>NW_008707048.1:60413-194125 GCF_000327385.1 Lottia gigantea | reverse complement strand
AGAGAGCAGTGTTGATAAGTTTTTTTGGCAACAGGATTGAAATAGTCATCTATTTAGCAGTATCATTCACAAATTTCGAGTGTTTAGAGGTGAGGAGTTGCTATTGTAAAGTTGTCAATTGATAAAATCTTGTTTAAAATGAAAACAGGCAAATGATCTGTATGCTATGATTCTGTATAGAACTTTCTTACTTTCTAAAACTTAAGTTGACCAAACCACCAAATAAAACATGAAACGACAAGGAAACTACCAAAGAAAATGTGAAACAACCAGGAGCCAAGCCGAAAAAAAATGACCAGCAAACAACCTCAAACTATTTTGTGATGAATTCTAAGCATGCTTATCAGGCCAAATATGTACTTCATTTTTCAAAATTATACATAAAACACAGTTTTAGTGGAATTTCAGGAACAACAGACGTCTGATTGAATGTTAAAACTTTGAAAATGAAAATTAAATGAATGGAGTTTTACATCTTATGTTAAAACTTTGAAGATAAAATGTTACAATTTGTCTATTACACAGTTTTGCAATAGCATACTGTTGCCCTTGTGTTATGATACATGTCTTAAAGTGGAATGATTGCCAAGCAGTGTAATATAATTGAGCACTAGATCACATTCTAAGGAGAGTTAGAGCCACAGATGTCTAAGGCCCATCTACACAGTAAAACAGGTTGTATACAACTTTTGTAATATATTCCTTGTCAGTTTACACAGTATATAAAATTGCATGAAGATTGTAAGGCTGAAAACATTGGTTGGAAAAACGCTCATATTATAATGAAAACCGTGTCTGTTGTTCGGATTTTTATCCAATCTTGATGAAACTTGATATGGATGTATATATTGATCAGATCTCAGTTAATTTCGAAATCGGTGATAATCGGATGATTTCAGAGTCATTGCCGTTGTGTGTACAATGATGTGACTTTGTCCATGATTGAATTTGATTATAATTTGGATGAACTGTTTTTGAGGCTTTTTATAAGATTATTTGAAAATTCCTTATGAAATCACTAACGACTTAGTTATCATTTCTGACAGCTGGTAGTAGCCTGGCAAGCTATCTTTGTAAACGCGACAGTTATGATCGGTTTTGGACAATTTAATTGATGAGATCGTTGTGTTGTACTTCGTACTTGTATACATGTATTTGTTTTGAAGGTATTGGATACATTTATACATTTGATTTAGTCTTTTGTTCAGACCAGTGGCGTAGCCAAAGGGGGGGGCAGAGGGTACAGCCGCCCCTCTCTCAGCCCCAAAAGCATGTTTTTCGGGCAAAAATCTCATAAATAGGTTAGAGATTCGGACGTAAACCTAGCTCCGCCACTGGTTCGGACGACTAAAGTTAAGGCATTTTAACTATCAACCGTTTTTCGAGTCCAGTCTTTTAGTCGTCAGAACGCGACCGGTTAAACTTAAGCTGCCTTAACTTGCTGTAGGATATTTTGACCCCCTATAGACCACTTTACGGATAGAGCACGTCTGGTTGTTTGCGCATAAAATTGCGTTGCATAGTGGGATAATAAGCATCCTTAGAGTTCCGCCATAATGTAAACAGAAATGGAGTAGAATAATGAGGGATAAAAAAGACGTAGCTGTGTTGAAGCGAGATGAATTGGGCGTTTTTCTGTAAGACTGGGAATCCCATACGCCAGTAGAAATAAGGAAGATAGACATGTGCTAGCATCTATTGCCGAGAGCAGAAATATTCCGCTTAAAACTCCTGTTGAAGATGATCTCCAGAAAGTGATAGAAGAAAGAAAGAGTAAATTTATTTTGGAAGATGGTTTGATTAAGCTTCCCGATCCTGAAATAATATTAGCTGGGTAGTAGAAAAACTACATAAATTTTCCGAATACATCAGTCTCAGATGTAGAAGATTATATAAAACTGTGTAAGTATTTATTACTATAGTAGGCCTACTGATATCAGACTGGAGATTTCACAACCTTAAACAGATTTTATTATTATTTTAAGGCAAAATTGTTCCACTACTGTTCCTTCTGACTTGTATCCAGTATTATTTGATTATTATGTTTGTATCATGATTCTATTCATTCTAGTCAAGTAGAATAGACTTCACAATTATTTATGTTCAAGTTAAAACAAAATATATGAACTGGCAATTAACAAAATGTGTGTTGCTCCAAAGAGCACTCATGTGAGTTACAAGATGCCTAAAGTAATTGACAGTGTTTTGCTTACCTGATTAACATGATTGGGGACTGGGGTATTAAGCAATCAATCACTTCGGTAGATTGATTCACCTCGTATAAATAGGTCCCGCCTCTTGGCTTGTCTTGTGTGCAAACATATAAATAAAGAACAAAGTAGGTGTGTCTAGTTTACACTCATGTAAGTTCGTGATTTGTTTCCTCAATAAAGTAATAATATTACGTAATGTATAAACTGAATTAATTTTTCAGGTGCTGAGAACCATAATGTCCCGATGAAAGGATCAAAATCAACAAAAGAAGGAGAAAGTGTATATTTATCTGGACATGTTACTGGAGTTGAATAGGCCTACCATCGAATCAGGCCAAATATATCTTACTACTATGTAAAGGCTATTGTTGCTTGACAAAAGGCACAGACACAAGCACCATAATATAAGTGTATGAACAGTCCTTCAGAAGAGAACGGGAAAAGTGGAAAAAGCTTACTGCAATTGTCCAGCAGGTCTACGAGGGTATTGCAAACATTGACTTGCCTTGTTGCATTTTATTGTTAGGCAAATAGAGATGCAACAAAGCAGGTACATCCCAAACAAACCACATGTTCAAGGGAAAAGGGTTACACAACCTGACTTTGTAAGAAATCTTGTTGTGAAAAAGGTTACAGGTAGATTTGATACTACTCAAGAAAACTCGTTGAAAAAAGTCTCGATTGACATTTGAACCAAGAGCATTCTGCTTTATGTCCTCTTTCAAACAAATCTAAAATGCAACATCTTCTAACAAGTTCAACATCAGATCTCCCCCTACTGTGTTGGAAACGAATGATACTGTACCCCCTGGTGTGCAGGTCACTAAAACTTTGTATGTATGTCTTGACTTACTGTTGGAATACATTGCTGAATTATTCATTGGTAGGCTACTACTGTCCAAAGATGGCCTCTAAGTCTGAACTTCTGTGCAGTCTATAATTGCAGAAAATTTACCATATTTAAGGTAACAGTCAGGATAGTGGAGACAGCAACTTGGTGATTTGATATTTCGAATGAGGACTAGTGTGAGATAGTATGGTATGAATTTCAAAAAGTTTCTATGACGGCTAAGCCTCGCAAATTGCCCGTAAACTCTGAGTAATATACTCATATAGGCCATATATTTCGATTCGTGTATATCTTCAATGAGCTTCCGTACAAAAAGTAAGGGAGACAATGTGAGATAGTATGGTATGAATTTCAAAATGTTTTTATGACGGCTAAGCCTTATAATTTGCTGTTTAACTTTGGTTGGTAAGTTTCAGCTTCCATAATAAAATATTATGTCTTAAATGGGCCACAGTACAAAGACTAAGAGAGTTAGACATATAGGCGAAATTGAAAGAATTCTTATGTGTATTTGTCATAAAATTTTATGTTATTTTAACAATAATTCAGATTTCATATCGGATCGATTTGCCGCGAATGTGTATGCTGAGACGATTCGACCCGAATCTGTATGCTAGTTGTACTCTAAGTTCAGTCCGGTATAATATGTACGGGTCGAATATCATCGTCAATAACAATCATTCTTTGGCTTCGTACCGAATAAAGAATATTGTCAATGACTAGTTTGATCATTACTTCAGTGGCCATTCATATTTTATAAACCACTCTTTGATTTACCGAGATGAAACGATATTTACTGCATGGTTTTTTTTAAATAGGTTACAAAAAGTATTGTTGTCTCTTGAATTCAAAACAAATTATTATTTCATTTCATTATCTTTATGAATATGCATTTTATTAAAGTAGCCAATCATAAACGGTTGGAAAAGACTGTAACTGTACAGGGAGGTTAGGTTTGGTCGTCTGATCTACAGAGAATAATGTGCTTTTATTGACAGTTCTGAGGAGAAGGATCAGGTGCATATTTTTTTCGTTTCCAAAGAATGACAGATTGTAATGCATAACACATTGCCATGGAAAATCAGAAATACGTCTTAGCTTAGAATATTGGCTATGGATTGTTTATGATAGGCTGATCTATGATCCTACTTATTTTTTAGTAGGCCTATTTTGACTATGATATGAATGATGTCATTGTCAATGAGAAGCTCAGCCATGTCCATGCCCATGAACAATCACAAGCTACAACTTTGCAAATGGCCTAGTGTAGTGTACATGCCATGCTGATACCGATTATGTGTATGAACTGAATTGAAATAGCTTTCATTAGGTCTGATATCCTTAGATCTACTTTTATTCAAGTTTTTATATAGGCTATAGGCCTACATATTTTTTTAAGGGACTGGCCATTAATGCATTTCACTTAAAGGGGTTGTGACGGGGTTTTCTAAATTTATATAAGCTTATGTATTGGGGACACTGATAGCATCAATTTGCACTATTCCAATTTTAAATCAGATGTCCGTGGTTCCTGCAATTCCAATAAAACTAATGTTTGGTCACTTATCACAAAATATGCTTTATCATAAAAAGCAGTTAAAAGTTAGATTCCATCTTCGTACATCAAATTTTAATGATTATTTTTATGAAATCAGAATATTAATCCTTGTAAGACATTTAGAAGTATCACAGCACATTAAGAAACAACAGTTTTTATGGATATAGACTTCTATTTCTACATTCACTTGATGACATTACCTGTATGTGTAATGAAGCGTTGTGTTCAATAACAAATAGAAGTCTATATCCATAAAAACTGTTCTTTCTTAATCAGAATATTAACCCAAATATGGTACCTTTAGTCTGAGAATGTCTTTGCATTAAAAATATATGCATGAGCACACATGGAAAACAATTATTGGAAGACAATTTCAGCCACAAATATTTTGGTTGAAATTGAATACTCAATATAAAGTTAAGAATATTAATATTTTTATCAACACAAAGTCATTCTAAGACTATTGGTATTGTTTAAAAGGTGATAATCAAATCAAAGTATTGTGACATCAAAATGAAAGTCTTTTAGAATGTGTTTTTTTTTCTCTTCAGATTTATTTTTATTTGGGTTCCATATTTAATTAGCTTACATCATGGCATCTGAAATACCATCACCACTAAAGAAATCAATTCGTGCTGTTCTGTTATCCAAGTTGGGTGGGGTGTTGGTCAGTCAGTTTGCTAAAGACTACAAAGCTTTAGTCCAGGAACAGCTACCTTTCAAGCGTCTTGGCTTTGATAATATGGAAGATTTTTTTACTGCCATGCCTGATGTCGTGAGGTAAGATACAAGTTTCTGGTCATTAGCCAAGGTTTTGTCAGAGATCAATCTGCAGATCTATATGTTTTGTTTTGTGTTATTTCTGTGGGCTATTACACATATCATGTTTTGTTTCAGATTAGAATATTGCAAAAAAGACATGGCTTATCGAGTATTTGGAATAGGAGATCCTGAAACTTACATGTCATCATGGATAAAAAAATCCCAGGATCCTCAAGCAGTCAGTCCCAGGTCAAGAAGAAAAGCAAATAGATCAAGATCTGAAAAGAAACAAGCTAATACATCTGGTAGGTAAAGTATGGCACAAAATCTTATCTGACTTTTGATTTATTCTTAAAGGGACAGATTTGCCATTTTTTTGACCAAAAATCAAATTTTTAGCTGAGCTAATCATTAATAGTGTTCACAGCTCACTGTCTAAATTTGAGCCTTCAAAATCCATGTGTGTCCAGAATTATCTGAGTTTGAATGTTAAAATGAGGACCCATCAATTTAAGTTACTCTGTGATACATAGAAAAAATATATAGAAATAGTGAGTAAAATTCCTAGTTTGAAGTATTTTTAAAGGAATTATGTGATTTTGTACATTTCTAGTACTTCTGAAGACTACTTACATATATTCAAGACTAAAATCAACCCTCCAAAATGGTGCATCTGTCCCTTTAAGAGAGGTTGGATTTTAAGGGTCGGAAAAACTTTTAAAGCAAATGTGATGAAGCAGTTAATGGTGACCCAGATTTATTTCTATGGGCTCAATTTCATAAATTTATATAAATTGTTTCGATTAAAATGTATCACTTAAGAGAAAAACCATCTTTCCCCTTTCAAAAGTAGAGTTACAAACATGGAAAGATATTACCGGTATAAATAGAAAATTAATGAATGTATTGCAGGTTCTGTACATTATGATGATGATGATGATGGTCCTCAAATAGATGATAACAATCGATATTCTGTCATGTATCCCAGAAAGAAAACTCCAAACTTTACTGTAGAGGTAGACATTCATACATAGACAATCTAGCTTGTTATTAACTACAAAGTAATGCAATCCTTTTCATCGAGCTCAGGGAGTGCTTCTCATTTTGAACTATTCCAATTTTTAGTAAGATGTCTGTAGTTTGTGCAATTCCACTAAAACTAAACCTTGTATGATGCACTATCACAAAGTTATCTCAGTTATTATTAGCATTTTTAGCATTAGTGATGTCAGACTAAATTTGATTTGAATTGTCTTACTGAAACTTGGAATGGTGTGCAAATCATTGCTGTTAGTATCCCTGATACACATAAAACACCTCTTACAATGCCTTATGCTGAAAAGAAAAGATGCCTATAGTTATGTCAATTCATGTCATGTAAATATATCAAAACATTACGTTTGATGTCTTTGAGGAATTTGTATAGCTACAAAGGAAAGCAAGAAAACTGTTAATTTTTCCAGGATGTACAATTAAAATTTCAAGATACAGGTGATATTGCTACAGTACATATAATTGAAAGGTATGTTAGCTTATTGGTAATGCAGCAAATGCCAAATGAAATTTTGGCGTTGGTTGCATAAGAGTCTTAGAATTCTTCTTTAAAATTGCTTATCAAAATATGCTAATGTCATTGTTGTAATACCAAACAATATAATGCCAAATTTTGATTTTTAGCTGTATAAATCTTTACACGAAGACCTAATAAATTATTTTCACTTCTAGAAACTGAAACAACTTTAAATGATGCAGATCAATTTATAGGCTAAAGACCTTGTTCATGCATCATCCATATTGAATCCAATTTTAACGTGGTGTCATTGCAGTAAAATCGCCACCTTGATGTGAGTCGTGAATAAGGTCTATATTTGGAAGTTTTTAATATTATGATAGTTAGTGAGAAAATCCAGTTATTTTTGTTACAGATGGATATTTGTACGATATTGGAAGAGAGAGGAAGCCATTAGAGCTTATGATATGTTTCATGAAGAACTTGGAGTTAAATATCCTACTTCAAATAAAGTCAAAAAGAACAGTATGAATAAGTCTAATAATACTAGTAATAGTGCCCAGAATGGTGATATCAGTTCATCATTTGGTGCATCATTTGGAACTTCATTTGGCACATCATTTGGTGGATCATTCGCGAGGAGATGTGGAATCAACATCCTTTGGTGGTGCTATAGTCGGTAGCATAGGAGCTATTCCTGAAAATAAGAAAAGAAATGATAGTTTGAGAAACATTTCTGAAGGTAAGAAATAAAACTAGATTCAAAACCTTTTGTAGGGATCACAGACGTCTGATTGAAAATTGGAATGCTGCAAATTGATGCTATAAGTGTCCGAGATACATGGGTTGATAGATGTACATTTAGTACAGTAATTGTAGTCTGATCCAGAAAGTAAAACAGACTTACCTCCCTTCACTCATGACAAGAATTTGTTGATAATATTTGTGAAATTTAAATTTTATTTTGTAAAGTAAAATTAGTTCTTGGTCTAATTTGATTTCAAGTTCCAAATTTGTGATTGAAAAAGTGTTGATAAAAAATATTTCTTTCATTGTTTATGTTTTGTTTGGTCACATGATCAAAAACACATGTTTTAAACAAACATTGAGATTCTGATTGATTACATCTGAAAAGTTAAAAAAAATAGTTGTGTTTTTGAAGAGAGTTAATTCAGCGTATTTATTTTCATAAAAGTAACATCTAAGAATTGTCACTATATTTTGAGGCACATTTTCTTCGTTATTTGGGCCCTTACTCACTCACTCTCACTCTCACTCTCAGAAGGCTTACTGCCCAGTTACATTGATTGACTTCTGAATTTGAAAAGATATTAAGAATACAATTTTCATATCATTTGTCTAAAAATGTCTTGGAGTGTATTGGAATACAAAGATTGATCATGATATATTATAATCATCTAAGAAATTCTTTGTATTTATGTCAATTTAGAAATTGGTGATGTCTTGGCCAGAGAGTAAGTCAATGCCATGCAGTGTGTAATGAGGGGATTTTTGCCAATTTCTTCGATTTCCAACAGTCGAGGGATTTGACACCTGGTAGCACACAGGGTATTGGATTATTGTTTAATCTGAACGACTATACGATTTTTCCATGTCAGTTCCTTGCATTGGGTTAAAAAATCTGAATGTATTATCTTGACCTATTCCAGGATTGAACCATAGATCTCCAAGGTAGCAAGAAAAAGCGTCTAACTCACTGATCCACTGAGGCTTGTAGGCTTTTATTACAAACAAACAAAGAAACAAAAAAATCAAAACATTTATTAGTGTTTTTGCATCAGATTGGTAGATTTGTTTACCATTAGTAAGAGTTTGCACTTTAAGACATACATGCTTAAATACAATGGTAACTATTTTAAGTTTCAGGTATGAATCAGTATCAAGTATATATAGGTAATTTAGCCAAAGAAATAAATGAGGTAAGATCACACACAGCTTGTTAAACTATGTTACTTGTTCAAAATCCATTACAAATGATGGACAAGGCAAACACATAAAAGCACTGGCCTAGGTCGCAAAGTTGAGATTCCCTCTAAAATAAGAGTAAAGGTAAAGAAAATAATATAAGAATCAGCATTCTTCTGAAAACAGTTCAAACATCATTGTCTTTTGTTACTGTTTGCTAGTGATTTCTCACGTTATGTTATTGTTCTATTCGTTTTGGTAGAGTGATTTAGATGAAATAGTTGGTGGTAGAACAGTCACAAGAGTTTCTGTGAAGAGATTAAATGGTGGAAATAAAGTGTATGTAAAATTCTCATCTTCGAATGTCAATCAGAAACAAGAAACTTTTCTTTTGTATTCGAAAATATTCTATGAAAATAGTGTTTGTAATTTGCAAATGGAGACTTTACAATTATGATTGAAGTTCAGGATTATGGTGATGTCATACAAGTTTTGACAATTGGCGCTGACGATTTTTCTCCATTTTAAAGACTTTCAAAAGTAGTAAATACACGAGAAACCCAATATTTAATGGAAAATCACAACATACCCTGTGAACATTAGTCATGAGAGGTATTGAATGCAGCATAAGAGACCTTATTAATGTAAATTATCTTATTTTAGGGTAGGTTTTATTACATTTACAAGTGCAAAGGATGCAGAAGATGTGATTGCATTATGGGATAGCAAGACATTTCATGGTAGAAATTTGCTGGTAAGACCAGGGAAACAATCACAAGATAATTCAAGAGGTAATTGAGTGTGTATCTTAGTAGTCTTATCCCACACAAATACAAAGGAATCTTTTTGGCCATTTTGTATATAGGACACCTCTATAGATCTAAATTTTTTAAAATTTTGCTTTGTCTTAGATTAAGTATGTGTTCTGAATTTTTTGCATTAATTTTAGTATCATAAGTCATTGCACTATGCAAATTAATTGGAACAGATGTAGAGTATGATTTTGTCCAGATTGTTGGAATTGCCAGCTGTTTTTTTATTACTATAGTTTTCTGTTGTAGCTGATGACAGTAGCAATTCCAGTATAAATTGGAAGAGTCCCAACATTATGAATGAGAGTTTTAGTCAACTAAAAATAAGTACTAATAGCCATACTGATATTCATAATAGTAATTCTAAAGTACTGTCCCCTCGTCAAGTTCATTGTACTAATACTACAATCGGGCAAAACCAATCTATCATACCTACGCAAGTCTTAATTCAGAATCCAGTTTTAAGTAAAACAGGTCTATCCCCAAATTTACAACAAAAACCACCTAATAATGAAATGCCACCTTTAGAACCCTTGAACACCTACAATGACATAATGCCAGCATTACAACCCATGAAGTCCATAAATAGATCTCATAGGGAAGCATGCACATCCAAGAAGCAATCACCAAATCAGAGGATGCAGTCCGTGATGCCTTCTTTGGAACCCATGATGCCTCCATTAGAACCTATGATGCCGTCATTGGAACCAATGATGCCACCTTTAGTGCCAGCTATACCAGTATTACAGCCTATGAGACAACCTGCATCCAGTATATTACCAACACCACCAGTGGCACCAGAATCTGAAGTTGAAGAATATGAAGATGATGTTCCAACAGCAGTTTTTGTTGGAAACTTTCCTGCTGGCACAACTGACGTAATTGAAACATTTTAGTACTCTGTTTTTATTGAATATTTCAATGACATTTAGTCTTAAAGTGCTACATTAGCAGCTTTAAGTCTTAAATAAGCAGCTTAAAAAGCTAAATAAGCAGCTTAAGAGCTAAATAAGCAGCTTAAGAGCTAAATAAGCAGCTTAAGAGCTAAATGAGCAGCTTCGAGTTTGAAACATACCTTGCAGAACTCCATAATATAGTAATTATGATTTAATTCAATTTCTTCTATTTTATTTTGTAGAAAGAATTATATGCTCTGTTTATAAGATATGGTGTATTAAATGTTGAAATAGTTAATAATTCACCTAGACTAGATAAAGGATGGTAAGGTTTTTTGTATTCCATGTTAGGATCGTTAAAAGTACCAATGGACGTTGTTTTTTTTTTTTTTTTTGCATTTTTGTTTGTGATCTCAATGATTACACCTTATGAAGAGGAAAATATGATATCAAAAGACAAAAAACCCTGATTTATTCAATGAACTCTTCTAAATTTTCTGTCAATTAATGGCAGAGACACTGAAAGCATCTTTGCTTATTCCACATGTACCTACAAAGATGTCTATGGTTCTGCAATTCCACTTGAACTTAACAATGGTTTATTTAAAAAATTGGAATGACTCACGAAGAAGCCATTAATGGCTCCAATACATATAAAATGTTTGTTTCATTTTCAGCACCAAAGCATTTATAACAGTGGTGTCATTAAGTAATGCAGTGGAAGCCATATTGGATTTAGATCAGACAGATTATTTTGATAGAAACATTAAAGTAGCTGCTCCTCATAATAATAAAATGTTACATGAAATAGTGGAAAATAAGATACTAGAATATATGTCTGATTCTGACTCCAACTCTCCTCCACCTTCCAAATCTTCATCCAAATCTTCAGCAAAAAATATATCCAGAAATCTGTCCAGAAGTAGTAATGCTTCTAATAACTCATATTATTCTTCATGTAAGTTTTAAAAAGTTGTTTGATATTGCTCTCTAAAAATGGATCTACCATTTGAAATAAGTTTTTCAAACCTCCAAGCATGTGTTTTAGGAACTCAATTGTTTTTCTGCACAATTCTTATTTCTCTTCCAATCTCGACAGTTACTGTAATTGTAGAAAAATGTTCTTGATTATGTCATCATTAATGCATGATGAAATCATTGGTGTTTCTAGGAAACATCAGGTGAAGGGGGTCGAACAGTGGCCATCAAAATTTTCTAGGGGGGTCGGGGGAAGAAACCATTCTTTCACTGTGTAAAATGATAAAATATTTGAAAGTAGGGGAACAAAAGTCGGGCTAGCAACTTCCATGGTACGTTGTTGATTTGTAGGCGAACTAGGTTCCAGATATCTATTACATCTATGAGATGACTTAAGGGCTTTATCAAATGGTAAAGCATATATATTCTTGTAGTGATATGTAATGTAATTTAATGGAATGATTACAGATACAGATGTTACAGATTTAGACTCACAAGATGCTGCAGCACTATTAGAAACATATGGTTATATTAAAAGTAAGGTACAGGCTAGTAAAATATCACAACCAATGAGACAAGGTGAAAATTTAACCCTTAGTGTAACAGCATGGTTGATAGAACAGTATTATTTTGTACAGAATGGATCTGATGTAAGTAAATTTGTGATTGTTGTATCTTGTTCCTGTTTAGGCCAGGGGAAATCTTAATCTGTAATTTGATAAGGTTATTCATATGAAGAAATAAGACTTTAACTGGAGTGGTTGAGTAAAGATACAAGCTTATGAAAATACTGAACGAAAGTTTAGTCAAAATTTAATTAGACTGCCATTTATTCAAATTATCTGAATAGCGCATAGCTTGAAACTCTGAGAAACAACATGGTTTTTTTTGGTTCTGTTTTAATATTTCTTTATCATGCTACAATTAATGTAACTATTTTAAGAGTGAGAATTTTGTGTTATTATTTAGATAGAAGCATTAAGAGATCTACAAGCTATAACTATTAAAATACAGGATAAAGAATATCATCTTGGAAGAACCAAAGGACTAGGACGTTGTGCTGCTCTTTATAAGAAGGATTGGTACAGGTATGATTCTTCAACCTATAATCTTAAAGCTCTTGAGTCCAAATAAATCTTTAACTTCTGAAACACCTGATGCCAATCTGCGACTGGATTAGTTCAACTTTTTTTGAGGCGTCATATCTCTGAATGTTTATTTGGTATATTCTCAAGATTGAAAGATGAACAGATCTATTCTTAAATACTAAATAATAAAATTGTAAACTGAAGGATTTGAAATCAACCTGAATTTACACTTTCCTCTTTTGTATTGATTTGAAATTTACTTTCAGGGCCTGGATTTTACGAGAAGATAGAAACGATCATTCAGTCAAAGTGTTTTATATTGATTTTGGTAATATCTGTATTATTCCATCTAAAGATACCAGTATAGTGCCGAGTTGGGTCTGGGATATAGCGCCTCAAGCTAGACCAGTTAGAATTGAAGGTAAAAAACTACAACGATTAATTTCCAGACTTTTCCAAAACGTATCTTAATTATCATAATATGAATTATTAGATTTGAAATGATCCCTGATAAATCTCTGAGGTAATAAAGACATGTTTTATTTTAAAGCTGATACATATTGCCTCTGTTATAAGAGATATTATCTGTTTCAGTTGGAAGTGAAGGGCCACATGAAAAGGAACTAGTAGAGAAGGTTATCACAGCTACCGTAGCGTCTGTTAAAACAGTGGATAAGGTAGGATATTCTGATTTACTACAAAAAGATAAACTTGTAAGGTTTTTATTTTTTAGAAAAATCCATATTGGCTAGCACATTGGCTCTCTTCATACTAGGATAAAAGGCCAGTCATTGGCTATTTTAGGACTGGGATATTTTGTCTACTTTTTGGGAGGATACATACTTCTCTCTAACAGCTGGGTTGTAACACTGTCTCTTTGTGGCAATGGAATAGCTCAGTCGGTAGCGAGTTGGATTGTCGTCTGCTAGACAGTTAGGTGCTGTGTGTTCCTTATATAAATGACCATAGTGAATTGGAATTTTTTTTTCTAGTGTCCTGTTTATGATGTCATACTGAACAACATACATTCTTAAATTGGGTACCAACAAGATGATACAGATATGGCGCTCAACCAGATTGATTCCTGATTTTAGAGTTGGTCAAGTCCATCATATCCAAATGAATTAAGGAGTGAATTGGTTTCAATTTTTTTTTTTTAATTTTATTTGTATTCGGTATTCCTACAATATTTTGTTATAATAAGATTCAATTAGATCTCTGAATGTTAATGATTTCGTTAAGTAAAAAGTTTCTTTTGAATTTTTGTATATCCACATCTTTTATTAGATAGAATGTAAAAGGAAAAGTTGAATTGTTTTTTAGATTGTTATTTTAGACTGAGGATGTAGAAAAGTATGTAATACAAAGCTTACTGTTTACTTACTTTTGTTGAAAGTCCAATTTCAGCATCAAAATAACAATAGAAACTTACTTACATATTAGGAAATTCAATTGAAAATTTCTTAAATTTCTCCTAAAATTGGCCCTTTGTTAATTTATTCATTAGTATTAAGGAGTTTGATATATATAATTCATATAAAAATAATAAATAAAATTTGATTTATCTAGGATAGTAGGAAGAAAGTTATATATCTTATAAAAATATAGATTATGATAGTTTTTTATATTCCATAAGCTCATGCTTTAAATTTGTGTATATGCATGTTACATAATTCCTGTCTTTATAACATGTTATACATGAATGGGAAATACGGGCCCATAGCAGGTGAAACCTTGGCATATTTTTTAATCATTAAGTTAACTATGATCTGTACAAAGCTTTGATAATCTATGGAAAATTTTCATAAAGATACTATTTTGTGCTATTTACATATTGGCTTTATAGAGTGGGCATTAGAATATTGAATGCATAATTTTGTGCCCAGCTCTTAGGCTAGACAATATTACTATCATTTGACAAATAAATATCGGAAGTAAAAAATCTAGCCCAAGAAGATACAACGAAATTCACCATTGAGTACCAAGTCAGATCCAGCTTACAGGAACTGCTAAGGATTGCCGAATGTTATTTTTGCTCCAAATATCAGACGTAAAATTCATTCTCCTCTTTCCAATAATTAAAAAAAATATATTTTATTTCCTTTATTATAGGAAAATATAGAAGATAACTATTTTCATCTCAAATCTGTTATCTGAATGTCTGAATGTTTCCTCTGTATTCCTTTTTAGATGCAATTTACATTGCTCTACATATATAAAACATATCTGACATATATCTGATGTAATCTTTAATCAAAAATACGACAAAAAAAAAATACTGTATGAATACCTAGATATAGAAAAAAAAATTATCAAAAACAGAAATGAACATTTCTATTCAAGTCTATTCTCCTTAACAATTATTGCTAGATATATGTATATTATTATTTCTGTCAGTTGACATGTATTCTATATGGGATGTTCCTCAAATTATATGTATATAAAAAAATCTCTTTTGAAAAAGGTTCTTTCTTTTAATGGTGAAAAAAAAATTATACAAGATCAACGTTTTTCATTAATTTACCCTTGACAAAATTCCTTAAAATATATTATAATCTTTTTTTTTTCCAGTCCACTTATTTTTTTTTTCAATATGTCTGGACACATGTTTTGATATCAAAGAATAAAAAAAGTTGTTTATTATATACTTTTAAAATAAGAATCAGGATTTTTTATTCTATATGGAATATGTAACAAGTCTTTTTTTACAGCATAATAATTCAATCTGCCTTGATATGAAAAAAAAAAGTAATATTCTTGTATATAATCTCATAGAACTACACAATACCATATTCACATTTTTCTTTTCTTTTTGATAAGCAGCAGATAATCCAACTGCTTTGATAAAAAAGTTATATTATTATATGTAAATGTTGAAGAGAAATTGTGTGTTTTATAAACCTCTCATTAAATTGCTCTGTAGATTTTTCAAGATTCCATTAAAGTTGAACAAAATACCACAACATCGTATATTAGTCTGTCTTTTTTTTTATTTTCCTCCATTTATTTTTGAAAAATTATGTTCAAATATTTATCAGTTTTGTGTTATAAAAATATACGTATGTTAGGGGTTATTATAATTTCTGCAAACGATTATTCTGAATATTTATGAAAGAAAAAAAAAAATATATCCAATATAATGATGTTCATTATCTTCTCCAATAACTCTCATGAAATCTGTTTGAATTATTTCAGTTTCATTTTTTTTTTTTTTGCGTGTTACTTTACACATTCTAGGAAGTCATAGGAGTAATAATTTGAATTTTTTTTTTCTAGTAATTATCAATCTTATAATGTCCTTGGATCCAAGAATGACAAAATTTTTAGCTGTTCTTATGAGCAAAACTTTTGATGACTTTCCTTTTAAAAGCTGATGAGTGGAGCCAAGCCCGTCAAAACATGAAGATTAATATAAAAAAAAATTCAGGTGATATGACCTCAGATCTTCTTTTATGGTTTTCTTTTAACAATTCGTGCATTTTTCTCATAATTTTTCCTCTTGATGGCTTCTTGTCCTCTCTGTATTTTCTTTTTGTTTGTTATAGTTCATCTTCACAATGGTCAAGCTATTACAAACTTTTTATACCTTGACTGCAATAGACACTATTCTTGTATAACAAATCACAGTGATTTGATTGGTTTGTATGCTAGCAAATACAGCCTACGACAGAAAGGCTGTAAACATTATAGCTATTATTTTCTGTCGATGCCTCTGATTGGCTGCATTTGCTAATGTATAATCTTATCAAATTGGTCCATTTACAATAATCCAAGAAAAGTGACTAATGGCAGTCATGGTATAAGTACTTAGTTCGTAATAGCTTGACATTGTGACGATGGGTTTAGTTTGGTTTGCATTATTTTTAATGTACTGCTTTTGAAAATAAAGAGTATTTGAAAGAAAATATGTATGGCTCGAATCAAGAAGGAATACTTCTGTTGGACCCAATATTATCAATGTCAAGGTGACAATAGCTCAAGTCCTATCAATGTGACAATAGCTCAAGTCTTGTCAATATCAAGGTGACAATAGCTTGGTCCTATCAATGTCACTTTAATGACAATAGCTCCAGTCCATTACTTTGGGGCAAATTTTTAAATGGAATGGTGAACCGGATAAATATTTGATATCAACTATTATGGGTTAAAATGTATTTAATTACAAAGTATATCACAGACTTAATATAATAATGGGTTGGTTTCAGTATAACTAAGTGACTAATATATTTATGTACACTCAAAGGCTCAACATACAAAAGTACTCATTTAATATATTATGAAAATCTTTATCCTGTCTAACACTTCTTATAAAATGGCGGTCTTATATATATCATATAAAATATTACATTATGTACAAATAAATAGTAAAAACAAAATAGTATAATATGAATAAAATGTGTGATTATTAAAAATCATAAATTATACACAATATCTTAAATCATTACTTTGAAATCAAATTTTTCATTTATCAGTTTTCTATTTTCTTTTAAGGAGCCCTCTATAATTTTGAGGGCTACTTGTTTATAAGAAAGTATATGCATAGTTTTATTATGAGAATTAAAAACAGTTTTTAAGCATTTTCTCAATCATAATTGCACAACAGCATTTAAATATTGGCCTTAGTCTTAATCGCAACCAGAATCTGCAATTTTAATGACAAAATAGTATCCAAATATCTACAAACACTAGTATTCAAGAAAAGCCAAGATCTAAATATTGTTGACAATCATAAATGAAGCCCTCTCGTGAAATATGCTGAAATACTATGAGCAAATTAGTATTTTAATATCATCAATTTGTAAACATGATATATAAGTGTGTATTTCTAAAGCTTATATTATTAGTGTGTGTACATTTTAATTCATATTTTCTCTTTGTTCTTTATCTCTCCATGCAGCATCCATATATTTTGTGATGGCAGAATTGTGTCTGTAGAAATTCAAGCGCCTGTCAGTTCTGTCAGATTCAAGCTGAAAAATTAAAAGGTACTCAATTCCTAATTTCAATCAAAATCAAGGTTTTTCAGTGAAAATATATGAAATCAAAAACCATTACATACAAGAATTATTGTCCATTAGAATAAGCCAAGTAAAAGCTTTCTTACATCTTACAAACATAGAATGTTTTGCAAGACAACTTTTAAATATGAAGAGAGCTATATTGATAATCAGTTTCAAAATTGTGTTGAAAAGTCAGACATTATATAAAATTACATGACGAAAGTTACAAAGTGCTAAATTTATTCAAGGATTATATTGAATTTTTAGCATCAAGCAACATTTTTTGTTACTAGGTACATTCTTAATGTATTCAAAGGAATGGAATCGATGTCTGAAGACTATTACATTCATTTGCTAAATTTGTTAAAAAAAAAACTGTTTAATTTTCAAATTGCTTCTGTTAGAACGCAGCTTTAAGTACAAAAATAAATGTCAAAATTAAGACTGTTAAGCTTATTGGTGTGCTTGGTAGAAAAGTGGAAGAGCTCTAATCTTTCTGTCCATTCTAAGTGTTTTGAAGAAGACTTAAGATCTTACCAGGGGTTTAGTTATCCAGCCTATTTCCTGAGATTCTGTTTGTGGATAATCAAATTTTTTAACTGGTTCTTGGTTTGCCCTGTGTATAACTTCTAAGAAATGACCTAAAAAGAAAGAAAATATAATATTGTGTAATGCTTGCCTCGATTGTAGAATAAGCTTATATCATTAAAATCAGAATATCTGTCGAACAGTAAGCTTAAGCGTATCTACAATATGCTTATCGTATGTAGATTTGAAACTGAACTCTGGAAATATCAGCTCTATAAAAACTTGCTTAGGTTTACAACAGAAAAGGATAAGCTTAACTACTAAGCTTACAAGCTTATATTTAAAGCTTATTGTACTATTAGAGCCTAAAGTGGCTTAAATATTGAGACTTACTATCTTCTTCACCCTCTTCTGTATCATGAATAGAATTAGGTTTACCAGTTAAAACATGAACTGTAAAAGAAAAAAAAAATTATCTAATTACCAACAAATTAAAGACTAGTAAGTTGACTTTTGATATAAGATACATTTTCTAGTCTTTTGTCCTTTTTTATTGATGACAGCTGTAAAATTCGTAATAAATTGTTTAGTAAGGAATGGCCATATATCTTGTATTTTGTTGTTTACTTTTTCTTAGTAGGCTCTTTGTTAAAGTTAGGTTTTACAGTTTTTAATAAGTGTAAACTTAGTCTGCCATAACTAAGAAAATCTATTTCAAATAACAGCTGGGCCGTAACTCTGCGCGGCCTTCTTTTATGTCTGCTGTTACCCATTTTTTAGTCTTATCATGTCTTATGAGTTTGGGTAAGCTTATATTGATCAGTGTGGTCAAAGAAGTGAATAGATAGATTTAGATTTTAGATTTAGAACATTAGGTTTTAAGGATAGGCTACAGTTGTCTAAAACTAAAAAAGGTGACAGAAAAAAGCATCACATCATACATTATCCTGTTTTTACAGAAACTTAATATTATATGACGGTGGAACTTCCAATTCCTACTCCAACAATGAACAATATATGGAATCGTGGTCATATCTGACTTCTTTCTTCATGTTTCAAGAAGCCAGAGGTCATGTCATTTCAAATACAACTAAGTCACTAGGCTAAGCTAACTAGATCTATTCTAACTAAGAATCTAAGCTAAGATAAAAACAGAAGTAAGAATCTTGCTCATCTGATTTCTGGGGAAAGAACGCGGCCAAAGAGAATAATACTTACTTTTGGTATATGGGTTGATGCTGTAGTTTGTATATAACTTTTGGTGTCGCTGTTCTTTCATAATAGTTTCACACAAGATAGCATTTTGATGAACAGCATTTGGAGATTCTTTCACAACGTTCTTCGTGGCCGCCATGATGGTACAGTATAAACGTTACTAGGGGCTGTTGCCAAGGAAGAAACCTTCGGATTCTTCTATTTGATATAATCAATAAATACAAAAAAACGAATTTATTTTAAACATCGAAAAGTAATATCTGGTGCTGTTTCAAAGAGATTACAAATGATAAATACATTAGAGACCGAGAGTCAAAACAAAGAATTTAAGGAATAAGAAAATTATATTTTCGGTTCAAAATATGTCTAGTGTTTTCATTTCTTGCTTTGATCGCAGCCATTAACGCCATCTTTGTTTTGAGAGTTGAAAAGAAAGAAAAGAAAAATAGGTCAGTATTTTTGCAGTTTATAATCCACATATGGATCAAGTTTTTATGTTATTTCTAGAAATGGTGAAAAGATCTGTGTTAATTTTATTTTAAGTCCCAATTCACTAGTATTTTGCTGTTTGTCTGACATCACTTCTAATGTTTCAAATTGTAGATCTTAGCTTGTTTTGCTTTTTTAAAAAAAAATAAATTGTTTTGTTTATCGGTGGCTTCAGTTTAGACCCAGTCTTGTCTATGATATGAAATATGGTAATAATTCTGTGACTTAAAATATTAATACTTACATTTTATGATTTTATGAAAATGAATTCTTTAAAATGCATTTTACTTAAGAATCCAATGTATTGAGATTTCAAGTCTCAAAACACCAAATACACTTCCAAAACTAGCAATCCAAGGAACAAGTAGAGCCAGATTTGCCGAGCTATTGTTTCCTGCGAAAGTATAGTTTTGACATTTATCTATTAGTATTTGTGGTATTTGGCAATGAATTTTTGAAATCATGTGATAAGTTTCAACAGGCAAATAATTAATTTATGGCATAGTGTACAGTGCAACTATTGGTATTGCATTTCAAGATAATGATTAAGTTATGTTTATAAATCTTTCAGGTCAAGAAGAACTAAATAAATGGACCTCTAGTCTAGGTTTGAGAGAAGTTGTATAAAAGGTTGTTGACTCCTCAGTAACAAATATTTCTTTCAAAAAACAACCCAAAAACATGGATCCAGATTATGAAAAAAGACTTCAGAGACTACAACAAAATGGACAACTCTCTCCTATTCCTTCTCCCTTTGGTTCGGTAAGTGGGCAACTGGGCACATATGTAATTTTGGTCTCTGCAGGTGAGACTCACCAGAGTTGCAATATTAAATTACAATGAATAATATATTGATTATTATTGTAATAACTTGATAACATAATGTTGGTAACCCAATTTGCCATTACAAATATGATGCATGAATCTTTATTATGTACAACCTGACATCTTATCCATATCAGCACCTCTGACCTGCGTCACTGACAGGGGAAAACCTCACTGAAAATCATGAGCTGAATATCTAAAACACCTGTATTATACCTTGATCAGATTGCTAGTACCGGTACATGATTATGGTTACTATGAAATTATTTCATCTGATTTGTTACAGCCTGTCAGTACTAGTCCTATAGCTTCACCCAGTAAAGATAAATATGGTGACAGATTCATACCCAGTAGAGCAGGGGCGTGTTGGAATATTAACTTTAATATGATACAAGATGGAAAAACACCCTCACCCAGTACACCTCGGAAAGCTAAAGAACACCAAAGTGATACAAATAAAGATGGATTAGCTTATAATTGTTTATTAAAAAATGAGTTGTTGTTAGCTGGTATTGATGATTTGAAGGTGAGAAGACACAAGTTTTAATTTTAAATTTTTCTTCTGCTTCAGATGGCAATATTTATAACTGAAAGTTGGTTTCAATTTTTTATTAGGTTGAAATTTGCGTTGGCTCTCAATTTTAACAAGGTGAATGACGATTACTAATATTTTCGTTAAATTGTAGGATCAACAAGATGAAAGAAAAGTTTTAGTAGCCAAAGAAAGTAAAAATTTATTTCGGGTAAGTGAACTACCAGTATTTTTTTAAAAAAAAGAATATGTGCAAATTTGTACTGAAAGGATTATGCTCATAATGTACTAATATTGGATTGCAAAGAAGAGAGGGATCCTACCTAAAATGGCTGCCTTATCATTTGAAAGGCACTTAAAGTGAATGCAGCACACTTGATAATAGAGCATATAGCTCTAAGACTAAGCAACCCTTTTTTTATTGAAAAGGGAAGCTGAAAATATTAAATTGTTATATTTTTTCAGCAAGCTTTGATTTCTATAAAAATGATTCAAAAATGTTAGAATCACTAAGCATGTCCCTTTTGACTTTTGATTACAGTATCGTGTACCTAGGCATAGTTCAGAAGGTGGGGATGCTTCACCATACAGTTTATCACCAGTAGGCAGTAAAAGTCAGAAATTATTACGATCTCCTAGAAAGGTATGTTTATGATAAGTTATTGTCAGTTATTGAAACTACAGATAATCCATCTATTAGATATTGATATTATGATTTGAAAAAACTTTGAATAGTGATATTGAGCTCAATCGGCTGGTAGAGCTTAGATCTGCATTCTTTAAATTAAGCTCAAACCAATTGTTTTATTAAAAATTATAGAAGCTAAATCTATACTAAGTTATTCAGTTGGAAGACCTAAAACAGCCTGTTTTAGGGACATAAATGCATACATTTTCATGAAAATTTCCAGCTACATTGAAAGACTATTGATTTTATTGTCTATTTATTTATTTCAGGCTGTGCGAAAAATCTCCAAAATACCTTTTAAAGTTTTAGACGCTCCAGAATTACAAGATGATTTTTATCTCAATTTAGTGGACTGGTCATCTCAGAATGTTTTAAGTGTTGGGTTAGGTACATCAGTATATTTATGGTCAGCCTGTACAAGTCAGGTATGAGTTATGAATTTGATTATTTTTTCGAAAAGAAAACATCTGGAACATTATTAAATACGAGATGAATTCTGCTTTTTGTTAATACTCTGAAGACTTGTCAAACCATGATGAAAAAATTGTGCAAAGTAATGATCTAGTGCAAACAAAAAGCTATATATATTGGTCAAATGGGATAAAGGATTATACCATGATTCCTCTTAATTTGATCTTGTATCATGATTGTAATATTAATTTTATTGCAGGTAACAAGATTGTGTGATTTAATGACAGATGGAGACACAGTTACATCAGTTTCTTGGTCTGATAGGGTATGGTTTTATTTATTCATTAAGTTTAATTATGCCTGTGACGAGATGTCCCAATGTATTTGACCAGAACTCATTTCATGTTGCTGACTTGTGTTCAGAATATGAAATTCTCATCAGAACAGCTTGTTTAGAAGGATTTTTTCCCCAAATATTAAGACTTTAAGTGTATAACAAAGTAAACAACCTTAATTCATTGTCTGCACTGTAATTTCAGGGAAATCAAGTGGCTGTGGGGACGAATAAAGGTCATGTACAAATATGGGATGTTGCAATGACCAAGAAAATAAACACATTAGAAGGGCATAGTGCTAGAGTGGGTAAGTAGTTTTATTTTTCAAATCTTTTAGGAGAAGAACATGGCAAGCAAATACCACAATCATGGAATTGCTAGAGTGGGAAATATAAATATGTTGTAGTTTGAGAAGTAGACATAAATCTCCTTGTTATGATATTGTTCAATATGTTTGTATGAATTTTGAAATTGATTTTGATATAGGTGCATTAGCGTGGAATGGTGATATGTTATCGTCAGGTAGTCGTGATAGATTAATATTACAGCGTGATATACGTACACCAATGATAGCACCAGAACGTAGGTTAACAGGGCATAGACAGGAGGTAAGCATCATATTTTGAGCAAATAACAATTAACTATAGTTTAAGGAAACAAATTTTCATATATATACTTATCCAATATGGCTGTCGTTTCCATTGCAACTCATGGCTCTATGTTTTTGTTTTTTTTAATATAATTTGAAAGCCGAACTAGATAATGTTAATCTTTGAAGTACAATCCTCCCTTAAACGAAAATTTTCATCTCTTAAATTAAATTTTTGAAAAAATTTCTTCAAGCTTATCCTAGAATTTGAAAATAAACAAATATCTTTTGATGTTATTTATTATGTATTTTCACTGTATAATGATGATTATGTGTTTTATAGGTTTGCGGGTTAAAATGGTCTCCAGATCATCAACATTTAGCATCAGGTGGTAATGATAATAAATTGTATGTGTGGAATATGACAAATACTACCCCCGTTCAAACATACACAGAACATTTAGCTGCTGTTAAAGCTATAGCCTGGTCACCACACCAGCATGGTTTATTAGCTAGTGGGGGTGGTACAGCTGACAGATGTATTCGATTCTGGAACACGTTAACAGGGCAGCCATTACAGTGTGTAGATACAGGATCTCAAGTGTGTAATTTAGCCTGGTCCAAACATTCAAATGAAGTGGTAAGTGTGTTTTTATGAAAAATGTTAAAAAACGAAGATAAGATGGACTGCCATTATGTTATGTTCCTAGTTGAAGGAACACAAAAAAGTTAGGAAGCAGAGAATATCTGGCCAAATTTTCCGTTTTTTTGAAACTCAGAAAGTAGCATGTTATAATAAAGGATACCAGAATATTTGATGAATTTTTTTGAGTTTTCATGCCAAAAATGTATTGCACTGGACAATTTCATATTTGAATTATATAATTTCAGGTTAGCACACATGGTTATTCTCAAAATCAGATATTAGTATGGAAATATCCTTCATTAGTGCAAATATCTACATTAACTGGGCATACATATAGAGTTCTTTATTTAGTAAGTAGTTTAGCTGGCACATTTTTTCAATTTATTTTGATGTCCAACGGCTTTGGAAATGTTTAGTTTTAATGTGTGTTTTTTTAATTGTTTGGTCAATAGCAAATCAAGATTTGAACTGTATTATGGTGGTAGTGATTATTTCTGGAAAAGTGATTTTTGGGAGTGAAGTTTTAAGACCTTGATCTATGGCAATGTTGAATCTGTTATCCATACTTTCAAAAATCTTCATGATATTGCTCTGTACGTCATGTTAAACTAGGTATTTGTTGCTACTTATAAACATAACATAACTAAAAGTTTCATTTATTATAATTTGTAGGCAATGTCACCTGATGGTGAAGCTATAGTTACTGGAGCAGGAGATGAAACATTAAGATTCTGGAATGTATTCAGTAAAACTAAGTCTACAAAGGTAAATTTTACTTTTGACTGTTTGAACACCATGGGAACTGTAGATAATATTGTTTGGTTAAGAAAAGCCAAAGCCAAATGATGGGGTAAACTAAACAGAAAACAGAAAACCAAAAGGCATTATATTCTCATTTACAGCATCTAACAGGGCAACTCTTGTTGTCAGGCAAGGAAAATCTGTAAAGATTGCATTTATAAATGAATCTATTTTTTCTATTTCAGGAATCAAAGTCTGTCCTTAATTTATTCACTCGTATTCGATAAAATCGACATCATTTATACCACCTTCTCTTTACTTTTATCATTTCTTTTATTTAAATCTCTTAACGACCCATCGTAACTTCCACAATATGACCATACTTTGCTTCCTGGTTCAAACTTATTCACATGGCGATATTACATAGTCTTTGTTATATATATCTTTTAGTTTAATATTTATTTGTAAGTTTTGTTGGTCTGAATATTGTTATTTTCTTTTTGTTTAGTTTACTAGGTTTTCCTTCTGAACAAATTTCGGTTTTGATCTGCCTAGAATTATTTGACCACTGATCTTGTCTGTGTCCTCAGTTTACAGAAAATCTGAGATCACTAACTCAGCTGAATATGTCCTGGCAATATTCATCTGAAAGTGTGTATGTAACCCTTTTTCGCTGTAGATATTCCTTATTTCTATCATAGTCTGAAAAGAGTTAAAAATTAGTAATAAAAAGAAGAAAAAAGGAGTCTTTTCAAAAAAAATATGCAATTTACTAATTTTTGTTAAAAGGGATGACGTCAAGGAATGATTTCACAATGTCAAAGCTGAAGTTCTATTGAACCATGCCAATTTAGACATTTTAAGGATGATTAGATGATACATTTATTTGTTAAACATTGCTGTCATTTGATACATTGCGAATCCCATTTCTTGCTTAATTACTAGGAGAATTAGGGTTTTGTACTATGTTAGGGTTTATAAATTTGAAATGTACATAAATATTCCAAGCATTGTTCAGAAGGAAAACCTCTTTTTTAACATAACTAAAACATTGAAACCCGGTTCTTGTTTCTTAATGAATCTTGCGATTATTTTAGGTTGTAAGTGTGTTTCTTCTTACTCTTAAAGTCCACACTAACGACATATTTTTATCAAAAATATTTTCAAGAACAGGGCTTGGGTTCCATTTCTCAAAATATCTTGATCGTTTTATGTTGTAAGTGCGTTATTTCTTACTGCAAAATTCCACACTTACGACATATTTTATCAAAGATTTTTACTAGAACAGTGGCTTTGACCATAAGTCTACAGTACATGAAGTCAGGATTTTGAGGGATCAGGAATTTATTTTAGACTGGGATACTAACACCATTCTAATGGGCAATTCTGATGTAGATTTGCAAAAAAAACACTTGGTTAAACTTTGTACTTATTTAGAAATACTCTTTTAACTCATCCTGTCAAATCTTATGGCTGTGTAAAATTTCAATGCCAATGTGAGCAAATTTTAGCAGCAACTTTTTGATACAAAGTCACCCAAAGCTGGTCTTGTTTGATAATAATTTTATTTTTCAAGAAATAATTTCTTATTTTAAATGTCATTTAAATATTTGTTCTAATTTGAATATGATTGATTTCTTTTAATATTCTTAAGAACATCTGAAATTCTGCAAGATATTGTCCAATGAATGAGCATGTGTATCACATGATCCTTGACACAGGAGGCAGATATTTTCATTATTTCAACCACATAACTCAATTGGGCTACCTCAATCTTGAATTTCAAAATGTCATATGTAAGTTTACTGCCAGGACTGATCTTTATATAATATTCTCATTTTTCACATCTTTTAATATGGTTATTGTTATCCAAAAGCACATCTTCACAATGGTCAAGTTATTACAATCTTTGTTCTTGACTACAATAGCCACTATTCTTGTATCACAGAATGCAGCAATTTGATTGGATTGTACACCAGCAAATACAGCCAACCAGAGCCCTCGACAGAAAGACTGTTAAGACACGGCTAGTTTTTTTTACAAACTCTCTGTTCAGGGTAGCAATCCAATGAAATCACTAAATTTACAAACTTCCTTGATACAAGAACAGTGGCTTTTGTAGTCAAGGTATAAGAAGAAGTTCACAATACCTTGATCACTGTGAAGATGCTATTTCATTGCAAGGAATATTTCACTTCATGATATCATCTGTTTCCATTTTGATTAGAAATCTTATTCTTTAAAAAACTGAGACCTTTATGATTTTGTTAACCAAAATTACCCCAAAAATATAGACTCTTCAGAAATATCTTTGAATTGTCCAAAATATGTACAAAATATATGTCTGACTGTTGATTTAATGGTCACCAAAACCTTGCATGTACAACATAGATAGACATTTATTTTGGAAAGAAATAGGCTGTTTTTTTTTGCATTTAAATTTTTTTCTCTGAATTTATCGATTATTTCTAGAAATATAGAGTCTTGATGACTCTAGAGATTAATCTTAGGCTATGGGTTAATTATTTTAGAAAATATATATGAGAGGAAAGTCTTTTAATAAGTTGTTATAAAACTATTGTGTATGTATTTGTGTATGACAACAGGTTTTTATGTGAATGTACTGTTAGAAACAGTTGTGACCTGATCAAAAAAATAAATATTTGAAAAAATTTAGTTATGTTTTTAAATGCTTACAGAACTCGGGTGTATTCCTGTGATAACATGAATAGGGAAAAATCTATTGTTAGTGGAGATGGGCAGGTTTAAAGATCTTACCTCCAATCAACAGGATATAACCAAGCAGAGTCTACATACTGATAAAAATAGTATTTGGCATTAAACTTTAAAAATATACTATCATGGTCATGTCGGAAATTTCCATGAAAGAACAATGTGTCGTTTCGTATGATTTTCTGAGTGATATTTAGTATTGGCCTGGATATAGTTATCTCCCTTAAAACTGACTCTCCAGTCTTCATTAATTTGGCGGGAAAATAGTCGACGTTCTCAACGTGATAAGTTAATGATCACGACTTTTCTGTTCCGTGTGTTCAAGTATTGTTTGAAAGATGGATTCAGAAACATCTGCAGCAGATGAAAGTGATATGATGTCAGTCATCAGTGAAACAACCGTTGGTTCAATCAACTCTCCAATTATGTTCAATTTGCTAAGCAGGTATGGATATTTGAGTGTCATAATGTCCACACAAATCACACATTAGATTCGACAAATAAGTCTACGTCGATTAGCCTATTCACCGGTTTAGATGTAAATGTTTTTTTTTTAACTCAGGTGGTAGGTGGAAAACGTTGAGATCTTTAACAAATTGTGTGTCTTTATTATAATGTAATGGCTGTGGATTAACCTTTACCTTATTATTTTTAAGATCTAAGGAATTGATTACTTCAGATGCTATAAACAGAAACCCAGGTAAGATTCTATTGTGATTCCCTTTGGAAGGAACATTTCTAATATATGCTCAAGTTAGATGTGTAAATCTTTGAAAAATTCTCTTTCAGCGTCTTCACCATTAATACCAGACCAAAATTTTGACTTATTAACTTCAGATGCTGACTTTTACAAAAAGGTGAGAAATTCTTCAAGGGTCTTTCCAGGTTAGACCCAATGACTAATCTAATACTAGATGAAGCTACTCTATACATTCGTGAAAAGAGCGACGCGGTCCTTTGACAACAATTTTAGATCAGCCCCGTTTCCCATTTTTTATGCTACACAATGAAACTGATTTATATTTGAATGAAATATTGTTTAAGTATCCACTTCTCTTTTAGGCAGTTGGTAGTATTCCTAGCGGGGATGATGATGATAACTCACAATCTCTGCTATCGGAACGATATGGATCTAGTGATCTACGAGTTACAAAGTGCGAAGATATTGCCAGTGAGAAGTCAAGTGACTTAGAGTACAACCATTCATCACAATTTCAAAGAAACCATTGTCCAAAAGAAGTAATGAGGAGATTTGATGAAAGAGCATCATCTTTGGCCGATGATCAAATCATCAGTCCAAAAGTGGAAAATATCCATGATTCAGCAGACAATAACCAAAGCATCAACTCCAGCAACTCCAGGGAAGCAGTGGAAGACACACTTGCTGATGTATTAACATCAGTAGAGCGTGATTCGGTTCTTCACGGTGATCAGCTGACGCCAGATCTTGATTCGTCTATATCCCGTGTAAAAACCAGAGAAATACAACTAAGTCCTTTCACTGGATTCGATTCTGAAATTTATCCCGAATCTATGCCGGTGGCGACTTTTCGATGCAGAAATAATTCACCTCTCCATAAATCAACGGGAAAGTACTGTCCTAAGAACACCCATAAAGAAGTACATGATGACAATGTTCAGTATGCTACAAACGATGAAGATGACCAGATTGAATTATTAGAAGAAGATCCTAAAACTACCACCGCTAGTGAAAAAAACAGCACGATGGCTTCACCTGATTTGAAATATGTCGGATTGGATGATGAAACACAAGCACCAGTGAGTGGTGACCAATCACTAGAATTTAATTTGCCGATTAACTTAGAAAAGACAAACAGCTCATGTCCGATGGAATCTTACAACGAGCAAAATGATAAAAATGAAATCCTTTCTGAAGACCGTCACCAACATACTCCAACGAAAACAGACTTGCTTGGAGAGCAAGGTATGCAGGTTTCGTCTCCTCAATTTTCAGTAGTTTCTGATCAATCAACGGAAATATGCAGGTTAGATCTAAGAGTAGACACCATCGATATAGCGTGCAGTCAATCAGATGCTATACCTATGGATATTATGTCCTCGGGAGTGACCGATGGAGGCGATCCAGACACCACGAACCACTGTTCAAATAACTGCTCTATCGAGACGGAAGGATCAAACGCAAATTTCCAAACGGCTTCACGTCAAGATCTTGATGAAGAAATAAAAATGCAAGATCCAATTGACATAAGTTCAAATCGAAATAGTAATGTGTCGAATTTACAGTTAAATAATTCTAAAGAATGCAAGGACTCGGGACTGACTGATAGAGGTGACATCACAAACCACTGTTCAAATAATTTCTCTGTCGAGACGTTTAGATCAAACGCAAATTTTCAAAATGTTTCACTTCAAGAAACAAAACATCAAGATCCAATAAACATAAGTCCAAATCAAGATATTAATGTTGTGTCGAATTTACAGCTAGATAATTCTAAAGAGTACATGGGCTTGGGTAAGTCTTGGGGATTGATCGATGGAGGTGATCCAGACACCACGAACCACAGCTCTATCGAGACTGAAAGATCCAACGCAAATTCCCGAAAGGTTTCAGTTCAAGATCCAATTGTCAAAAGTCCAAATCAAGATGGTACCGTCGTGTCGAAGCCAGATTATTCTAAAGAAGGTAGGAGCCATTCTGAGGGCCAGTCCGATAATGATTTAACTTCACTTGAAATCATGATTGCAGATCAAGATGATCCCACCGTTCATGCATTAGATAAAGCAAACCACACAGAGAGTCCTTCATCACCAACTATGTCATGTGTTAGTGAAAGCATATTGTGTACAACAAATGACAAAGAAGGCCATAAAGGTCAAATAATTCAAAAGCGAAATTATGGTATATCTATACCACCCGTGATGGACAGATCTGAAATGGGACCTAAACACCAATCCATTAATGAAGAACAAATGTTGGTGAAATCTGAAGAGAATTCTAAGGAAGAAAGATCATCACCAGCAAATGACACGAAACAGTCTTCAGCTGTATTGAGTAGTTGCGTTGCACTGCCATCAGTATTCAAAGATCAATCTGAACATGACATTAATCATGAGTCCAACAACCACAAAGATCCTAATATAGAGGAACTGACCATTTGCATCGGCGGTGCTTCTGATGAATTGGCAATAGAAGCAAAAGAAGGAATTGAAGAGCTCAAGATTAACTACGAAAATATTTCTGCCACAGGAGATACTGATAACTTAAAAAGGCTCGCGTTACCTAAAGAACATAACTCCCTAGAATTATCGCAACTATTGAATAACTCGAGTACCAATTCATCTGAAAAATGTGAAAATGCGGCTGGTGGTCATAGAATGTTAGAAACATGTTTACCTAAACCATTACCAAGCCAAGAACTTTTGAAACATGAATTAATCCATGATGCGTCTTCAGGACTATCTAATGAAGTTTCCAAACCATCTGATAGCCTAAAGACCCACGTCATTCCAGAGCATCCTAGAAAATCTAATCCGAGTTCCACAATTTCCCAAAATATCAGTGCGGGTGAATATGTACCTAGTTCAGATACACTTAAGCAATTAGAACCAACCAGAAAATTAAAATCTGTGGAAAATATTGCGTTCATGTATAAATCAGAACAACTAGAAATATCCAAGAAAAATACAGAACTTTCCCAAAGTACACCAAGTTATAAATCAATGATATATTCACAAAATATTCAAAAATCGAAATCGGAAGTACAACAGAATGTGTGCTCTCAGCAGAACACCCCCGAGGCAGCTCTAAGAAGATCGAGACGGGAGTCTAAACATCCTATTAGATTTTCTTCACCAGAACAAAATATCGAGTCCAAAGCAGCCAAACAAGGCTCTCCAGTGGGGAACAAGATGCCGACTGCGAAACCTAATTATAAAACCGGGAGTAAGAAGCAGAGGATATCGATCAGATTCATCAATTCAAAGACAGATGGCAAAGCAGAAACGCAAGACATGGAATTCAGTGATGATTTTGAGGTAGGTAGAATCTATGTAAATAAGAGTTTTGTAGGATGAGCCAAGCTGCAAACTGTTTCTTTGAGTTCCACATTAATATCAACACCTTGAACACCATGTTGTTTGATCGAAATCTTGTACATGTAATTACAACTTGCAGGTTCATCAAGAGATGCTCAATACCTATATTCAGATGGAAATCATGTATGGACAACTTCAAGATGACATGAAAAGAAACTCGCCTGACAGGGAAAGCCTTAGTAAGTAACATAAAAAACTCAACATAATTTGCGAGTGGTCTAATAAAGGTCATAATTAGATAACTGATTAACAAACAGCCATTAGAAATTAGTCGCTATGCATACGTAAAACATTTCTATAATCCACGACTAGGACAAACTGCTTAGCCTGGTCGATAGGGGCTCATGAGCTCAATATCTACAATTCTAAGTACTGATTTGTATCATTCTCCAAATTGAACACTAGTTCATTCCCCAACTACAAAGTATTACAACAGCAATTATGTTATCTCTGAATCCCTAAAATACCACTATTTGGACAGCGAACTAATCATTGATGGTTTATTGTATTATTTCTACATGGGCAAGTATTTCAACAGATAAATAACATTGACAATAAGTACAAACATTAGACAATATTGATTAAGCATATCTTATTGTTAAGTGTATATCTCATCTATTAATCATATGGTTCCTTATTTTGATTGACAGCTTTCATATCGTTAATTGTCTCTTGTCGTATAGTTTTGTGTAATATGAAAGCTTTTATACACATTCCGCTCTTAAGTTCTAAATTCCATTAACTGACCATCCGTAATAACTGGTATTGATATGTAGTAAAGCCCGAACTCAACAGATATCCTTGGCTTACATTCACGAACATTGGTTGATGTGGATCTATCATAAAAATTAATTTTTCTTTCAGAAAGATGTTCCTTGCAGTTCAAGACCTTGCAACCACAGCTGATGAAACTTTTGTCCGATTCGAAACAAGAAAGTCAGAGAATTTCTTCGAAAGCTTGTACAGCAAGCGATAAATCCTTGATGAGAACAAGAATAAAACTGCTTTCTATAAGACAAAAGAAACTGAAATCTCTTTTTGATAAGCATTGTCGTGCTCAGTCGACCTTGAGATTGATGAAGTCAAAACTTGTCGACGAAGATAAAATGAACTTTACTCAAATGAACTTTACTCAAAAAACTACTCATCAGTCAGCAGCTTTAGCAAGTCAAACCATGGAGAGGGCCGAACTTTTACTGAATGTAGAAACTGGTGTGTTTGAATCTGGCGGAAAAAGAGTACCAAAACCAGTGGTATCGGATGTACCAATTCAATCTGAAGCTCTGTCTGCTGTTAGCAGCAGATTTGCTCAATCGTCCTCAAACCGTGATGATCCACATCGACAACCTAATGTCATTACAGTTGTGTCAGTTCCAAGATCCGGAAATAGTTGTTTTCAAACAAATCCACCAAAAACGCCCGAAAACCTGTCTCAAAAGATTGTCACTATTCCTGTTGGAAAGGCTTCGGTTGGTCAAAATCAGATCACTACGTCCATCGCATCAAAGAAACCATACGAGGAAAGAAGAAATTCCAAGAAACTTATCACTCACAAATTTGTTCCACCTTCCAAACCAATTTATGTGAGAGATGGCAATGCTGATTCAACTGGTGTTTCGGCAACATCACGCATGGAAAGCATGACACCCATCTCGATAAGCGATATCCACAATAAACCATCTATGTCAATAATTGTACCAACAAGTGTCATAAGTACACGAGCCCCGCAAAGTACATTTTGCCAAGTAACCAAATCTTCAAATGATGACGAGATTCTAGATATCATTTTGAAGAGTCTGAACAAAGACGCTGATGAGTCAACAGATTCAGTTTCTAATACCGTTCCGAAGTCATGTGGTCCCTTGCATCAAGAAGATAGTGATTCCAATGTTTTTGAGTTTGACAATGAAACAGGAGACTTAACACAGGGGGAAGAAATGGTATCCAACATTTATCAGACTCAAACTAAGATGAAACAGCATGCTGGGACGATAAATTTGCCTGGAATTGAACCAAATCAACAATCTTACGTTCAACAGTGCAGTAACAAGATTGTCCAAAATCCACTCGTTAAGCCATCAACATCAGATATTAATTATCATAGTCTTACCAAGACTCCAGGAAAGAAATCACCATTCCACTCCCCATGCCGCTCCGTGATGTCTTTAAAAAGCAGTTTTTCGACCTCATCCACAAGATACCTAATGAAAATGAAAGAAAAAGCTTTGAAAATAACTCAAGCTAAAACGGCCCGCGATTTTCAAACAGCTGTAAGTATAGGAAATCAAAATACATTTAAAGGGATGATTTTGAAGTGGCAGGTGTTCTAAAGAGTGTTGTTTTTTAAATGACCACCATTGGGCTTTGTATTTAGAGTAATGAATTATTATATTTTAGATTGGCGCACCGGACACTAAGAAGTACAAGAAATTCCCGTCATTGAAGAGAATGATGGATAGAGGTTTACTGAAACCTGGTAAAAACAAACTAAGTATTATACGTAAGGTAAATTACATCAAATATTAATCCTCTCATATACTGTATGTAAATTTTAATCCTTCGACAATATTCCGAGATTGTTGTGACGAATAACATTTTACATTTTGGTTTTAGGGAGAGAGAGTGACAGCAACTTTGCTAAATTCTGGTATGATACTAGACGCTACTGGTCCGGGTTTCAGCACTGCCACCAAATGGTTTTCGGCTGTAACAGGAACACAACTGACAACGAAAGCCAAAGCTTATAGAATGGTTAGTCTGTTAAGCCCTAGCTTAAACTTTGTTTCCCAAATCATTTTTTTTAATTGTCTAATCACTCCTCAAGTCTTGTCTTGTCGAGTAGATCTGGTTTGGCATACCTGGTATTCAATTAGGGATTGGGTTTTATATTGCGCTGATACTGCTCATGATGCACAGTTTTGGAAAATTTTATCATCTTTATCAGTTTTAAAAGGAATTTTATTTTCTTTAGGTATGCTATGAGAATACACCCTTGATGGAGTTCAAGAAACAGTATGACAAATTAGGCAAGTATTCTGTGTCCTACACATAATTACAGGATCGATTCCTGGCGGTTGACTGTACCCCCTTAGAGTAATGTCATTACTCCAAGGCACCCCAAATAAGCTTTCAGCTTTCTTGCGTTCAGTCTTTGATGATATAGACTAACATTGTGCTGCGTTATAACTTTGGTGAATTGGCAGGACGTGATTACCCAATACCACACTAAGATGCACAGTGGGAGATACTTCAAATTGCTTAATGATCCAAAAAATCATGTAGCTTCCTATCTATTCTCTTAATGATTTTTGATAAGCCCGATCATTTAGCTGATTGATCACCGACGCAAAATTTTAAAGACAGATGCAAATTGTGTTTTTTTAACTCTTTCCTCTTTCAGAATTTAATAACGCATCTGCTCAAACGCATTCTGCATCAGATTTCAGACAGCAGTCCAGCGAAGCAAGCAGGTAATATACATTTGTGTACAGAAAAAAAAATTTTAAATTTAAGATTATAGAAAAGCTTAATCTTATTGGAATGAAAGCTATCTCTTAAACAAAAACATGTCTCCTTAGTTTGATCTCAGATATAAAAAATTGTGTGCGATTGTTTCATAGGACTTTTTTTAAATGTGTAGCTCTGCTGAGTAATTAATGTGTTTTCATTACAGTGTCAACCTAGTCACTTCCTCATCACAAACTAGAGGTAATGCAGGGACAACAATAACTGCATCACCACAGACCGCCTTCCAGACAAGCACTAACACAGCGGCAATGCCAGTTAGATATCAAATGACGCTTCCCCGTCCATCTAATCCTCGGTATCCTCATCGAATTCCAAACCAAGTTCGTTATTCAATTCGCACAAGATGTATCACACCAGTATCAATACCAAGGAATTTGATTCGTGTAACACCTGAATTTCCTTTGAATAGGTCATTAATTGGAAATCAAGACAAATTGGATCAAAGGAACCAGTTGATTCAAACCACCAGTTTAAGTGCTGACCAATCCAAGACAGCTGATGACGCTTCAATGATTCGACCACTTGATCCACAGTCGCTTTTGAAAGAAGAAATAAGATCCATGTTAATGAAGTCAGTTAATGCATTGTTAGTCAGTGATTCAGAACTGATATATTATCCAGACATCACAGAAGATTTCTGGGTGAAGCCTTTCAAGGATGTCGATATCTCAAAAGAGTTATGGAAAGAGGTTGACGCTTGGTGAACGCAATTTGGATTGGTACATTCATCATTCGTGTAATTAACTTGCAGCTCTCTCAGATGAATATTATTGTGAAAATATATCATAATTTCAATTGATTTCATAGGCAACCTAAACCCACGTTGGTACAAACGATCATCAGTAAGCAACCATAAAGCTCTATTAAGTTTTCCGTTTGTCATTTATTCAGAGAACGGTAGGAACCTGACATGGGAAGATCTGAGCTAAACAATTTAAATCTGACTATGAATATACATGTATACCGATTCGTTTCCTGGTTTATTTATTTGAGTTTATTTCATTATGTTCATTAATTATTCTTGTTCAATTGATCAGATATTTTTCTGTCGATATTTTATCAATATTAAGGAAATGATTATAAGAAGATCGACAAGATCGATTAACAAAAGCTACCTGCCTTCTTAACCAGAAATTCCCAATGCCTAAAAACTTAACAGCCTTATTTTCCATTACCAGTTTGCCACTACTGGGATATGTCTATCATTCTATTCATTGTCATCAAAAAATATCAGCAGCTATCATGTCATTAGACATCTGCCGCTATAGTTATCATCGGATATGTCTGCAGCTATCATTGTCATTAGACATTCCAGTCATTATCATAAGATGTGTCAATAGACACACTGGTCGTTGGCATAAGACATGCCGGTTGTCTTCATTATCATGAAACATGCCGGTTGTCTCCATTATTATACGACATGCCGGTTGTCTTCATTATCTTCAGACATGATTGTTGTCTCCATTTTCATCAGACATGCCGGTTGTCTTCATTAGCATAGGACATGCCGGTTGTCTTCATTATCATCAGACATGCCGATTGTCATCATTATCATCAGACATGCCAGTTGTCTTCATTATCATCAGATATGTCGATTGTCTTCATTATCATGAGACATGCCGGTTGTCTTCATTATCATCAGATATGCCGATTGTCGTCATTATCATCAGACGTGCCGGTTGTCTCCATTATCATGAGACATGCCGGTTCTCTTCATTATCATTAGACATATGCCGGTTGTCGTCACTATCATCAGACGTGCCGGTTGTCTCCATTATCATGAGACATGCCGGTTCTCTTCATTATCATTAGACATATGCCGGTTGTCGTCATTATCACAAGACATACCAATTGTCTTCATTATCATCAGACATGCCGGTTGTCGTCATTATTGAACTAGGATGCAATCTTAATTATCTTGATGCTTAAGTCAGCACTAATGAAAAGAGATTCATCATGTCACTGACTGACTGATAAATCCATATCTTCATACATACATTGTCATGTAAACATTAGACATGCTCTATCCCTGTCCACTTGAATAGGACTGGACAATGAATCAAAGACCACTCCATGATTTTATGACAATGTTATAATAGAACTCTAATTGAAAACTCTTGTAGTGTAGTGTGGAACATGTATTATCTGGAATAATCACCAACAATCGATGGTCCGTTTCATTTGCCAAACATAAATAATAAATAAGCATATTTTGTATATATAGCCGTACCGATTGTTTACTTTTCATATTTATTCTTATCAACTTGACACTCTTTTATTAAGAGTGATCGTCAACTTAATATTTAGTTGGTGCCTAACGATTGTTTATTTATCATATTAGATCATTAATTAAAGTGTTTTAGTTGATGTAGTATCTTCATCTCGACGCAAATTTTCGATCGGGAGGCAGTCTTATCAGCATTCCTGAATTTTTGAATTTTTGACTTGGTTCGCTTATAAACATGCGTTGTGCTGATGCGGAGTAGGCTCATCGAGCAGTCGATAGAAAACTACGGATTAGATAAGACCAGGACTGGCAGGAGCTGGGCTAAAAGAGGAACATGAAGAACATTGTTTTTCTTTTAGTTGGCTTTTCGATGATGGACTCCTCGTATACAAACAATTTCTGCACAGATCCAGACATTTTGAAAGCAGCTTTACTGAGGTCCGATATCCGACTCGAAGGAATGGTCTTTATGACGTACCATTCTGTGGGGTTCTTCCAGTGTCTACGGTATTGCCTGATCTCTTCGGATTGTTTCTCTATCAATTTCCAATCTGTGGACGGATACTGTGAACTTAATGTAGAAAAGGATGACATCTTCAATGGGACGTTGGTTACTGAATTTGGGTTTGGTTTAGTTAACAAAGAAGATATGCCAAAGGTAATTCTTTATCCTACACTATAGAAAAGAGAACGATAAACAAAACTGTATTTGATCATTCCAAATTTATTCAAATACTACAGGCTGCACACAAACATAATTCTATGTAGAAACTTATTTCAGGAAGCCAATTGATATTCTGCAAGACGATTCTACATGGTGCCGGCATTGATGTATCGCGATACAACACACTACGCCGCGATACACATATCGTATCGCGAGGTCGTGTAATGATACTTTACGATACCTTATTCGATAAAAATCGGCGAATGGAATCACGAATTTTCTCACTGACTTGACTGAATTTGTTGGAAACTATAAGACAGTGGACGTTAACCACTTCTATCAAATATCACAGTTATAGATTAAAAAATATTTAAACTTGGAAGATACCCCTTATCGTATCATATTGTGCGTGCTTACTAAAACATGAACCGACCAGAAAACGACCAACGAAATGCTTGAGTTTAATGTAGTTTCCTGTAGTTTCCCTGCTCGTACCATGTCGGTTCATGTTTTAGTAAGTACACATATTGTGGCATGCTTGGCGATACCAGCACTAATTCCAAAACTTATGATTGTGGTAATTTCATATTATTTGGAAAGGAACTAGCTGGACCGTGTAAAGATGTTGATTGTGGGTCACAAGCAGTTTGTGAACGAGACATCAATGGTAACCCTCAGTGCCAATCGAGACGTAAGTGTTTTTACATTATAATTACATAATACATTGCAATATAATTACATTCACGTGCATGCCGAAACATATATTCAATTTATGTTCCTTCTATGATTCCTCTGATGGAGTCTCATTCGGAATATCATATAAACGCATTGCATTGTGCATAATGCAAACATCTTTTCCAAGTTTTACATATTCGGCGCCATACTGAGCTTTTCCTAACGTAATATGACAATGTTTCATGATTGTAAAGAGGTTTTCTACGTTTTTGATGTGTATCGGGGACACTGTGATAGCATCAATTTTTACCATTCCAATTTTCAATCAGACGTTTGTGGTTTCTGAAATTCCATCAATACCATGTGTTTGATGACGATATTAATCGTGAAAGGCCTTATGTGATAAAGCATAATTTGCGATTAGTTACGTCATCGGTCATTTAGTTTTAGAGGAATTGCTGGAACCACAGATGACTGATTGTAAATTGTAATGATTCAAATTGATGCTATAAGTGGTCCCGTTACAGATAATTTTTTTTAGAAAACTTCTTTATAATCCATTGAGGCATTACCAATTGCATAGTGTTTTGAATATGTTAAAGTCTTTTCAGTTTTTGAAATATTGTATATTTTTAGCCATACCAAATATTGCTTTCGGTCGTCCTACTCAACAGAGTTCACATTTTGTATCAAACTACCACTGTTGTCAATCTAGTCATGGTGTGGACGGTGTTACTGGAGGTTATCTAGACAATGCTTGTGCTGTTACTGATTATAATGATTTTAGTCCTTGGTGGGAAGTTCGTTTTAATACCATCTATAATGTTACTGGTATAGAAATATACAGTGCCAATGATACGGAAGGTGGTAAGTTCGATAGCGCTTTTGGAAAAAATTGGTTTTGATCAATATTTTCCCTATTCGAACATAGTCATCTGGCAAATAAATTTACTGATAGTTATATGATTAATTATATAAAAAATTGGATGCTCGTTTCAGGGCAGTATACTAGTAGGTATAGTTCAAAAATGATGCACATGCACATGCGAGTACATACCATTGATTTAAGCTCAATTACCTTGTTTGGAAGTGCCCCTTTGTTGCTTTTAGTGGTACTGTAGGCCTTAAAGACTTTACATTGCGTATAACACAGTCGACAAAATCAAAAAATCAATCAAAATGTGAAACAGTATGTGAAAGCCACACATTGAGATGCCTTTGAAATACGTCAAGGGTGATCTTATATTATGTTCACAGTTTGAAGGTTTTTGCAATGTATTTGTTTTGCATTATTACTTACAAAAGATGTTCCTTTTATGAATAGTGCGATTAACAAAACTCGTTTCACTGCTCATTTTAATTCTCTAGTTGGAATGCTTCATGATTTTGGTATACTGGTATCAAGGAGAGCACCATTAATCGATGAAAACGCATGTTGTAGATTTGTTAAAGGAACATTGCCTTTTGGAAGATTTAAAATTAATTGTCTACGTCCAGTAAGTGGCGATCGTCTACGTATACACATGCAGAAGACGCAGATTCTTTTACTGTGCGAAGTAAAAGTGTTTACCGTTGAAGGTTCGTAACTGAGATTATCGCAACGAAAGTTTTAATTGCTTATACTAACAATTTCTCCTATTAACTTGGGCATAATATTAGAATTTAATTATGGTTGCAATGTTTATTTTCTATGGTGAGACTACACTAGAACTATAGTATGCCAGATAAAGTAGCTCTCAGAAACCAAATTTTACCTGTATATATCAAAAGGCTGTGTTATTTTTACCACAGGTTATGAAAGTTACAATTCAGCTTCTGCACCTACTTCTTGTTTAAAAAGATGTAAGTTTTTTTTCTCGAATAGCAATGGTGGCAAAGGGATGGATTGGATTGACCATTCAGAACATTGACAACAAATTCTTTGGCATGGAACATCATAAACACAAAGCGCTGTCTTGTTTTTGCTTCGTTCTATGTCCTGCAACACCATCCTTGGTGAATATGTCGTACATTGTTGACCTCGAACGCATTCACCAACGGTTTGGCTGGTTCCCTCGTGTCCCATTTTACACCACACAAGGTCCATCTTAGACCATATTTGTTGCCAGATAAACCAAACACAACCACAGAAGCGAAGCGTGCTAGTTCATCAACTGACAGCAGTGGCGCTTCTACGGGGGAAGGCCAGAAAAGATCACGGCTTTTCCCTCCCCCTACCTTTCCCTACTTTCATTTTTTTTATCATTATACATAGTGAAAGAATCGTCTGTGACCCAATGAAACATTTGGTAATCCCTGCTCAGCTCCCTCGCCTAATGCATTTCATATTGAAAGCGTGTGCTACTTTAAACGTGTTCTCTATAAAATGGCTATGTATGAAGATGATCATTGCGTCTGTTTTTGATTGTAGACGGATTCGGCATGTCGTCAGGTAAACCTGTAACTGCCAGTGGTATAATTTCTGGTGATGTGACGTACTTAGTAGACGGCAATAGAAACATGTTAGATATCAATGGTGCGCAGTGTGTCTCTGCTGCACCAACTAGTGGTTCTCGGTGGTTTGAGATTGATCTAGGGGCAAAGTATCCAATAGAGAGTGTAGTTGTGTACAATAAAGAAAAAACAAATGATATAGGTATGAATTTTGTTCTGTTTAGGTATCAATGTAACAAATTGCTTGGCCAAAACTCGAGTTCCAGAACTGATATCCAACTGCATATAGAAATCAAGATTAGTCATCCTACTGCTATGGGAGTTGCGTACCACATTTACGCTACCATAATCAGTGTGTTATCAAGCAGCGATAAGGTAACGTAAGATATATGGTGTTTTTGGTATCTTTCAGGTAACATGAGATATATGGTGTTTTTTTGGAAGATAGGCTACCCTAGCCCCTAAAAAGTATCGGCTTCTATTCTGATGGTTTTTAGCTCATGTAAAATAGTCTAAAAATATTTCATTTCAGATACAACGTTAACCAATTTAACAATAAGATCTTATGTTCTTACGCCAACATATTCCATCACGACCTGTGCTACATATGAAGAAAATTTTGGTTCTACGAGTAGAATATTTGAGTGTGAACCAGTTGTTGAGGGACGATACGTACTAATTACCTCTACTGGCCCTAATCTTCATTTATGTGAAGTCGAAGTTACCATTATTTGATACATGAACCTTAAAGCTATCATGCTCTATCTAAGCTCGAAGTCGAACATTACGTGATATTTAAAGATATACTTCCTCTTAAAATGCACATGAAATTCTAGTTCTGAAACTTGGCGAACAAGAGTATTTATTCGTTAGTGAACTTACCAGGTGTCATAAATATACATAATCCCTTTATAATCCTTTAAATCTATAAAACAACGTAACAATTGAAAAACGCTTTAAGCCAAGTGTGTAAATCTGAATTCTAAAGGTAGCATTCCTTTAATATAGTAGTCACATGTGAAATGTAAGATAGATATGATTATTTTTCATGATTTATAATTCGCGTTCAGGAATGGTTTTGTTTTTAATTGGAGTAAAATCTGCTCTGGATAAAAGCAATAAAATAAATATCTATAGCCATTTTTGTTTTTCTTTTACAACTTTACCAGCATGTCCATTCCTTTTTTATTGGACAGATATTCTACCCTCCCCTTAAGGGATTCTGTCTACGACACCAGACACCAGCTATATGAAATCACATTAAATCGTAGGATTTAGCTACCACCAAGACATCGAAAGGGGTTGATGTTATAACAGCCCGATCTAGTAGAACTAGGTTCAGTTTAGATAATAAGCTAAGCGGCGACATCATCAAAATTTAATTAAGTATCATTTGGAATACAACAAAACCGATATCGTTTTCTGCATTTCTTTAAAAGATGATTGGCGTCACAGACTATTCCTCCAATTTAAATCATTTCTGGCTTATGTGTGGAATTATGTGATCTAGGCAATTTTCTAGCGTTTATTATCCGGGCCTTTTTCATTGGGCGCCTATTTTTTCGCAATTATTTACTTTTAAACCATTGTGGTTGGTAAATACAAACCAATATGTAATAACATTCACTGGCACGCATTGGCCACCGTAACCGCTATTGAGAATAATCTCGTTTATCTAGTCTCATTAGTTTGTTGAAATATAGGCCTATAGGATAGTTCAGCTGGATATCTGAGTCTACAGTTTGTTGATTTCCTGCTAATTAGAGAATAACCAGAATAATTTAAGGACAGGTTGGTTGTCATTTATTTATGCTTTTTACTTAGAAAACATTATCTCTTTTACTTTATAAAAAGGAACCTTTGCCATGAGTCTAACTTTTGAATAAACAAGTAAAAATAATTTATCCATTTTGATAAGTTATCAAAGGGTTTGACTAAACACGAAAATACGTCAGACTTAACAAAAAAGAATCTAAATACCGTGACATTTAAAACAAATCCGTCAAATGTTATCTATTTTGTAACCGATGTCTTTCCGATCATTATCAGAATAGCTGCTGTCTGACTCTAAAGAGTGGTGATCCTTGTCTAAAAAATCCAGGCATTTCCAATCGAAATTGTGTCTTTTTGAACTTTTTGCACTACAGATATAACTTTTTCTCTTGTCGTATCTCCTTTAACATTCATATCTCATGTTCAATTCTATGTTTTTTAAAGTTTAATTCTTTATCATTTGTTTATCACCATTATCATCAGTTGCTGAACCAAAAGTTTAGTAGAAAATGAGTAACAGTGAAGAAGAAGAAGATCCTAATCTTCCAAGTCAAGCTGAATGTTTAGAAAGATGTATTCAGTTTGCTGAGTTAACTGGTAGTGACAGGGCTCTAGCTATGTTTTATTTGCAAGACAGAGATTGGGATTTACAGGTAGGCCTATTTCTAGCTTGACAAATCTGGTGTCTCCTAGTTCCTCAGATGTTAATTTTTGGATATGATATTGTCATGGGTAGGTAGTTCCTGTTGTTTTAAATAAACTGGATCAGATTACAGTTATGACAACACTATCTGAAATACATGTTGGCTCTAAATGATATTATAGGAAGATGGAAATTCCAGATCCTAATCATTCCTTGTTGAGACTTTGAGTATTCTCCAATGTAGATTACACCAAGGATGTATTTATATGGGTAGGCCTAGTACAGGTATCCGCAAATTGTTGTGGAATCACCCTGTTTTGTGGATGGTCATATGAATAACTGAGATTATAATCAGCTGTTAAAGTAGATATCATAGAATTATATTTACCAGAAATATAAATTATTTCATAGAAAGGAAGTCAATCAGGAATGTGAGTTAACATTGGGAAAATAGCCAAGAGTTTCTTAGCAAAACAATGGAATGACTATTTTTTTTATGTATGTATTGTAGAGATCTGTAAATGATTATTTTGAAGACAATGGTGCCAGTTCTCCATCCTCAAAGCTACAGACCACAGTTCCTCAAGGAGCTAGCTTAGTTACAACTTCAAACACAGAAATCAAGTGGGTGTTTACATCACCCTGTCTATCAGACAATGCAATTACTAAATCGATAATTTAATATGAATGCTTTTGATTGAGTATAAAATTTTATGCTAGGCAGTTGTAATACTTTTATAGGCTCTAGCTTCGAAATCTTTTGACACTGTAAGACCATTTATTATACACCTACCTGGAAATGTGGTTTCAGAGTTATTGCCCTTGTGTGTAAAACGATGAGACATTGTTCATGTTTGAATTTTTGTTTGCTTTGACTTAGAGGACAATAAATACTTTGTTATCATTTCTGACACCCGGTAGTGGACGTATGTCACCTTGCCTGGCAATCTATATCTTATATGATGTGAATATCAGAAGCAGACCTAATCCTTGATTGCTGACTTAAACTTTGTTTTATAACTTTGTCTAAATAGTCAGATATCCACCAAGTATATTATTTTACTTATCTAAACCTATAACTGTGTATTATAGAGATGATGAACCCCACAGAATAAGACTGTTATCTTGGAATATAGATGGTTTGGATCATCAGAATTTAGAATCCAGAACGAAAGCTGTATGTCAATTGATAGAGAAGTAAGTAGAAGGGCAATTGTGTATAATATTTTTTAAAACTATACTATATTGGACTTGATATGGTGAAAATTCAAAATATTTTTACTTCCTTTCATAATGTAATGCTGAAAAGTAAGAAAAAGGAAAAAACTATAAATAGTAGTAATAATTTTGTCCTATCTGTCATACAGTTTCAAAGGAAAAGTAATTGACCCCAAATAGATTGCCTTTGATGTCTGGTGTCCCTTCACCAAATCTTTTGTTTCAGAGAGAATCCCCATGTTGTGTTTCTCCAAGAAGTTGTTCCTGCTACAGAACAAATGATCAGAACTAGCTGTAAAAATTATAAGATCTCATCTGCACATCAATTGTGTGATTATTATTCTATGATTTTACTTCATGACAAGTTTACTAGTAATATCAACCAGGCACAAATCTTTCCTTATCCAAATACCAATATTAATAACCATGATAATAATAATATTAACCATGATAATAATATTAATAACCATGATAATAATAAAATTAAGCCATTGATCATAATTTTAACATGATAATAGTATTAACCATGATATTATTATTAATAAGCATGATAATAATATTAGTAACGTTAATAATAATAATAATATTTACCATGATATTATTAATAACCATAATAATAATATTAATAAGGTTGATAATAGTAATATTTATAACGTTAATAATAATAATATTAAAAACGTTAATAATAATAATATTAGCCATGATAAAATAATATTTACCATGATATTAACCATGATAATAGAATTAGATACATATACATGTATTCTTTTTATCTTTGTCTTTTTTGATTAACTCCATTCATCTTTCAAAATTCTTTCATTTGTCAGAACAAAATCTTTTCATTCTCTTCAAAATAATAATTCATTAATTTTTTTAATCAGGCACAAGTCAAAGGAGTGAAATTCAAATTTATGACATCTCATCTTGAAAGTTGTAAAGAACACAGTGAAAAGAGAATAGCACAGCTAAAATTGGCATTCGAGAGGATGAAAAGTTCAGATACTAACTCAACAGTTATATTTGGTGGCGATTTAAACCTGAGAGATCCCGAGGTAGTATTTTTTTATTTTGGTGTCACCCATGTCTTTCTGTCCACAATTGCTCAAAAACTCTATTAAACCCTATTGAGATTTCAAATATTCCAACACGCTGTTATCGTGCATTTTAGATGTAATTTTGCCTTCACTAGAATACTTTTTTTTTTGTTAAACTTGCATATGCATGGTTAAAGAATTTAAGAACTGGATCTTCGATTTTCAGATTGGCAAGGCAAATGGTATACCCGAGAATGTGAAAGATCTATGGGAGGTGACTGGAAAACGACCTGAAGCTAAGTTTACGTGGGACATGATTCGGAATGATAACCTTGAATTTGGTGGCAAGTTTAAACCAAAATGTCGATTTGATAGACTATATTATAAGGAGTCTATCCCTAAGACTGTGAAACCAGTGTATTTTGAACTTGTTGGTTTAGAGAGATTGAAAAGCTGTCAGAGATTTGCTAGTGATCATTGGGGACTTCTAACCCACTTTGACAAAGTGTGAACAAATTCCAGATAAAAGTGAATGTTAGCTTTATATAATAAATCATTCCTTCTCCCTATTTTAAAGATGGTTTTCTGCAATTTTAATGTCAAATTAAGCAAACTGCGTAATTAATTGGCGATTCTAATGAATTATCATGTATTCTTAATCATTAAGACAAAGGCAGGGATAATTTGCATTGTGAAAAAGATTGACTATGGGACCTCTTGAGGCCAAAGTCTATCATTACAGGGGATAATTTCAGCTATCCATTTCAAATTTCAAAATTGAAATCCTACATAGGATTAGGTACTCACTACTACAAAAGATCCTTTGAATTCCTGTTCATTTTCTCATTGTTGTAGCAAATCAAAGAAACACAGTATTTCATGATTATAAAATTTAATTTTAACAATTCTTTGATCTAGCAAATAGCAATAGCACATTGAGATATTATGCAACAATAAAATGGAAAAAACACACCTGAAGACAATATACAATGAAAATTAGATATTTCAAGAATAAACAAGCTCTGTCATAGAGTATAACATTATAACATAGAGGGCAACACAGATTTTACATTTGACAGATGTCGCCCTGCTTGAATTAGAAAAACTAAACCTAACTTCAGGGGAAGAAAATGACATCATAATCTACTTATACCATCAAAGAATTACTTTTATAGGTCATTTAGGATATGGTATCAAATGTTTAGTTCAATAGAAGGAATTTGGTTACATAGTCTCAAAATGATCTTAGCACTAGTTTATCCTACAGTGTTAGAAGTAAGACCTTAGGAGATGGTAGGGTTAATATCATTTCAAAAGAAACACAGCCAGACTTTCTTAACAAACATAAAATTGTACGTTCATCAGTTTGTGCTTTACTGAAAGCTGTTTATGGACATTCCAAATAGTTGATTTTGAATTTGAACAAATGGATTAAATTTAAAATATACAATTCTAAAAAATCCCATTAACCAACAACAAAACAACTTTTTAAAAAAGTCAATACTTCAGACAAGAAATGGGTCTCCAAATCAAAAACCACACTAAAGGGACAGATTCGCCATCTGTTTAACCAATTGTACTGCCATATATACAAATGACATAGAAATAGAATTTAAAACACCTTGTTCGAGATATTTTTGACAGAATTATGCAATTTAGTACATTTTAGCACTACTGAAGATTATTTGCATATATTAAAGACTCAAATCAACCCCAAAAAGTGGCAAATCTGTCCCTTTAAATGTAATTTTAGTAATAAATGCAAACACTGTTGCCAGACTTTTCTCAAAGTAATCCAGAATTGCCAAAATATTTGCTTGTCAGTAACTTTTATGTTTTTGAAAAACAAATTTGGATTTCATAAGCTGGCATCATCCAAGTTCCATAAGTTTTAGTGAGCTAATAAAAGTTTTTCAGCAATTTCCAGAGGAACTTTTGACAAATCTACATCTTGGACATGAGCTGAATTCAACAGATGTTCAAATTCATGGAGTGACATTTCGAAAAAGTTTTTCAATTTAACTTTTGAACTGAAATCTACACAATGGCCAAGTCTTGGACTTTTTAAATCAATGATTGAACCTGTAAGTGTCTTATTAGGATGAGCAGATTTTAAATGTAGTTTTACCACAGTGCTTTGATTCGCCTCGAAGGAACAATAGGCGCACACGAACTGTTTCAATGTCGCATGAGTTTTGACGTGATCGTATATTTTAGCAACTGAATCAGAAACAAATGTACAATTTCGACATCTTACAATATTTGATTCGGATGGTTTGAGCTTTTTAAATATGTTTCCATGGCAACTGATATGTTCTGAATATTCTGACAGGCTTTTGGATATCTCAGGACATACTGGACATCTGAAGGAGAGGTATTTTGGGCCTGTAAAAAAAAAAAATGAGATGAATAAAAGGTCAAGCTCTGATTAGGAAGTGTGTTAACCCAAAAATTTAGCTGAAAATCTGGAATTTTATTCACTAAAAGACAAACACTTTTGTAAATATCAATATTCAAGGTTTTTTTTTAGTATTTTGGATATTTCCAGAATAATTTGAAGGATGAAATTTTGTATATACTTAAACTCCAAATGGTGACTGTTTGATGAAGAATTAATCAATTTCTTGGTATTTAAACATTGTTTAAAAAATATAAGATCTTTTTTTTACACCTTAATTTTGAATAAGTAAAATGATTATATGCCTTAAAAAAGGCCAATCCCTGGCACGAAAATTTTGTTGTTCTTCTAAGCCTTATTTTGAGGGGATGAGACAAGAAATTTTGTGTTATCATTGTGTTACACACCTGAAGATGTTGAAGGAGTTTCATCTCGAGAATAACATAACTCCATTGTTCTATTTAAATACTTCTTTTGATGATTAGCTCTCTGATGATTATATAATAGTTCTCTGAAATCAGATATGCATATTTTTAAAATTGATGTTGTATAACAGAGCATAGCTTATACTTGATTCTCATAAACAGAGCATAGCCAGCATATGATACTCGATTCAGTTCCACTTTTCAAAATGAAATTTAAAGCCAGATATATATAGTTTACTTAGGATGAATGACAAAAGTTAAATTGATTTCTTGCCGAATGCTTAATAGCTTGTAAAGCAGTTTCTTTGATGATAAATAAAATGATTCAATTTGAATAAAACTTACTTGTTATTTGTTCGGAAGTCACAGGCTCGACACAAGAAGACATCAAATTTGCTAAGATCTACAATTTTTGGACTGTTTTTACACATTGTACCAAGAAAATTAAAAACACAACCAGTTATCTTGTCTTTCCAGAAAGTATTGATACCACAAGTTAGTCTATGGAAACTTTTATAATGCACACCCAAGGAAGACAAAGTTTGAAATTTCAGTGGACACCTCATACACATGAAGTTTGAATTGGGCTCGGGTTCTTCTTTTAAAGTTCCTTCTTGGAGACAATCCAACAATTCATCATTCAGCGCCTTATGTACCATGTCCAGATTTTTCTTGTTGTCTATCGAGGAATGAACATTTTTAAAATGGTGTTTTCTATGCACAATTTCAGGTACAGGAACAGAACAAACTGAGCAAACAATATGAGGTTTCAGCTTCTCTAGATGTTGAAGAAGATGATCTCGCATGGCATTGTCAACATCGCTTTTCAAATGACAGTATGTACATTCGAATTTGAACTGTTTATTAATGCTGTTACAGGCTAACATTGAGGTTGGAGCATCTTCTGGTTTAATTATTTTAAAGAAATTTATCACAGGTAACAGATTCGACTTTTGTGGTTGGTCCTGATGACATAATCTATTATGTTTCTTACTGCCTGAATCATCAAAAGATCGTACACCACAAGTAGAACATTCAATAATTTTCTCGTAGTTATGACTTTTAAAATGACTAAGCATTGCATCCAGATCAACATCAGTATAAAAACTACATTGTGGACATTTGTATAATTGTTCTACTGGCTTTTTAGGTTTTTGTTTTACTGGTTTCTTAGATTTTTTAGGATTCAAAACATCAGGTTCATCAGAGGATTTACGCTTTATGGATTTGTCTGTTTGGTTAGGTGTCTCAGTTGAAGAAGTAACAGTTGCCTGCTTGTAAATAACCATGATATTGGGTTCAAGACCAAAATGTGATGAGTTGGCATGTATTTTAGCCTTGATAATATATTTGAAAGTTTCTTGACAGTGCTCACACCTATAGCGTTTTATATTTGAAGAACTGGAACTAGACGCTGATGATGTATCTACAGAATTATCATTTGCTTCTTTAACCACAGGAAGTTTCAGGTTTAGTTTATTTTTCTTGATGTATAGAGTTACTGCCTCACTGATATCCACATCAGCGTCGTGCACCTTAATGCCTTCTTTTGGGTGGAATTTGGAAATGTGCTGGTGAATCTTAAACTTCTCAAGAGCTCTCCATTTACAATAGCCACATTTGTATAGTCTCAGTTTTAAGTGGATGAGATTCAAATGATGGTGAATCCAATAGCGAGTAACAGCTGGGAACCATTCCTTACACACATGACATTGATGTCGGTTATCTTCTGTTTTGTACAGCACTGATAATGAAGAATCAAGATATTCTGAACCCAAGAGGCATATATTTTTGTCTGTTGCTGATGTTATCTTATCTGCTTCAGTTGGTGGTAGCTGCTGTGTATTTTTTGGTTTTGGTAAAGATATGGGATCATCTGCTGTACCTTCAGTGTTTCTGACAGTTTTTGGCTTTTTCAACTCTGCTGCTTTGATCTGTTCTGTTGATTCCTTTCTTTTCCTACCTCTTTTCTTGAGTTCCACGGAAGGTAATTCAACTGAAGGTTTGATGCTGCATTTATCAATTTTTGGATTTTGTTGAACATCATTAAAACTCTTTGCTTTCTGTGATTCATTTGGTTTGTTTTGCTTGGATTGCTTTTGTTGGCATTCCCTTACCCTTCTCTCTGTTACAGATACATCTTCACTTTCATTTTCATCATCTTTAGGCTTTTGATTGGTCTTTTTTGGTTTCGTATTACGAATTTGCTTAATCACCTCCTCAATTTTATCTGAATAAATAATATTGAAATAAAGACAATTGTGAGAATGTCTACCATGTTTCTGCATCCTCCATATCATTGAGCTTGAAAATTGACACATGAAACAGCTGTATTGTAATCTAACATGTTTCGTCAATAGATGTTTTATCATCTGGACTTGTTCCTGTTTATGAATTTTGCAAATTTTACACTTGTAACTTTCCTTTCCAACAAAATATACAGGCTTCAATCTCGTTTCTAGTAAATGAAAGTTTTCTTGATCATCTGGACCATCTGTAGGGATATAAATATGACTGCTTTTCTTCAGTGTATTGATGTCTGAAAAAGGTCTATCTGGAGATCTTTGCGCAAGTTCAGTAGCAATTGATATATCTGAATGAGTCTTAATATGCTCATGTAATATTTTCGAATCTGTTGTGCAGAAAGTGCAATTTTCTTCAGGACAGTTCAGCATTTTTGTTTGAGCAAGAATAATTTCACTGGATGAGTCAGCACTTGTATAGCCTTTTGAATGGACTGCTCCCACATTTCCATTATGAACTCTTTCAATGTGACAGGTTAGATATCCACGACAAGCGCTCTTGAAGGGACACCTTGGACAGCAAATGACTTGGGATTTGTAGGTAACTTGTCTGTAATCAAACATATCTTCTGGTTTATCAGAGAGAACATGCTGACCATCATGTATATGCTGCAAGATCTTTTGATAAACATTAGTACAATAGTTGTCAATTTTGCAAGTGAAGAAATAAACAGACATTTGAGTTTCAGCATGCTTCATCACATGATCAGTCAGATGTTTTGGACTATCAAAGGGAACTGCACAAAAAGGACAAATAAAAGCCCCATCTTTTTGTATCTGTGTATGTACTTCTCCATGAGACTTAAGTTCAGCTGCATTAACGCCATAAAAAGAACACAATTTACAGTTTAATTCTTCATCTGCCACTATTGTTGAAGTAGGATTAGACTTTTGTGTTTCTAAATTAAATTTTGAGTAGTAATTATACAATTGCCGATCCCTGCAAACCAACTGTTTACCAATTGTCCATTCTTGAGGTATGGCACCATCATGATAGCTTTCAATATGCTCTTTCATCTTCTCACTATTAGTAGCAACAGCAGAGCAATACGGACAGGAGTAAATAAAGAGAAGATTCAATTTCAAATGTTGACCAAGTTCCTTTAAGCTGTCCATGGTCTCTGCACACTCGTGACACTCAAATTGTTTTAAATTGTGAGTCTCCAAGTGAGAAAGGAACCCTTCCAAATTATTGCATCTATATTCACAGTTATTATCTATACATTGAAAAACTGGCATATTTAATGAATTGTAATTGGTGTGGTGCAGAAAGTGTTTCAGAAGCTGGTCAATCCTAAGACCAACAAAGCCACAGTGCTTGCAGGTGAAGTTCTTCTCAAAGCAATGTTTGATTAACAAATGCTTCCTTAAATCTTCCATTATCAAAGTTGAATACGTACATGATCCACAGGCATAAAAATTTGGATTAAAATATTCCTGGCCATTCGAGGTTAATGTTTCAATTTCTGGTTTGATGCCTGGTGGAAATTCTGAAACCTTTTCTTCTGAAGCAAGAGAATAAGCACTCAGAATCAGAGGACCGGCAGCATCAATAGCATAACCAGATTCTTGAGTATCATTACATTCCACCTTAAATTTCACATCCAATTCTGCAGGTTCAGAATCCTGGTTTTCTTTCACTATTGTCACAGACTCATTGGAATCACATGCAGAGTTCCCAGTTTGTTTCAAAGCATCTAACTGACTTGAAAGAAACTTATTTTCAACATAATCCTTTGGTAAATTTCTTGAGCGGATAAATACTATAAGTCTTGAATACTCCTCAACAGAATCAAAAATATTTAGTTGATATTTAACAATGCTGATTTCTTTTCCAGAATGCTTATTTAGAGAGTGACTCCTGATCTTATGCTCCTTATTGGCATTAAAATCACAATATCCACACTGAACCAAAGGTATCTTCATGTGTTGCACTAAAATATGTTCATACAAATCTATCAATTGATTCAAAGCAAAAGACCCACTTTTACAAATCAAACACATAAACTCATTTCTATGCACACAAAAAAAACGGCTAATTGCGTTTGAAACATTTGGTTCTGTCAAAATGCTTCTTATTATGCCTTCTGGAAAAGTACATTTTATGAACAAGTTATGTTCAGGATTCAAAACTAGTATTTGTTGTGGATTTATGTCTGTTGTAGAAGCTGAAGCCATTTCTGAACTAAACTCTGAAGTCGAAGGAGTACTAAAAGAAACATCTGAAACCGTGACATCAGCTTTATCAATTATAACTTCTGCTTCATCTTCTTCCAAAGACTCTTCAGCTTTAGCATTGGTGGTTATCTGAAAATTGGATGCAGTTAATGAAGCAGATGAATCATTCAAGGGCTCTTCAGATTCCTCATCAATGTTTATGATGTTTAGGTTGGCATCAGTTTCTCCTGGTCCAGGAGTGTCATCTATTATGATGATATCATGGTCTTCTTGTGGACGATTATCTGGATCATTTGATGTAATAATCATGTCTTCTTCCAATCTAGTAAATTCCTCCGTTTCTACAACCTGGTTTGTTAGATGGAAATCTGGAATATCCATTTCTTTATCCACCATTGAACATTTCATTCCAGGAAAGCCATCAATTTTTTTACACTTTTGACACAGTTGTCTATCTTTATGATAATGAGTCCAGACATGAAGCCAAAATGTTTGCTTGTTAGTCCACTGTTTAGAACAAATGTAACAGACAAATAGTGTTTCATTTTTCTTTTTTATCATTCCAAATTTCTGTCCTGATTCAGCAACACTACTAGATGTCATTGCACCAGAATCCATAGCTTGAGCAGTAAGACCTGCCATACCTAACTTCAGATAGTAATACTGTTCTTCATTTTTTCGGATTTTAGAAACAAGTTTTTCCACTAATGGGCAGACGATATAACGTGTACCAGCTGCTCCCATTATCGAACAAGCAGGACAGATAATGGAAGAATGAGAGTGTTGCCAAACATGCCACTTCAGATTACTCAATTGAGGTAAGTCCACATTACAATCCAAGCATTTATAAGATGGAATGTTATTGGTTTTACAAAATGCAACTTGATTTAGAGCAAGGTCTTTAAGAGCACCAGCACTTTCTGCTGCTTGCTTTACTTTGGTGAAACTAGCAAATGCAAGTTTTCTAAAAAGTCTTATAGTCTTCATGCAAGAAACTCCACTTTCACCAGTCTTCTGGTCACACTCACTGCATTTCTGTTCGTTTTCATGTTGATGATGCCAGATATGAAAGCAAAAATGTGATCGACTTTCCCATTCTTTCTTACAAAATGTGCAAGAATATTTGACACCACACGAACTGAAATGAAATTTGAAAAGACCTGGCTGACCCATATTTTTAAACAATCCAACAGGATGTGGTGCCCCAATCATTGGATCTTGCAGAGAGGAAACATTGTCTTTCTGATGAATGACAACATCATCATCATCATCATCATCAATTATGATAACATCTTCCTGTACTTTTTGGTTCATACAGGTTACAACTCGGGAAGCAGACTGCATGGATGATTGAATTTTAGATGTTCGTTTGACTAATAACTCTTTTAACTGTTTGGTGGCTGATGTTACAAAATTTTTTGAGTTCAATAAGCTAACAGATTTACAAGCCAATGGCTTAGGAGTGGTGTTGATTGATGACCTGGAAGTGATACTGGTTGTTGAACTGACAGTGTTACCAATTGATAGGCTAGGAGCTTCACTGGATAATGAAATTGAATTTGATGAACTTGGAATTTCAATGAATGATAAACTGTGAAATTTGCTGGTTGATAAAGTGGCAATGTCACTGGTTGATGGACTGGAAATCTTACTGGTTGATGGACTGGAAATCTTACTGGTTGATAGACTGGAAATCTTACTGGTTGATGGACTGGAAATCTTACTGGTTGATGGACTGGAAATCTTACTGGTTGATAGACTGGAAATCTTACTGGTTGATGGACTGGAAATCTTACTGGTTGATGAGCTGGAAATCTTACTGGTTGATGGTCTGGAAACCTTACTGGTTGGTGGACTAGAAATCTTACTGGTTGATGGTCTGGGAGTGCTAGTGGTTGATGGATCATGAGGTTTATTCAAAGAAGTGTTTAGGGAAGGATTCTTAGGTGGTCCAGATTCTGTTTTGTTGTTCACTCCATCCAATGATTTTGATTTGTTTTTATCAAAATGTTGTGTGTATGAGCCATTTTTACGTGCTTTGTCTAAGATGTTTTGAGTAAACTTCAAGCCATTAACATAAAATCTCATTTCATCTTTTGGATGGACAGCAGTCAAATGCTTCATTATTTCCTTTCTGGTAGAAAACACCTCTTTGCACAAGGAACACCTGTATGGCTTGGGAATCATATGGGTGACTAAATGTTCATGAAAAGTTTTCAGTTTGTGGTAAATGTGGCCACATGTACAACTGAAAATATTACCATCTGAATGATAAGTAACCGTAAAGTTAATCCTTGTAGGTGGTTTACAATTGTGCAAGACATAATCCGAGTATTGTATGGACTCATACACACATCTGTTACACCTGTAGATCTTGTTAACTGTTGGTTGTGAAACTCTTCTTGGTTTTCTCTTAGTTTTTCTGTCAGTGACTTGTTTTTTGGATCCTTCGTCAGTGGCTGTTTCCTTCTTCCAATCACCATCACTCTTACTATGTAATGGTTCTGAAGTAGACGTACCCTCATCATCAATCTTATTTGTTAGTTGTTGTGGAGCAGATGAATCATAGACAACTAATCCTAAAATAAAAAAAGAAAGGCGTAAAACATGGAATTGTCATGAAAAATATGGTATGTTTAAAGTTTGTAAATCAGTCGAGATACAGGCAGAACTTCTAAAATCTAACTGCCATGTCCAAACTAGCTGCCTAGCTCTAGCTAGATGAGAGAATATAAAATATAGGAGAATCAAAATCAATCAAAATCTGAGTTTTGTTTTGGAGAGTGATTTAAGTAGTTGAATTCAGTAACATCACAGTTTCTGGTTCAGAAACAGGTAGGACAAAAATTTATCCTAAAATATATCTACCATTAAACTGAGCTTTATCATTGTCACATTCATAAATATCAGGACATCCATCACTTTCACATTCCATGACCAGTCTAGGTTCATCTCCTTCATCATCACTGTCCTCATCTTCATCATCCCTTTTCACTTGATCCTCCTCCTTTTTATCTTCAGTATTGTCCTTTTGCTGGTCTTCAGTAGACTCCTTTACTTCATTCTCCTTGCTTTCCTGACCCTGAGAGTTGTTAATTTTCACCTCCTCAATTTGATGTTCTTCAGTATTAGTATCATTTTTGAATACTTGGTGCTTATCATTTTCCTGATCGTCTGTGTTTTCACTGAATTGAACCTCTTCACTTTCCCTGTCAGAGATACTGATATTGTTTTTATATACTTGGTATTTATCCCTTTCTTGGTCTTCAGTATTACCAATTACTTGAAACTCCTCATTTTCCTGATCTTCTGTGTTTTCAATGACTTGAACCTCTTCACTTTCCCTATCAGAGATACTGATATTGTTTTTATATACTTGGTATTTATCCCTTTCTTGGTCTTCAGTATTATCAATTACTTGAAACTCTTGATTTTCCTGGTCTTCAGTATTCTTAATTACTTGAAACTCCTCATTTTCCTGATCGTCTGTGTTTTCAATGAATTGAACCTCATCACTTTCCCTGTCAGAGATACTGATATTGTTTTTATATACTTGGTATTTATCCCTTTCTTGGTCTTCAGTATTATCAATTACTTGAAACTCTTGATTTTCCTGGTCTTCAATATTCTTAATTACTTGAAACTCCTCATTTTCCTGATCGTCTGTGTTTTCAATGAATTGAACCTCTTCACTTTCCCTGTCTGAGATACTGATATTGTTTTTATATACTTGGTATTTATCCCTTTCTTGGTCTTCAGTATTATCAATTACTTGAAACTCCTCATTTTCCTGGTCTTCAGTATTCTTAATTACTTGAAACTCTTCATCTTCCTGGTCTTCAGCATTCTTAATTACCTGATTCTCTACATCCTGGTCTTTGGTATCCTTGCTATTTACACCATTTTCATTTCCAGGTTCTCCGTTGTCAATGACTATTACTGGCTGAGATTCATCCTTTCTTAAATGTGTAACTGGGTCCATGCTTTACCATCCTGAAAAAAAAATACATAAGATTCAAGCTAAGTTTAGTTGACAAACTTGATGAGATAGAGCTGTCAAAAGCTTTAAATAATTTAAAAAGGCCATAGTCAAGTCCCCAAGATAACAGTGCAATATTTTAGTTGCCATGGTTTTAATTCTCTTAATTGTGTATATGCTTCCAAAAAAGTGAAAGTATTAAAAATGCTATATATGATTTAAATGTTATCTTAGTATCAAATGCAATATTTTGCTTCAGCAGTGCTGGTCGGATTAAGTGTTAAAACTCCTATATACCACTCGACTTTAGAAGCTATCTGAAATTTGAAACAATTCTAATAAATATTTGGAATTGATTTTTTACAGATTATTAATGCCATTGGAGTTCTCTTTTCATCAATATATGATAGATAATATCCATAGACATATTCTTTAAAAAGTTAAATTTTAAAAATTGTACTGCAGTCTAGAGTTCAAATTAGCCTACTAATGTCAATATGCTTGTCATTATCAGAATGTACTCTTTTTTGGTGATATGTGACAAGGATGGTTGAATACAAGATTTCAAATTATTAATTTGGTAAAATGTATGGGATATAGACATAAAATTTTGTCGTCTAAATTGTTTTTTAACACCAGTACTTCTGTTTTTACTTTATCAGTAATCAGACATCAAGCCATTGCCAAATATTCTACAATTTCCCTGTGCCCCCAAGGAGATACCAAAATACAGTCAAGGGGTAGGCTTTATTTATGGTGTATGCAAACGAGAAAATGCTACCCTTTGGCTTTTTTGTGTTACTGGGTAGGACACAATATTGTAGAAATCAGCAATATGTTAATGGACTCATTAATAGTTCAGCTTTATAAGAAAAAAGAATTTTAACATGGTAGAAATCCTCAAAAAACTAGTGACCCAAAAGTGGGTTGGAGCAACTCCCATAATTAGCATGATTCAATTCAAGTGGTATCGCATTGCAGTTTGCTGGTCAAAATGACTCCTTTTGCGATTCATCATTTTCTATGATTAGCCAAAATTAAAATTTATAACGATTACCTGTGAATGAAATAAAATTGTATACAATTTCAAGGAAAATTTTCGAAGAATGAGCAAGGCAAGAAGAAATTAAATTGTAAATAATTGGTCAAGTAAATAATTAAAAAATACCGAAATATTGCCATGTCGTGATATATGGTAACCCAAACAGTTCTGTACAAGGCGGTAAATTCATATAATTATCATTCATAAGGTTTTATCACAGGAATAGGAAATTTTATCAATAATGAGGTAGCGGTATATAGGGTAATCACCAGGAGTGCAACATATTTTGGGGGATTGACTTAAATGATGATTAAATCTATATCTTAACGTAAATCAACACTTTAGGTTGTTCTAATTTCATAAATATAGTGTTTTCTTTCACTTACCACGGCTTTTGTGGTCAAAATTATTAATTATCATAATTATTATCTTTTTTTATAAATTTGGAAACTATAGTAATATATTGCCTAAAAAGTTTTAATTGTTTGTTGTATTTATTTTGCCTGGGTGAAAAATGCACAAGGGAGGTAACTCTACCAGAGATGTCAATTGTTCAGGTAATACTAGCCATAAAATTCACTGTGGACTGTACTTCCGGTTTTACTGATCATGGATTCTCAGATGGGGGGGTTGTTATGAGTAAAAATTCTCAAAATTGGTCAAAAACTGCTACAAGAGCCGCAGTAAGTGAAAGAAAACACTATAAGCTTATTAATGAAGTTAAAACAACCTAGAGTAGTATTCGACATTTCATTCCATGCTGATCTACATTAAGTAATTTATTGGTGTCTTGATCTTTCGCCGTAGGCGAACCACCTCTGCCATCCCGCCAGGTCATTTGAGACTTGATATTCACTAATTGAAAGGCGGGTATTTCTGATTAATTGTTTCGTTGCCTCATACGAAATAAAAACATTCCAACTTTTTTTTTTGCAGTCTGCATCATAAAAACATGCTTTTCAATTCACGAATATCAAGTCTCAAATGACCTGGAGGTATGGAGGAGGCGGTCCGCCGTTGGCAGACAATTCAAGGCACTGGTAATTTAGCAATCATTTAGGTCAATCCCCCAAAAATGAGTTGCATTCCTGGTATTTTTTATACATAGCCAGCTATTTTTAGATTACGGTACCCTATATAAGCTTACCTCATTATTGATAGAATTTCCGACCCCTGTGGATTTATGGTTTTGTTCTTATTCACAAATTCAAATATAGAAATATGTTATTTTCCCGGAAGAAATAATGGATTTTAGACTATCGTAGATTAATTTTCAGTTGCCGTCTGAGTACTGCTTGCAGGTCTCCGTTATTTAATCACGTATGAATCAACTTGTAGACCTATTTTAATAATGGTAATAATTCAAATATGCCTGAAGCCCGCCTGGCTAGATTTTCAAGAATATTTCTTACCAAACATATTGTGAATCTTGCTACTTAGTAACAATTGAGAATGTATAAATGTAGCCCACTTTTCAGTTTTAAACATAAAACATCGTGGATTAGTCCATTATTTTATACAATAAGATAGAACTTCCTCAATTAGGCCTACATTTTTATCGTACAAGTGGTGTTTCTTACAATATTATAAACCCTTCTTCATAATATAAAACAAAAAATGATTATGAATCCGTGCGAATCCGTGCAAACCCGTGGGACTAAATTCTAAGCCAATGCTACAACACAGACGGGTCGAAAGTACGAAAGATGTCGAAGTATTTTATGTAATAGAATGGAGCTATCAGCTACTTCATAACCGAAATGGCACGAAAGTAAATCGATCTCAACTTAAAATTTATTATTGAATAGAAATGTAAGAACATACTAACCCGAAGTTATTGTTACTGGGAAAGAAGATTAACTGTTAATAAAATAAACAACGTGGTTTCCATTAAATAGGTCAATACTTAATAAGAGTACAGTTACTTGGTCTCTGACCACAAACAGTTCGGCGCGCTATTTTATATGCAACAGGTTAAGTCACGTGACCTGATAAAAGTAGTCCGGAATCAGAAAGACGTCTACGGTTAAAAACGTCTACAACCGTGAAAGTAGGTCAACATAAAACAAATCTATAAATGATGACCATAGCAATTTGATGATAATAATAATTATTTATTAAAAACAATTCTAATCAATAATGATAATATTAATCAGAGTAGCCTATTCTAGCTTACAGAATAAATGTTATATAGAAACGTGTACTAAGAATATGCATATCCTATATATCGCAAGCGATATCTGCTACAGAAATTATTGCACTGGTGATCAAATCAGGCCCGTAGCTCAGTGTGGAGGGGGTTATGGGGTTCAATTAAAATGACTTGAATGTGTTGTGGAGTCACTTGGTCTTCAAAAGTACTGGAAATGTACGAACATACTTTAAAAATACTTCAAACTAGGAATTTTACTCACTATTTTTTATATAACAGAATATCTTAAAATGACGAGTCGTCATTATAACATTCAAACGCGGATAATTCTGGACACCCATAGATTTGGAGGCTCAAATTTCGATGGTGTGCTCTTAACACTATTACTGATTAGCTTAGAAAAAATCCAGTTTCTGAGACTAAGGTACGATCGGTCAAAAATGGCGCATCTGTCCCTTTAAATACACTGATATTTCTGCACTATTCTTCTGGAAAACAGGTAAAACGGAATTTTCAAAAGAAATCGTATGCTGATCAGGTTCTGTTGCTCTTATGATTAATTGGAGACCTTTTATGAATCTTAATAGTTATTTATTTTTTATATACTTTTTACCGGTATACATGTGGCATATAAAACATCAAATTAATTGAAAAACTAAAAAAAAAGCAATTTTTTTAATTTTATCTATTTCATGAAAAATTAAATAACATTCGTTAAAATATTGAATGAAAAAAAGAAAGAATTTGTTTCAATTCATATTTTCTTGAAAACATAGATAAATTCGAAATCTTAGACAAAATGTGAAACACTGTGCGATTTTGAGGACGTGTGTCTGGTGTAAAAAATTGCGAGCATCTTCCGTGTGATCACGATAAATTTAAATGAATACATAACAAAGTAATCTTTACGAAAACAAAGAGGTTTTGTAAGTGACCGTGAACCGCATTAATTGAAGAAAATGGTGGTCTAAGGGAGCTAACCTACTTCACAGTGAATATTCAGACTACAATGTACTCTTTTATCTATTTGTGTCAAGGTCTTATCCATAATGTCTGATAATTATGTCCTCCGTTTGCAAAGTATTTCATTTAATCAAATTGGCTTTGATCAAAACTAGATCTGTTTTATGTCTTATCCCGAAATGAGTGCCGGCATCGTCGGTAAATTTACTTGCAAATCTGTATATTTTGCTACGCTCTATTTACGTTACCCTTAGATTGAAATGAGACAGCCCATATGACGTCACATTACTCAAACTGGAGAAAAGTTTGTTAAATATCAGGAGGTTTGTGTATCTTGAATATACAGAGAAGTTAAATGAAAGTTTGTGGATTTAAATTTCATAATCGGTGAGTATATTAGACAAATTACTGTGGTATACTAAGTTGATATTGCCCTGTTATATCAACTTCTGTAAACATTGTGTCAAACTTTCGATCACTTATCATTATCTATAAAGTGTTATATACACGCCTTGTTATTATTGTGCTCTAATTACGACAAATCAGTAGCCACTTTCATTGCTTTCCTTATCAATATCAGTTCAAAGTTTGAATTATAAACTGGAAATAATGAATAAGAAAAAAAAACGCTCACTTAAAATTATTTTTTTTGGATTGATATAACAATATTGAAGTATTTTTTAGTAATGATAGACATTGACAAAATTTTGGTTCCAAAGTTTTGCAATGTTCACTTCTTCTAATAGAACTGGAATAGAGGTTCTGAGAGCTTGAGATTAATTTTATTCATTCTTAAGGAAATTAGAATGGTCTCTTTTTTGCACTGCACTTTTTAGATATCTTCTCGAATTTATAAAAACTTATGAGCTAACTGGGCATTATTAAGGCTACATTTAAATACGGAGAGTTTCAAAATTTCATTGAACTACAACCTGGACACTGAGGATCCAATGATTTTTAAATCTAACCGAATGTGAATTAGAATATGAATTCCAAATTTTTTTTTAGATTTTCTTTTTCGGCAATTTAGATTTACAAAGGAGAATTTTCAGTTCAAAATTGGAAATATTTTTATATCCAATTTTTAAAAAATTCCAAACTTTATACATCTATGAAATGCAGATATTGTCAAGTTATATACAAGTTTATAGAATTTTATTTTGAATAATTGAATTGACAGAAAAAATATTCAAAATTATGAAATCACTATGATCTAAAAGTTCTATATTCTATATTCTGGTAATCATATTTCACAGGCGCAATATTTTTAGTGGAAACCTTCAGTATGATTACGAGACACTGAACAATTTAGCATTTATTTTGCACTAATCCATATATTAGTTTTTTAACACCCATCAAAATGTTTTGCTAAACTTTTAAATATTTTTGGCGTTATAAATATCAATGGCAAGAGACTTCAAGCTAAAACTTAAAGATAAGGTAAAAGAATTATTTCTATAGATTTTTGTGTATAGTTTTTAATTGATTTAAGCAATTAACTTTTCCAACTTAATTAATAAATCAGACTGTCCCTTTAACTTTGACATTCTTTAGAAAGATTGTTATGTATATTGAGCTATGTCTGTATTTGATGTTTAGGCCTATCGAAGCTGTAGGTTCTATTGTAATTTGGACCCTCTGTAAGGTTTTTGTCCTCTATCCTGTTTTATTTGTATGCCTGTGTATTGGAGGGGTCAAAGAGGTTTTCTGGTCTACTTATGTGTATCAGGGTCACTTCTAGATTTTATATGCACCATTCTTATTTCCTGTCTGAAACTTTGAATCTGTGGTTCCAGTATGCGACAGAGCTGTCAATTGAGTTGAAAGGGTTCATGTAAAACATATTTACAAGTAATTAGGGGCATTGAGCCTTTCCAAATAGGTGTATGACAATGTTTCTTTAGAGGGACAGGTGCGACATTTTGGCTGGTTGATTTGAGTCTGAAATATATGTAATTATTTAGTCTTCAGAAGCACTAGATAAGTACGAAAAATCGTATGATTCCTTCAAATATATCTCAAACGAGAAATTTCTTTTCCTATTTCTATAGATGTCTCTTCTGTATATGGCAGTGTCTCAACTTTCGAACACGGATAATTCTGGACACATGGTTCTGAAGGCTCAAATTTCGATGGTGAGCTGATTGGCTTAGCTAAAAAATTCCTGTTTCTAGACTTGAGTATGATTTGTCAAAAAATGGCGCATCTGTCCCTTTAAATATGCCAAGTAACAAATGTCATTTTGACCAACAATAAAATTTCTCTAGGTTAACAAACTTTACAAGAATTTTAACTCTTGCAACTGTGTTTCATCATATTTCAACACCAACGCATAAAATTTGGAAGAAAAATATTTTTCATTGTTTACTTAAAATCTTATTCTTCAAAAGATAGAAATATTTTTCTTTTAAGCATGGTAGCATTAAAGATACATATTGTTGGTAATATTCAAATTTACGACATTAAAGGGTTTTGATATTCAAAACTATGTATGAAATACAATTTTCAAGATTTTGTATACTGGTACATCTGCATTAAAGGGATTGTAAAGAGGTTTTGTACATTTTTTATGAGTATCAGGGACACTGAGAGCATCAATTTGCACCATTCCAAGTTTAGATCAGATGTTTGTGGCTCCTGCAATTCCCCAAACGTAAGCGTTTTATGACTTCACTAATCGCAAAATATGCTTGTAGCACATAAGTTCCTTGCAATTAGTGACATCATTAAATGCTTACTATTAGTGGATTGGCGTCTAGTTGAAAATTGAAATGGTGCTAATTGATGCTATCGGTGTCCCATATACCCTTAAAAAATTTTAAAAACCTCTTACGATCCCTTTCATAGTGTCTAATTCAACTATAGGTAAAGTTGATTAAAGGGACTAATGATTTAGTCTGGACCAATTATAAAGATGCTTAAGACACTGGAAAGGAGAAACGTTATTTCTTACAGTAATGATAGCTATGGTGTTTTTTTTCATGATGCTCTGGATCTGTTTCTAAAATTGTAGTCATCCTAATATTGTGGTATTGGGTGTTATAGAAGCACTGTTCGAGGTAACAAGAAGATTCATATGATTACAGACAGTTCTAACTTTGAGCATTTCATTCAGTATGGTTACAAGATTCAAGAATACATTATGGTTCAGTTATTCCTTAACAACAAGAAATCTAGTGTTTATTGGTAAAAAACATGGACAAATTGTGTATTTTATAGAGTTGTTTACAATAGAGAATGATAGATAAAGGTTACTGAGTTTGTTTGTGTTTGGTTCTTTTACATGCATTACAAACTGGCTTAGTCACTAATCAGACAATCCTTGTACATGTCAAGATAGTTTTGTTTACTGCATTATAACACTGTTGGTGGGAGCAACTGTGAATCAGTGAGTTAGATGCTATTGTGTCCAAACCACACCCCCATTCCTCATACTTCCTCAGGGCCATGGTAACATAATACAGGTTAATAAAACCATGTCAAAACCTGTAACCTGAAGGTCCAGTGTTCAATGCTGACAAGTGTATTTAGACTTTTATGTAGGTGTTGCAGATCAGATGGGCTGACTTGGAAAAAATGTCTGAGCTACAGGATGTGCGCTGCTGCACATGTGCAACAACAAAAAAATTTTTAAAATTGAAAAAGGGTAGGCTTGTACTTCTGTGGTGCAAAATATTCTCATAGCCCATCCTGATAAGCTATTTAGGTGAAGAATGGCAAGATGTAAGAGTTTAACTATGTGTTAATGTGTTTATCTGAAAATTTTCAAAAAACTTTATATTTCTATACAAGCCAAGGTAATCTAAGACTCTTTATAATTCCAACGTAAGACCAAGAACAAAAAATTAAAAAACCCAAGAGACAGTGTAACACATCATTGGTAGGCCTACTACGCCCTTTAGGCATTGCGTGTCTTCATTAGGGCTGGATGTCGATTACCAAATTGAGATTGATTATCGATGGCAAACTACTGATCAATAATCGATTAATAATCAAAATGATTCAATTGAGAAACCCTGTAAATACTCAATTAAAAACATGTCAAAATTGTTAATTTTTTATGTGGAAGGGATTACTTCTTGTTAACGGATACAGTGGAGAAAATGTAACTTTGACATATAATAAATTATGAAATTTGATAATCGAAAATCAAAATTATGCATTTTACTCCGCCTTAGTCTTTGTTATCCCAATCAGGTACAGAAAATAAAGTTAATTTGCCAGAAAAAATGTGTTACTCTTAAAGGAGCACCTTGTCTATCCGATTGACCAAACGTACCTTAGTTTCAGAAACTGTACTTTTTTTTTACGTTATACATCAGTTATAGTGTTCACAGCTCATCGTCGAAATTTGAGCCTTCAAATCCATGTTTCTAATTTGAGGTATATTTGAAGGGATTTTGCGATTTTTGTGTGTTTTAGTACATCTTCGGACTATTAAAGCACAATAAAAACCCAAATCAATCCCTGAAAATGCCGACTGTTCCCCTTTAAATTTCATTTTCAATTTTTACTAACAAAAGCACTTATATTTATCCAAGAAAATTCTTGCATTTTTTTCCATACTGATACATGTAAATAAGAAAAATTCCAGTCCGAATCAATACTGTATAAAGATTATGATATTTAATTATCAATAAACAGATGGTGTGTTTTCACAGCCGGCCAGCCATTTCTCAATATCTCCATACTTTAATAATTGAATGACACCTTCGAGATAAAGTATCGCCAGTGGTAGGAACATAATTAACTATTTATCTGTATATGTTACTTATTATTGATTATTATAAGATAGTTGAAAATAAGTTTTGATTTAGTATTTACGGCCATTTACCTGCAATACACAGCAGTTATAGTGTACTTCTTTGGTTTTGTGGTTTTTCAAATAGTAATTGGATTCTGTGAAAAGATCATGTCAAGGTAAATTCTATTATTTGATAATCCTTAAAGAGACAGGTGCGCCATTTTTTGTCCGATTGTACCTTAGTCACAGGAACTCAAAGCTCACCATCGAAATTTTGAGACTTCAAATCAATGTGTGTCCAGAATTTATCTGCGTTTGAATGTTAAAAAAAACCTGACACTTCAGTTTAAGATACTCTGTGATATATAGAACTAGTGAGTAAAATTCTTAGTTTTAAGTATTTTTGAAGGAATTACGTGATTTTCGTACATTTCTAGTACTTTTGTAGACCCCCGAATCAACCCCTGAAAATGGCAAATTTGTTTCTTTAAGCAACATTTGTAGAGATCACACTCAAATAAAGCTCACACTCAAATAAAGCTCACACTCAAATAAAGCTCAATTTCAGCTACCTGTATCACTGTTTCAGAAGTAAATTCAATGAAAAATTACCATGTGCAGGTGTTACTGATAGTTTTAAATGTTATCAGTGGTAGCTTCAAGAGTAATAAAAGTCAGTGTGAACTTACTTGGCATATGTTAATTGAATTGTAGGAAAACTGGAAGTTTAATTTTTATTTTGAAAGGTGATCTAAATAATTAAGAAACATTTGATATAAATTACTATATGCCTTTAATAGAATGTGCATGAGATGGTTGTCTAGCTATAAGAATGTAAGTGAGACTGTCATATTACTACAGAATGTATGTGAGACTGTCATATTGTTACAGAATGTATGTGAGACTGTCATATTGCTACAGAATGTATGTGAGACCGTCATATTGTTACAGAATGTATGCGAGACTGTCATATTGCTACAGAATGTAAGCAAGACTGTCATATTACTACAGAATGTATGTGAGACTGTCATATTGTTACAGAATGTATGTGAGACTGTCATATTGTTACAGAATGTAAGCGAGACTGTCATATTGTTACAGAATGTATGTGAGACTGTCATATTGTTACAGAATGTATGTGAGACTGTCATATTGTTACAGAATGTATGCGAGACTGTCATATTGCTACAGAATGTATGCAAGACTTTCATATTGCTACAGAATATATGCAAGACTTCCATATTGCTACAGAATTTATGCAAGACTATCATATGCAAGACTGTCATATTGCTACAGAATATATGCCAGACTTTCATATTGCTACAGAATATATGCAAGACTTCCATATTGCTACAGAATGTATGCAAGACTGTCATATGCAAAACTGTCATATGCAAGACTGTCATATTGCTACAGAATATATGCAAGACTGTCATATTGCTACAGAATATATGCAAGACTTCCATATTGCTACAGAATGTATGCAAGACTTCCATATTGCTACAGAATATTTTTATTATGTTATATTCTACGGATGAATATGTCATTAAAACAGTTAAAATAAGATTGAATAAAATGTAGGGCGAAGTCAAAAGCAAAAAATAATTTTCCTTATGTAAATTAAAAAGAAAATTAATTTATAGGGTGAAATAAGAAAGTTCAGTAAAAATGCAGTCAATGGTGAAGTAAGGAGAGATTTACGTGAAATATATCAGGTTTAAGAAATATACAAGATAGTTGAGTATTGTGTAAAATATCTAATATTTTTCTAAGATAAAAAATTAGCCTATCTCTTTAACACCTCTTTCATCTAATATCATAATTTTTTTTGGCCTAGTGAAAACAAGTCAGAGATAGAGAGAAGGTTGTTTCAGATATTCAACCATCAAACATGTGTTATTGATAATGACTGGTTCTGATACTGATAAAATCAAACACACGCTGTGTAATATATTATACAATATTGCTTATATTTCCTTCTATCATAGAACAGTGGGTTTTAATTTCCTCTTAGATTTAAGCTGTTTTTTTTTTCTGCCTTAGCAAATGTATCTTGATCCTAGATTGGTAATTTAAAAAAAAGTTTCCATGTTTGTGCCAGTTTAACTTGCCCAGGTCATAAAACAGTTTCAACTTGAGTAGATTTTTATTTATGCATCTTGATTTGAAATTTGAAAAAATGGTGCACAGTTTGTTACAGTTGTTTAGATCATAAAACAATTTTCTCTTGAGAAAACTTTTATTAAAACAATATTTGTTCTGTCGATTCCAAAGCATCACTATCCTAGATTTGAATTTTGATGGTTTGAGTTCCTCCTCTCATAAAACAATTTGACTTTTCATAGGCTTTGATTGCACTTTCAGGGGCTTCTTTAGTATTTGGGGAGTGAACAAGACACTTGCTGGTTATGGTGGATATTCATAGTTCAATCCTGGCATAGGTCAAGACGACACATTCAGATTTTCAACCTTTTTTCCCCATTTCTGTCCTGTAAGAGAAGCACTTTTGAAAGCCCATTACTTGGAAAAAGTTTCTACTCATTCTGATTGGAAATCTGAGGCCCTGTGTGCTGCAGGCTGTTCTGAAATGAAATAGAGTTTTACATCCTACTGTTTTGCAACCTGCTATTCTGGTGTAGAAACCCTTTATCATTTTCATTTAGTGCTGGGTATTGCTCAATTTTTTGCATTAAGGTAAGTTTTAAAACCAATGATGTGCTAGGATTCCAGTTTTACCAAAATTTTAGATTTGAACGAAAACCTTTAAATAGTATTAGATAAACCTTCAGGCCAAATATTTTTAAATGAATTAAGTTGACTACAAATGAATTCATTGACTGCAGCTCATCATTGAGTGTGATTTTCTTAAAGGGACAGTTTCAAGATTTTCCGGGGTAGATTTGGGTCTGGAATATACATTAATGGTCTTCAGATATACTACAGATGTCAAAAATACATAATTCCTACAAAAATACCTCAAACTATGAATTACAATCTCTATTTCTAATGTCTTTTCTATGTATGACAGAGTCTCACGAACAGATGATTCGTCTTTCAAACAAAGATAATTCTGGACACACATGGATTTGAAGGCTCAAGTTTTGATGGTAACCTGTGAATACTATTACTGATTAGCTTAACTAAAAAATTCATGTTTCTGAGAATAAGGTACGATTGATCAAATGGGCGAACCTGCCCCTTTAAATAATCACTTAATTGAATATTTGTTTGGGCTTTTGTTCCTAATTTGATAATAATCTATTTTTATGGATTTTCTCTTTCTGACAACTGTTTTGAAACCTTAATTTATACACCTTTTTTTTTAGAGAGCTTATAAAGCATGTTGTGTTTATTTGGTACATTTGATACACTGTTATAAATATTGTGGCAGGTGTTGAATGCTTACTCCTCTGGAACGCCTGATGTCATTCTACGTTTGTGTTTGTCGACTCAGCTAATCTTTCAAGAAGTCCACATAGCTTATATTTGTTTCAGTAGGGTAGTTTTCAAAATCTGAATAAGTAGCCTACAATAGATAGACTACATTGTTCACATATAAATACTGTGAAATAAAACGGAAATCCTGTGTCAATAGGATATCAACTAAATAAGGATGTTATTCTAATTTATTATATTAAATAGTTAAATTATTATTAACCTTTAATGCTGTATAGGATTTGAGTTTATCATTTGAATACTTTTAATGATACTGTTTGACCTAATTTGGACTCTAGAGGGATTTAGTGACATGAATCTTTAGGTCTTTTGAGTATAGTGAAATTATTGTGGACAATTCAAAACATTAACTAGACTTGTTAAAGCGACAGATGCACCACTCTTTTTGACCAATCATACTTTAGTCTCAGAAACACAATTTTTTAGCTAAACCAATCAGTAATAGTGTTCACAGCTCACTGTAGAGCCTTTAAATCCGTGTATGTCCAGAATTATTTGCATGTTAAAACGAGATATAGAAATAGTTATTAAAATTCCTAGTTTGTAGTACATTTGAAGGTATGATGCGATTTTCATACATTTCTTGGACTTCTGAAGACCATTTCAAATCAATTTCCCAAAATGGTGCATCTGCCCCCTCAAGTCTTTTTTGTTTCATGTTGTTTTTTTTCATTATAAAATTATTTTAAGTGTTAGGCATTCAAATTGTGGAATGTGTGAAAAACACGAAGCAAAATACTGGAAATAATGAGATATAAATGGCCTGTATGGCACACTAATGTGAAAATCTTGTCTTGAATTTTCTGCCTGAAAATAATTTGACAGGACCACAGGTGTGTGCTTTATTTTGGCTTCTATCGAATGAACTATTGATAAGAAAGACTATAACAGTCCTATCTACCTGTAACCTTTATGAAGCTTTGTAGAAAATAATATTGTATCGATAGAATGGACTTTCTGGAAAAAATGAGCTTAAGATTAAAACTACCCTCCAGCTTACTAATTAAAACATTTATACTTCAATGTCAGAAGTAATTAAGGATGCCAGATTGTTACCTCCTTGAGCACTTGCTTTATGGCTGATTCTTAAAAAGAAAAGATCAAAGGTCAACTATATTTTATTATTCCTTGCTTCCCTGTTGAAATTGAAATTGCTTACATTGTTCATATACCTTAAGTCTTTTTTGTTGTCCTGATGAGGATTGTGTATCTAAAACACCAGTCTGGATCATGAAATGAGCTTAGTTGAGGGCCATGTGCTTGGTTTCAGTTGATCAAATGGTGGTTGAGGGTTCTAATCCTGGTGGACATTTGAAGATCTGGCGATCTTTCTTCATCTATCTAGAGTGTAAATGGGTACGGAAAATTCAGAAAAGATCAATACCACAGTTTAATAATAATAAAATACAAATTTTATTTTACATGGTTCAATATTAGGTTTAATACACCAATGTGACATGGTCCTGTTTAGTATTCAGTCCATGTCCAAGAATCACCTGAGAGATGGAATCCTCATGAAATTAAGTTACCTTTGAAAAAAAAAGTTTATAAAGCCCTAAAAAAAGGCTTATATGTGACCCTGCACATCAAACCAGGTATTAAGTAGCATTTGGTGTATGTAGAGCTATTAGTATATTTGAATTCCTGGAATCATCAGCTACATTTTGATACCAATTCCATCTCAATAGCTTTCTCTGTTCGTACAGAAGATATAGTTAATTTAATATCCAAATTTGAGTCTGTTTAAATACTTCACTGCCAGCTCATTACTGGGCAGTGCAACTTAATACCTGATACGATGTGTGGGGTCACATATGCTGCTGTCACTGGCAAATTTCATTCCCGAGCTGGGAAATACTACTCTAATTAATAATTTGTGCATCTCATGATACAGAAACTAGCAACAATGATTACATTCCAAATCTCCAGATAATTTTCAGCTACAGTGCTGTTTCTAATTATTCTTTTGACGTGTAATTCTGCCTTAACCTTCACTTTAGATGGAGTTATGAGATGTGGGATGAATTAAAATCCTTAGGCTATACTTGTGATCAATGTTTCATTAGTGGAATTAAAAGTGGCAAACCTGGGGCACCATCAGGAAAGGCCACAGAAAAAAATGATCTTATCTTCTGATCATATTGATTTAAAGAGAATGTAAAGTACGTTGAGGTAGGACCTTCAGAATTTTTAAACCCTGACTTCCTTGTCAGTGATACAATTCAGAGCGGGGCAGGGTATTTAGGTCACAGGAAATGCTCTCACTGGAAGTTGACTGGAAGGTCACACAGTAATTTGGTCACAGTATAAAGGTCACACGGTAATTTGGTTACAGTAAAAAGGTCACACAGTAATTTGGTCAGTTATACGGTCACACAGTAATTTGGTCACAGTAAAAAGGTCACACGGTAATTTGGTTACAGTGAAAAGGTCACACGGTTATTTGATCACAGTCATATGGTCACACAGTAATTTGGTCACAGTAAATGGTCAAACAGTAATTTGGTCACAATAAAAAGGCCAACTCCCATATAAATCAACTAATGTTCTGTCAATAAATCATGTCCGAGGAACAGATAGGGCCAGATTTGTCCAGCTTATCAAAATGATACCAGTGAATGGGAATACCAAATTACTTCAAAATAACATGTGCATGTAATTTTGCATAAACTCATATGTAAACAGTAGTGGCATGATATATCGGTGAATCAATGTATCGCAATACGACATGCCAAGATACGCGTATTGTAACGCGACGTCGTGTATCTATACTTGGCAATACCTCATATTCCATAAAAAGTGCAGATTTATATAAGTTGTTTTATGATATAACAATTTTTTTCACTGAAATTGTTAGAAACTTTTTATAAGACAGTAGACTTTAACCACTTCTATCAACAATATTACCAAATATCACAGTTATAAAGTTATAAATTGATATATTTAGAAAAATTGAAGATTAAATGTTAATTTTTATCCCATTACCCCATATTGCGATATGTATCGTATCGTGACCCTTGTATGGCAATGGGTATCGTATCTTGACATGATTGACGATACCCAGCTCTAGTAAACAGGACTTAAATTTTGAATCTGATACAAGATACCATTGTTCATTAAGTATCATGAAGATCAATGACATTTTAAATTTCCTGTGTGTATATATATAATGTAAGTATCTGTATGAATTTTAAGTAAAGATAGGACCAAGTTACTAAAGGAAACAAGATAATCATATTAAGTCAAACACATTAACTTATTGACCTTTGTTTTATTATAATGATTATCACTGTGATATTTCTATATTTCAGATTCAATTAAATGTAGAGAGTGGATTTAACCAAGACATTTATTTGAGGGGTTGACAACTTTACTTTCAACAGTGAGTATGCCTATTACACATGTTATTTTTTTTAAATGAAATTCTAAAAATTTATTTGTCATATTGCTCTCCTTTGGTTTTCACTATCCCACAATTCCATATTTGACACACTTTGATTGGTTACAATACAGTACCGGTAGTTTGAATGCAACTGTGTTAGATGACAATTGAGAAAAACATTATCTGAAACAAAAAAGTAACAACATTATAATTAGATTATAGACATATTGCAGGTCTTGGACAACTTGAAAAATCTGAAAATCTTCAAGAATTTAAAAAAAGATATTTAAATTAAGAACTGTTAATATTTTAAAAGACATGGTCCAATTATCACATCTAACCATCGCTTCCACAACCAGATATTCTCATCTTAAATTTTGATTGGTTCTCTAGTTAGAATTCTGCAAATTAATTATTGCGAACAATGTTCAAATAACCAGACGCGAGATTTCAAGTAGTAAATTACTATGTGATAATTGAGTCTAAAAGTTCAATACTGAGTTAATGTCAAAATAGCCGCTTTTATATATGATGGTTAACTTGTGAAAAGTTATTAAATGAAAACAATGTTTCTATGGAGGCCACCATTTTCAAATACTATCCTTTACTTAAAATGTTATGAGATTGTTGATTGGATAAATCATATTTAATGATGTATGGCCTGCACGGGGAGGTCATAGGTCATAAATGAATAGAATATCAGGTTGTGAAATCTGTGTGTTACAATCATCCTAGTACAAGGAAATGAATTTTGTACTAGGATTCAATTTTATCCATTGACCACTGTTGAACATCAACAAAAGTCAGAGTCTGAAAAGTGATACAGGTCTATATTGAAGATGGAGAAATGTTGTGAAAACTAATAATATATGCTTAGTATACTAAATAATAAATATTCTTGTAAAATAAAAAATAACTAAATATGATAACAAGATACAGGTATTTCAGAAAGGAATGGTGTGTTGACAAGCCTGGCCACAGAGTGTCATAAGGTGTTGTTTTGTGACATATATTGTGATCAATATTGGGAAAACCAAAATGTACTTTTACCATTAGTTAGTTGAGCATTGGGGAATAGGATAAGAAATTTCTCCATTACAACAAAGATGGCTAATTCTTGTTCTTACTTGTTTCAATCAATTTCCCTCTTTATTTTTGTCTGCGAAGTTAAAACACAGTTTAGTCAAGGGAAAATTGTCAGGGAAAAGGCAACAGACATTTTTAATATGTTTTTAATGTTTCAATTGAAGAAAAGCCAACCTAAAGATAGACTAATGTATTCTTGATTTGTGTTGTCCAGATCTTTAACGAGATGTTTTCTTAATGTAGCCATTTTCCAGCTAATTCCACTGTCCTAGTGAATCATTTGTGAGGTACTGTAACACAGTCTGTACAATCATTGGTTCTTTTTATGACATCATTTGCTTTATTACGCCAAGCAAATGGTGGCTTTGGGTTCTGATCTCAGGGGTTTTATAGGCCTTAAGGGGATTGCAGGAACCACAGACATCTGATTGAAAATTGGAATGGTGCAAATTGATGCTATCAGTGTTCCCAATACACATAAAAAATATAAGAAACCTCTTTACAATCCCTTTAAATAAGTCCACTTCACTCATTTGTCCCAGCTGTAAATGGGTACAGATAAACCTGGAAAGATCAATGCCAATTTCTGAATTGAAATTAACGTTTCCTTACATGTTTTCAAGATATATTGAAATTAGTAGACCATCATCCTTTAATAAATATAGAATATAAATCAAGGCATAAAACATAGTCTACACCTGTGGTGAAAACATGTTCAATGACACTTTGTGGAATTCTATGTATGTCACATATTATAGATAAAATATAAGTCAAGAAACATACCAACAGATGTTACTGACAGTGTTATTGCTATTCTTAGAATATTAAAGGGGAACTGCCATCTTGTGTTGCAGACAGAATGTTGTACTTTACAAAAAAGCATTTATTTTCAAAGCTGTAGTAGCATAAAAGAGGCAAATGCCTAGCTCTTGAGACAACAGCTTTTTATTCAAATAAATCCTTGCAGACCTCCTCTTTTAACTTGTTTCAAGCTATAGTCTTGCATTTTAAAGGGATACTACCTCTTAGAATGGACTTAAAATTTAAAGTCTCAAACTTGATCAAAAAGTGTATATATTCATCAGTTGGAATCAGAATAGAATCTCTATATGAGACAATATATCCATTAAACTAAATAATTATTGAATAACGCTTCTAAGCATGTTTCAAAATTACTTTGTTCATGGATTATAACTTCATTTTTAGATTTATTAGATTATAGAGGGATTCTGTTTTATAGTTATGACACACTCATTTTGGACAATTAAGTTAAAACATTTAATTTTTTTTGTCATCCTAAGAGGCAGTATACCTTTTAAAGTTTAAAGATCAAAATAAAGTCATCTGAGGAACAATATATTTGAATTGAAACATAGCCACAACTTATTTAAAACTAAAACTGTCACCACTACCCAATGTAATAAGAATGAATTATGACGTTTAATATTAAGAGCAGTGATTGAATGTAACTAGTACCAATATATATCTAAGATAAAAAAATAAGACGTCAATTGAAGTAAAATGATTAAGTGTGTGAAATTTGTCAACTGGTAACATAAGATATTGATTGACCTAATTATTACTAATGATAAAGATTAGTTTCTATCTCTAAAAGATAATTATATATTAATACTCAAAGCTGTTGACGTCATATTGTCTTATAATGGCTGAAATTATGATAGTTAAACCCTTTCAAACCCACATAATTTTTTACCTGAGGGGTACAACGTTAATGTCATACACTTTAACTTATATTCAGTGGCAGTGCCAGTCTTCCGATACTGGTGGTACAAAAAGGGGGCAGACTGACTCAATGGGGGGCAACTGCTGAATTCAAATTTCGGCTACTCTGTGATGGTGTCATAGTCGCAAGCCTCTCATAGAGCGTCTCAGAGGGTTCTCTCAAGAAAATTTTAGAAAAACAGAAGTGATTTTGTGCATTCTGACACATATTTTGGAGAAAAAACGTAGGCATTTAGATATGTTGAAAATAAAGTGGGGGTACAATTGGAGGTGACTTTTCTAGGGGAGGGAGGGGGTGGGGGGGAGGAACGCCCAGGAGAAAAACAGGATTTTGAATTGTAAATGATAATACTTATAGCTTTGGTCTAATAATAGTAAGTGCTGAGATGGAGACTTTTTCGAACGTTTATGTTTGTGTGTCAAAGAACCATTTCGATTGAAAGACATATTGGACTGGTATGCAGTCATTTAGGCACAATTATTTTTAGGTACAAGTCAGACTCAGTACTTTAGGCACTCTCTTTTGAGCATAAAATAAATTGTTCTATGGAAAACAGGTTTCGAATTAAGATTGCTGTAATAAGAATTCCCTAGAGTCGACACTCCTCATGTTTTTTATCCATGCCCATCCTGGAATGGAAATCAACCTGCCAGTATCTCTTATATTACTGAATAATTTATCCATGATTTGGTACGTGAATGCATGTTGATAACTTGATTGCTATTAGACAAGGTCATGTTTATTTCAATCAGATAGAATATATAAGTGGTGTTAAAGGAACACATTCACCAAACTTTTGACTAATTGAACCTTAGTTTCCGAAACAGGAATTTTGTAGTTAAACTAATCAGTAATAGCGTTCATAGCTCACAGTCAATATTTGAGCCTTCAAATCCATGTGTGTCGAGGATTATCCATGTTATAATGACAACACATCTTTACTTGTTACTCCGCCATACATACAAAGGACATATATAGAAATGGAAAGTGAAATTACTAGTTTGAGGTATTTTTGAAGGAATTTTATTTTCGTGATGTTCTAGTAGGTCTAAATACTATTTACATGACCAAAATCAACCCCTGAAAATGGTGCCCATGGCCTATTATGTGGATATTATAGAAATTTCTTTTACCAGATAATACAACAACAGACACAACTAATGCCCTGACATCTTGATAATGCTTAAGACTGAATATGAGAATGTTAATAACACCCTGCAAGCAAAAACATATAATCTTTTAATCTTTTACAAAACAATTGGTTGAATTTAACAGAACCAGATTTCAGATTTCACTTCTTAAAAGTGATATGTACAGCTATGATTTCGTGTTAAATCAACCACCAAACTGCACCAATTTGATAGTTAACAGTAACATAGCAATTGCTCATTCAAAGGTGGTGTTTGTGTGGTTTAGTGGTTTTGACTTAAAGGGATTGTAAAAAGGTTTTCTCAACTTTCTATTTGTATTCGGGACACTGATAGCATCAATTTGCACAATTCCAATTTTCATTCGGGCATCTGTGGTTCTTGCAATTCCACTTAAACTAAGCGTTTACAGCATAAGGTATTAATATTATATAAAGCCCTTTAATATAGTGACGTCATAAAAAGCTTCTTTTTAGTGGAATTGCTAGAACCACAGATGTCTTATTAAAAAAAGGGAAGGTGGAAATCTATGCTGCTATCAGTGTCCCGATACACATAAAAAGTTTAGTAAACCTCTTTAATACCAACTCTGACATAAAGTGCCTTTAATATTTAATTATGAGTTATCTTTATATACTTATATTTATAACTTATATTTCCTACTCATTGAATGGTTATATATTAATAATATTAATTATAAGAAATAACTCAACCTATTAAAGTTATAGGGCTCAATGACTTTTTAGTATCTATATAGAGAATGCTTTATGTAAATTTACTTAATGCTGATTTGATTATGTTAAAGGCAAATTTCAAAGATATTTGTGCGTGATTTTAAAGATGGGTTCCCTTGCTTGAATAGAAGTAGAGGTGTTCTAATGACTTGGAAAATACCAGCATGACTCACATGTCCATAATTAATTCATAATTAGCTAAATTAGAAGAGAATTATCAGCAGAATTCCAATGTGTGACTGATCAAGAAAGATTAAAAAGTCTTTTTTGTTTATCCAGACTGTACATACATGGACATTTATGATTGGTTAAAACTCTTAATCAATTACAATAAGAACACTAGAGCCACTCGTGGCACAGAGTGGGACTTTGCAAATGTAGCAAATTGCAAAAGACCCCGAAAAAATCATCCTTCCATGATAATTAGATCAATCGCAAGAACAGTCTAAAGTTGAGAAATTTTCATTTTTTAGAAGATTCTAATACCGGAAGTAGACGTCAGACCTCACAAATGAAAGTATCAGCAGATAGCCAAGGTCAATGACCTTTGATCTTGTAAAAGAGAAAGTCTAAAAAGGTCAAGATCAAGAGATATACGTCATCAAAATTTCAAATTGCACACGACTATAAAACCGGAAGTTGACATAGGACAGCAAATATGAAAGTACAAATAGATAGCCAATGCCAATGACGTTTGATGTTAGAAAGGTCAAGGTCAACAAAGGTCAAGGTCAAACATTGAAAATTTTTAAATTCCAAAACCTGTTCCTTTTTTTGAACTATGAAGCAAAAACAATTGAAATTCTAAGACAAAGTGGCTCAATATATGAGGTAATTGTATGCAAAGTTCCATTTTGAACAAATGTATACTTTGCGAGTTATGCCCCTGGCCAAAAATGTCAATAATGAGTAATTTAACCCGGATGTGCCACGCCCACTTCAATTTTTTTTGCATAGGTTAATTGATATTCAGAATGTTACGTTATGTTCGAAATTTAAAGCTCCTACATAATATAGATCAAAAGATATAGGTCAACAAACGTCAACAAAGGTCAAAATCGAAAAATGAAAAAATCCAAATGTTAAAACCTGTTCCTTTTTTGGAACTATAAGGCTGAAACAACTGAGCTGTTAACACAAACTGGCCAAAAGGATGAGGTAATTGTGTGCAAAGTCTCTTTTTGAACAAACGCATCCTATGCGAGTTATGCCCCTGCCTCTAAATGTAAACAATTAGTAATTCAACCCGGATGTGCCACGCCCACATAAGTTTTTTTGTTATAGGTGAATTCATATTCAAAGTGTCTAGTTGTATTCCAAATATCAAGGTTCTACATCAAATAGATCATAAGATATACATATACCAAGCTCAAAAAGACGCAAATATTGTAAAAAAAAAACTCAAATTTCAAAAAATCACGAATTTCAATTTTGCTTTAAAATAACGATTGTTATATATCTATGTAAAGTGCATGAAAAGCACATTAGGAAACCGAAAATATTAGGTCACGTGCTAGAGCAGTCAAAAGTTGCGAATTTGGCTTTTTACGGATAGCTATAAAACCGGAAGTACATGTCGGAGGTCAAAGGTCAAAGTATCAAATGATAGCCAAGGTCAATGACCTTTGACCCTATGAAGGTCAAGGTCATCAAAGGTCAAGGTCACATGGTGTGATCGTTTAAAGCTTTAAAAAATTTCAACCGGAAGTTGCAAAAAAGCAAAAGCGAAATTCAAAATTCGGCTCCCAATGTTTTTTGCGCAATCGATTGCAGAATACATTCACATCAAATTTGAGCATATCAACATTTACCCTGAGGCCCCATTTTGAGTTTTACAAAAGTGTGTTTTTTCAATATGGCGGCCAAAGTATCACTTCCGGTCTGGATTTTATTTTAAAATCGGCCATAAAATTTTATTTGCCAAAGATCAGCCAAATTTTGTTGACCTACATAAATTACACCGGAAGTTATTCAACCGGAAGTAGATTTGAAGTTCAGTCGCTTTCCTGTTGAAAATCGGAAATGACGTTCAAAATTTGACTGTATCATATTATTAACATTAGTGAAGTCTCTTTGCATTTAAAATTTCAGGTCAATCGATGCAAAAGCAAAAAAGTTGCAAAAAAATCGAAAAATTTGATCGAAAAAAGTGAGCGACGAATTTTCGAATTTCGTAATTTTTCAAGTGCTATCAGGTCAGAAATTACAGGTAGATTGTAAAAATGAAAACCCGAAGAAAATCGATGCAAAAATGCGCCTTCTAGAGCCGATTTTCGACTTTTTGCACATGTTGAACTGTGGCACTTCCGGTTTTGCAAAAATCTTCCAATTTATATTTATGCACATCGTCGCCTATATAGAAGGTCTATGAAATTTGAAACGTTGCTGCAACTACTGCAGTCTACGCTCAGGAAGGTGTGGACGAAACGAAAAAAAAAAAAAAAAAAAAAAAAGAATGGACATTTCGATAACAAACTGGGACTTTGCTGAAAGCAAAGTCCCACAATAATGATATGAGTAAGAGTTCATGATAATTCATTAGAAACATAATCAAAGAGTTGGCTTAATTTGACACTAAAAAATAAGGAAATGTCATGGAATGCAGCAATTTGATTGGATTGTATTCCAGCGAATACTGTCAATCAGAGCCACTGACAGAAAGATTGAAAGATTATGGCTTATTGTTGACAGATTTTCTGTCGAGGTACTATTCGTACTATTCAATCTAATCACTAACTTCTGTGGTATAAGAATAGTGGATTTTGCAGTCAAGGCATAAGACAAGGTTTAGTAATATCTTGACATTGTGAAAATGACTTCTGACATTAAATGCCAGTACTGGACAGAGTAGAAATTTGAATGGTTAAAACAGACGTCATCGAGTAAGGTCAAAAGGTTAACTGAAGTGGTCATAATAAAAATAAACGCTAATGAAAAAAAAGGAAAGAAATTTTGGGCAAAAATGGATTTAGAATGACAGATTATGAGGTTGGATGGTGCCTATTTATTACTAAAAGAGGATATAACAATACATAACAACTTAATGATACCATTTATAAAAGGAAGTTATTCCCTGAATAGCCATATTGTACTGTAAAATTAATTAAGTTTTCTTCTTAATAGGCTTAAATCTTTGATTAGTTGAGAAACAATTTCCTATAACACTATATATTTTTACCATCAATAGAAATTTCTCGGCTGGAGGAAATTTCCATTTCAGAGATAGTTAAAGAGGCTTTCTACTGTTTTTCCATCTTCACAATGTTAACTTATTATGACCTTTGGCTTATACCTTGACTGCCATAGTCACCTTTCTTGTTATACTGAAGTTTATAAATTTGTAAATTGGATTGTACGCTAGCACATACAGCTAATCAGAGGCCCTAACAAAGAGTCTGTAGATGCTAAGCCATAATGTTGATAGTTTTTCTGTCGAGGGCTCTGATTGATATTTGCTGGTGTACAATCCAATCCAATCAAATCGCTGCATTCCGTCATACAATAAGAAAGAGAAAGTTTTTAGCCAAGTCAATCAGTAATGGTGTTCACTTCTCACTGTCAAAATTTGAGCCTTCAAATCCATGGGAGACTCGGCCATTTATAGAAAAGGCATATAAAAAATGAAATTTCTAGTTTGTGGCTTATTTGCAGAGAGTTTGTGATTTTTGTACATTTCTAGTACGTTTGAAGACTATTTACATAATCAACCCCCCGAAAATGGCCAATTAGTCCCTTTAATTGGCTTTTTTTTTTTATTTTTTCAGTGTCTGAACCAGGAGCTGGTTTTGACTCCAGAGGAATGGGTTTAAGAGCTCAGAAGAAATTACTGGGCAAGATGTCGGGAAAGAAAATCGCCAAAGTGTTCATTGATGATACCACCGGACGAATTCTAGACAATACACACAAAATTATCAAAGAATTCTCAGACACCAAGAAAGAATCAGAAAAGATTTTGAAATATCTGATAAAAACAGTTGTGAAAATTGGAATTTTGTACAAAAATGATCAGTTTAATGGTGATGAACTCAAAATGGTGGAAAATTTCAAGCAGAAATTTCATTCTTTAGCTATGACTGTCGTTAGTTTTCATGAGGTGGATTTCACGTACGATCGAAACTACCTTCGAAAATCTCTCGAAGAATGCAAAGCAATATTACAGACTTTAGTTGCAAGACATTTAACCGACAAATCTAAGGGCAGAATCGACCTTGTGTTTGATTTTTTCGCGCAGGCCGATCTTTTAGATGCTGTTTTCCAGTCTGATAATAAGTATAAGGACACCATGGATTTGATTGTTAAGGATTTAAATAAAATGATGGATGAAGGAAATTTATAACCTTTTCAAAGTGATTAGACAAATAGGCCACAGTTTTGAATTCTGAAAGCATGTTGCTCTGACACAGAATTACCCTAGCTTCCAAAATCAAAGTCCCTTCTTTTGTTACCTAATGTTAATGAAATTATATGTTTATATCTTGTTACCCTACACGACTGAAAACGTGCAAATACAAAGCCAAAACGAGGGCAACAGGCATATTGCGTGCAAGATAGGGAGATCCCATATTATTGAAAATTATAATGTTATCCTATGTGATTAAATTTGGTGACCTTATTAATTGGAATATATATGGGGTAACCTCGTGTGAATGCATTCTATATTTAGAGTCACTTCAAAAATATAAAGTGAAGTAGTAACTCATACATTCAGAGTCACTTCAAAAGTATAAAGTGAAATGGTAACTCATGCATTCAGAGTCACTTGAAAAATATAGACTGAAGTGGTAACAACTCATGTATTTAGAGTAACTTCAAACATATAAAGTAAAGGGGTAACCTACGTATTCACTTGAAAAATATAAAAAATATAAAATGAAGTGGTAACTCATTCATTCAGAGTCACTTCAAAAAGATAAAGTGAAGTGGTAACTCATGCATTCAGAGTCACTTCAAAAATATAAAGTGAAGTGGTACACATGCATTCTGAGTCACTTCGAACTTATAAAGTGAAGTGGTACACATGCATTCAGAGTCACTTTGAACATATAAAGTGAAGTGGTAACTCATGAATTTAGAGTCACTTTAAAATAATAAAGAGGTCCCCTCGTGCATTAGAGTAATTAATGGAGTCACTGGTGCTATTTCATTCAATTGAAAATATGAGGAAGCATTATGTAATTTGTAAATGTATTGGGTCTCCAAGGCAACCAATTAACTAAAATAAGCATGAAGTACATTTAAAAATAATTTTTACTATTTGATAGTTATCATACTTAAAAAATTTGTGTAATGGGGACGCTGATAGCATCAATTTGCACCAATTCTCAATCAGTTGTCACAATCAAACACTTAGTTTCAGTGGAATTGCAGGAACCATGGGTGTCTGACTGAAAATTGGAATGGTGCAAATCGATGCTATCAGTGTCCCAGATACACATAAAGAATTAAGAAAACCTCTTTACAGTCTCTTTAAGGCTATGTGGACCTATTTAGTGCTATAATTAGTTTCATTGTATTAGGCTATGCAGTTCATTGTACATTGTAAATATATATAGCATAATTTTGTGTGCACCTACAATTGTATTATAAGAATCATAATATATTATATTTTTTTTAATTTATAAATATATCAAATGGGCATAATCTTTGTGTGTCTGTGCTTTTCCCTTGGCAATCGTTTTATTAAATATTTGCAAGTTTTGTGGTTTATGTATGGAGTAACATTTACTGCTCTGTAAGTGGGCATTAGCTGTTATGAAAGGGTGAGCTTACCCTCCTGCATAGCATTCATAACATTCATAGTTATAAACTCTCCATTAAGTTTGGTGGCTATTACAAAAACTCAGTGGTTGATGTGCCTCAAAATGGATAAGGTTTTACAACAGACATCAACTTATATAAGGCGATAGTTTACTTTTTGTGATATTGTGCAATAGGCATCACTTACAACATAGAGTGACAGTTTACTGTATATAATATTTTACAACAGACATCACTTACGTCATATAAGGTGACAGTTTTCTGTATATAATATTATTTCATATCAGACATCACTAACAACAAGTTCACATTTCTATAACAATTTACAATAGACATCACTAACATCAAGTTATAATTAGTACCAGTTTACTGTATACAACAAATTAACATTTCTAGAATAATTTACAATAGACATCACTAAAATCAAGTCAAAAATGGTAACAATTAACTTTATATCACTTTTTACAACAGACATCACTAACATCATCTTATATACAACGATAGTTTACTATATTATATTTTACAACAGACATCACTCACATAAAGCTTTAAAAAAGAACGTTACTGTTTACTTTTAGTAATATTGAACAGAAGTTTATTACATGTATCGTATGACAATAGACATCACCTTTCTTTATGTTTTATCTTACAAATGGAGCCTAGATGGATGCGAGGATTTAGCCCCAAGAAAAATATAATAAAAGGCGCAGGAGCACAACTTTAAAGCATAATAAAATTTATGTGGAAAAAATATCATGTTTTGGTGTAATAGTACCCCAAAATATTCGAGGTGCGTTTAAGTTTCAGAATTTTCTTTTAAAAGACATACACTTTTTATGTACGCAGACACACAAAAAAATAACACTGCCACACCTTTACGTCTTGAAATTTTAAGATACGGAAGTGACAGACATGGCATTGATTTGAAAACAGAATTAACGACTAAAAATAAACTAAAGTACATGTAACATTGCGAGATGTTTAATACTGATGTCTGTGATGACTTGAGAAAAATTGATTTCATTAACTTTATTTCTTTCAAGAAACACAAGACGACCTGATACAAACAAGGCTGACACGCAATAGAATATAATATCAAAACATTAGGTCCTATGTTATATTAGGCTGTAACCCCCGAACATGAGATGTTGCATATTGTTTGTGTGGTAATGTAGGATAGGAGACTTTAGGTGCTCTTAATCCCGAGATGAAACTGTCAGGCCCGTATCCAGACTTGATTCTTCGGAGGGACAAGTAATATATCCAGAGAGGCAATGATGCTTGGTGTTTAGTTGCAGTAATGGAATTGGTCGGTTGTCAGAATTTTTTTTCTTGGTGAATATTTCAAAACGATCACATAATGATCAAATTTGTCCAATTCCAAATAGTGCATTGCTGAAGGTTAATTTGGTAACAATCAATGCCAAACAATTTGGTCATATACTTGGAAGGGGTCCCAAAAAGATTATGTTATCCTGTATGTAAAACTTGATTGTCCTTTTGATTCATGGTAACAGCTATTTACCACGTCATGGTAATGTGTTAAATTTGGCCAATGTCATAAATTTATCCAGAGTTGGGCTTTACAAATTTATTCTAAAATATAGAATTCCCTCCCGCGTCTATGGCTGCTTAACATCGCATAGCATTTTGAAATTTAAATCTAATTCCCACACCAACATTACCACTATTGTACGAAAGGTCATTTCTTGTAACTTTAACGAGACGCAAGGTTCGGTTTATACTAGATTGATAGAAGGGAGGTAACTCCAAAGGGAACTATTTAAAATAGGGTCTGTAGCTTTTCAATTATAGCTAACCTGTCTTGCTGACATGCCAGAGGAAGTGACGATAGAAGTTTTTTAAGCCGTTAGAGGGCCGTGGCCAGTCTTGATTGTTCAGAGGATCAAGTAATATATCCCGCTGGGAAATGGGGTATGGTCATTAGAGTTGAAACGTTTACATTACCCTACATGGAGCAGAAAAGTAGGACGCAAATCTCCATTCATTTCATTTCCTGAGATGTTCGGATGTCATAATTTTTTTCAGGGGGTCAGTCCAGTTTTTCGGGAGGGGGGAGGGGAGGTCTATGCACAGGAGTTGCCAAATCAAAAAATAAACACGAGGCTATATTTATTTTTAGAAGAATTTGTAATAAGTGAAACTATATATTACTATTTATTACCTAAACTAAAAATTGGACCGTTAGTTTTTAAGTAATGAATAGGACCCTGGTGGACATTAATATATAATATTTTTGGTCCATTTTCCATGCACTTAAAGAACGAGCTTCTCAAAATTTCGATATAAAAAAAAACCCGCTCAAAATTTTCGATATGAAAAAAACCCCGTTGAATGCATATAACGAAACGCTATATGTAATGAAAATGTTCAATACAAATTAACAGATTAACAGAAACCGGTTTCTTATATTTTGACCAAGAATACAGTTATCTGTTTTCGACAGATTTGTCAAGATTTATCAATTTGAATCTACTTGAAATAGTTGAAAATATGAGACAAATATGACTAATTCTTGACTAAATTTTAAAACATTTTCTCCAGACTGCATTGTGCAAATGTTTTATCAGCAAAGTAAATAGACCGACACTTCAAACTTATGGTTACAGAAAATTCGGCGGTATAGATAAAAGTGATTTGTTATATATGTTTCATGTATCTTTACTTAATTTACAATCGAGGTATTACTATTGTTATGCTGACAACTCAGTACATGTAGTGCACATAGCCTCTGGACATTAGGCTTTGACATTCGAAACTTCAAGAGATTTTGTACGAACATCACTCCTAACCAGTTCATCTGTTAGTTACATTACATTCTTTGTGAGTTTTAAACGGTTTAAATAATAGATTTGGTTACTAAATTTCACTAAAAAGAATTATCATTAAAAATTGAAAGTAACTTTTGTTCGTGTCACAAAATCCCAGCGTTGGAGAAGGAAGAAATTTGATTGGCTGGCGGTGTCATCAAACGGGTGTATATTCAAGAGGGCCATCCTTAGATTTTAACAGAAGTGGGTAAAATAAAAATAATAAAGAAAACGGACCGAAAGTTTGGTCTAATTCTAATTAGATGATAATTCCAATCGCAATCAAGAAAAACCCATAACATATATATCGAGTTTATATTTGCTGTCAATGTGACTGTGTTATCAGAATGTATTATTAATTTTAATGAACAATGTCCAGCAAGATTGTGATGTCCAGTTACATGTCATATATCAATTTTAAAGACGCTCCATCCATTTTCCTTGTTTATTACGTAAACCTTAATTTAAAACGAAACCCTTTGAGGCGCGTCATCAGTTAGTTGTTTGCATTCGGGACTACTAAGCAAAGAGGTAAGTTTCTTGCTTTGATATGTGTTTGTGGACGATGCAAACATTGAGATTCTCAATGAAAAGAAGCATTGCAACTTACGGTTTGCCTTTGTGACTTACGTTGTTATTTGTACAGCTTTGGGAGCATAGTTAGTGCAATTTCCTTAAGATTCTCAAATACTTACTTGTTCAAGGTATAGGACTATTAGGAACCACAAACGTCGGAAGGAAAATCAAATAGGGTATTTAGCAGTGGTTTTTGTAGCTGGGAGATGCCTGCCTAAAACCAATACTGCCCATTGCAAATGCAATGATCATCGCCCATTTGCACTCTGACAAAAATTGAAAAACACATTTCAATTCGTTCATTCTTACACACATTCGATTGGCGCTACCACTGAATGAAAAGGTTGGCTAACCACTTTTGAGTTTTTTGAATATTTATTATTATGGTTATGATTATTACAGAATGAAGTTACTAGTAGCTGTTGTACTGGCTGTTTTAGTGCCATACTCTTATTGCCAGGCTCCATCTTTCTGTAAAGGAAACGAATGTCCAAAATATGTTAAACTAAATTCCACACAGGTAGGAGTATGTTCTTCTTCTGCTTTGCTTTGTGTCCTGCATTTCACATACTGGATGAAATACCATATGGACATTATTAGCTGCGTGGATTATTCAGATTAATGTGTAGGCCCGCAGTCAGACTTGATTGTTTGGTGGTTTGGTAAAGGGGTAATATCCGGAGCCCCCTCCCCCCGTGCCCCCTGTAGGGTTACACGGTAAAAGTGATTGACATTCGCAAAGTGACATCAAATGATTCAGTATTAAAACACTTTGAAGAATGACAACTGCATTGTTTTCTAGATTAGTCACCAGCTTAATGAATAATGAGTCGGTATGAAATTGTGGATTCATCTTAATGCAATGTTTTTACAGATTTGAAATTTGTGTTTGTAATTTTTGTTTTCAGGGAAACGCGTTCGAGACAAGACAATATGGTCCGTTAACATGGGCTACGACCACTTATTCAGGACCATGGCATTCTAATGTATTGGGACAATTATTTGGACGATTATTCCAATATATACAAGGAAGTAACACTCTTAGTAAGTATAGCATTTTATAAAGCCCTTAAACTTGATGACCCACAGCATCGGCTCGCCTGAGGCCAAAATTAGTGGAATTGTTTGGCTAAGCTAAACAGTAATAATGTTCGCAGCTTACCGTTAAAATTTTAGCTTTCTTAACTGTGTATCCATGATTATCAGTGTTTGAAATTGACTACTCGCCTTTTCAAGACTCTGCCATAATAACAACGGTTAAACACTGGATAATCAAATTCATGGGCCATCGTTCTTTATTACTAACATATCTATTTTACAGAGAAGAAAATATCGATGACTGTACCAGTTGTTACCGAAGTGAAATCAGCAGCCCAGGGCGGTACTCAATATAACATGAAATTTATGATTCCAACAGCTTCCATGCAGAACATTCCAAAACCCATTGACTCAAAAGTGACTCTTATAACTGATCCAGCTTCTATCTACTATGTCAGGTAAGACAGATATTTTTACATCGTAGTAGTATGTCCAAAAAAACACCTCCAAAACAAAATATATTGAAAAGTGTAATGACCGACTTCAATAGCAATTTATCATTAGCAGCACGTCGCACAACAAACGTGCCTAACCTGACCACTACGGAGCCTATGCTATGGATGCAAGCTCTCAGAAGTACTGGTAGTGGATTTAGATTTGTTCTTACCTTGAACAGATTCGAACTAACGGCGTCTTATAGCTCAGAAACGTCAATCCGACAGCAAATTATTTTACTGAAATTATTATCAATAATCTGTATAATTGTACCCCTAAAGAAATCTTAACTTTTACGAGTGGGGTATACTTTTAACATTTTGGACGCTCATTGGAGCCAATTTTCCAACCGTTAACAAAGGTGAACGTTTGTGTATTTGTAAGAAACTGAATGTTACATGTGTGTATTTTGTATTTACAGGTCTTTCGGTGGATTTGCCAATGGTCAGATATACATGTCAGAATTACAAAATTTAGTTAATTCCATCAACAGTCCTAATATATATGATAACAATATGTTTTATACCGCCACTTACGACAGTCCGTCTGAGAAATACAACAGACATAATGAAGTTTGGTTAAGGAAACTTTAAAACCATCAGTCAAGCATTATTTAATTATCCAGTCAATTTCACGAATTTTTGAATATTGATATTGTGTTTGTAATAAAATATGGTTTTGGTTGTAACGTGTTATTTTTGTTGAAACACTCTAGTGGTATCAATTGTTTACTGGCACAAAGTACCGAATTCTACCTCTCATCCACTGTAAGTTATGTACCATGTCCACCAACGATTAACAGTTATTGGAAACTTGACGTTATTTCCAAAATGGGGTCATAAGAATATTGGTCAGCGTCAGTTTCAGTTGAAAAGCTAAATTTTCGGTTTGGTTTGTTAAAATAAATGCTTTCAAAGATATATTGACAGACGCAAAATAATGGTCAAATACTGCAGCCGTCATGGCGTCATTGCACTTGTTGCAAGAAAAGAGGAAGATCTCATTTCATTTTAGCAATTACAAATATAACCATAAATATCATACAACAAATCAAATTCAAGGGATATTGTCGTCGAAATATTCTGTTCATTCATCAAGGTCGTCCAAAGAGACAATCATTGTCTCGACTATCTTTAGCGAATGGCTATGCGGCTATATCCCTTTACACAGATTTAAACTCGTCTTATAGGTTTACTTTTGATCAAGACGACAATTATTTTGTCAGTTTATGAATACGTCATGTCATGAACTGATTTTAATAAAGGTACGCAATCCTCTAATCGTACACCCAGACTCTAGCTCAACCTTCACTTTTCAAATAACGTTCTCACGAATTGGTAACAAAATAGGTTACCCTTAAATCAACAAATTCGACGTATATTGACATTATTTGACCTTCAAATGGCATTTATTTTCTATCCTTTACTAAAACCGTGAGCAATCGAGACAATATTCATGCCAACTTGGCCGGTTCATAGGCGTATTGGCCGACGGTCTGTTGAAGAGGGGAGAGAGGGGAGAGGGTCGGGTCGGGTTGTTGCCTGAAATTGTCCCGCGAAAAACACTCGAGGTTTTGTCGGTCGCTGCCAAATATTCGTAAGAATGTAATTTTTGAAATGACGGAAAATAAACTTATTTGATTTGTGAGAGCTGTAAAAGAGAATGTCTTGATGACATCATCCCTTCACAACATTTGATATAAACTATAAATTATCCTGTAACATTTCGTAGTTTTTCTTCGTCCTGACTCCTTCAAAATCTTTAACTGTATCTGTTTAAGAGGGAAACTTCAGCGTATGAATTGGATGAGATAGAAATGTGATTATAGGATATATTAATTTTTGATGTAAGGGATTATACGTCTGGACATCAACAACAACAACAACAATAACAACGAGAACAACATCAACGAAAAACAATACTTCGTGTGTCTATGAAACAAGTATATTCACTGTCAAAATTTTTATCTTCGTAAGTTGAGCAATTTATTGTTTTGTTTTCGTCGTCGTGTTTATATGATATCTATGAATCCAATATTACTGTCCAATTACAATGTTTACAGAATCGAACTCTGCCAATCAATTTTGTAAAGTATTCAGTATTAGGTGATCCATTTTCCAAATTTAAAGGGACAGATTCACCATCCGTTCGACCATTCGTACCTTAGTCTCAGAAACTGAATTTTTTTCACGACTCACCGTCGAAATTTTATCTTAAAAAACGTTTGGAAATTAAAATGTCGACTCGTCTTATCTCGAGACTCCAGTATTTTTGAAGTGATCCTGCGATTTTCATACTTCTGAAGACTATTTAAATAATTCAAGACCGAAATCAACCCTCCAAAATAGCAAACCTGTCCCTGTTAATATTTTTAATACATATTCCAGACTCAACGTGACCAAGCAGCATCCTGAACATGAAGTTAATGTTTCTCGGTTTTATTGGTATTTTAATGTTATCAACGTCAAACAATGCTTCCGCCTCGCCATGGTTTTGTAAAGGTCTGGAATGTCCGAAATTCAATCTCTTGAACAAGACAAAGGTAAGTTATCTTTTTTTCACTTCGGCATTACATATTATATTAACACTACTAAGGTAAAGACTATTTACCACGCCATTGTTAAGAGCTATTTGTGTCTTACTAGCTATTTTCAAGGCACAAATCTCTACCCGTTCAGGAATCCATTGGAACATAAATTATTATCACATTTCGGGCGCTTGTTGGCACTCGAATCTGAATTTAGCTCCTATTGAGATCACCTGACGACAGAAAGTTGCCATTGTGCCAAGTTGGGTGCGATATTTGATATGTCATTCGGGGTCACAGACTTGAAAAATGTTGGAATTTTATAGGCACTTTAATTTTTAGATTGCTGTAGCGCTCTATATTTTTGAATTCTATTGTCCAAGTCAAAAGATCAAAGACCGAGGGACTTTCTTGATCCACTGAATGCTTCTATATTTGACAATACTGTATTACAGGATTATGAGGTTCGTCAGTATGGATCTTTAACCTGGGTAACAACATCACATATTGGTCAATGGAAATCAGATATTCTTGGAGAATTATTATTTAAAAATTTGTTTAGTTATATAGAAGGCAACAATACCATGAGTAAGTAAAACCAATTGCTTTCTTCAAAATCTGTATCACTTATTGATTCACAAACCGAACTCATCGTTCGCTAGCACATCTTTTATCTCTTCACAGCGAAAGGAGTGGATATTCCAACCGAATTCGATATGTTTTTTGAGCTCTGTGAAAAACCATTTAAACGGGTTACTGAGTAGCTAGGGGGAACTAATATCAAAGGTTGGGAAACAGAGACCAAGAGTTTTCTCAGTAATGGTTTAGCATTCAACATTACCAATAGGACCCTCGATTCATATGAGATACTTTTTTTTGAGTCGACGGTTTTTGAACTTGTTAGGAATCAATGATCACACTCACAGGAAATGATCAGCAAAAAATGTTAACACGTTACAGCTTTTGTACCAAATTCATAAAGATAAGGGAGCTCACAACACTGCAATTTTCTCATATGATATCCAGAGCACGTTGCTACACTGTCTTGCACATTATTCACAAATCCATCCTGACCATACAAGTGACGTGGACTGACTCTTTTCGTCTGGATTCCAGGATGTCTTATTACGTTGTTTCATAAAGTCTCTATTTCTTCCCCATAGAAAAACAGTTAGATCTAGCAGTGCCGTTGCTAACCAAACTCGAGTCAGCAGGTGATAGAGGAAGTATATACACAATGCATTTACTCATACCACGTGAAAATATTGATCATCTACCAAGTCCACTAAATACTAATCTTACTTTTATTACAATACCACCATCGACTTATTATATACGGTATGTATATACAGCCGATTAGTTCCGGAAAGACTTAAGCAATTTTGCTGAACGTGCTCTGATTGTTTGTAATCGACAGTGTCTAATCCATTCAATTCGCTGCATTCACAAACTTCGGGAATACAAGAAAGGTGGCTATTGTAGTCAAGGAATTAGACACAGTTCGCAATAGCTTGAACCATATTTAAATACGTAGCTTTATTTTTTTTTCCAGTTCTTTCGATGGCGTTGCTTATGATAGACAATATATGAAGGTATTACAAGAACTTGTGAACGCTATAAATGACACTGGGGCGTATCCTGATGATTTTTTCTATACTGCTACGTATGATCACCCACAGGTCAAAGAAAATCGTCACAATGAAGTTTGGTTGTTGAAAAAGGAAAAGATACCATAACTTTACTAGATACTTTTCATTAAGAGCCTTTTTCTTCATATTCGCTAGATAATCTGTGTAGAGAACCCGCCAAATCACAAATGAAATGAAGTCTCACGTCCTGCTATTCTGTGCCTGATCGGGCTAACGAAAACAGATCAAAATTGAAGATGTTAGATATATTAATTGTCCGAAATAAAAACAATACTGAAAAAAAATTGTTTTAGCAGTATGGAATCTCCACGAAAATGAATCGATGTTAACAAATCGCAAAAATTAGAATGATACCAGGTGATCGCAAAGGGTGATAACGCCCTATCATCTTTTTGTTTCCACTGCCTGTGGCCAGCCCCCCTCCTCCCATATTACATTTTTAATGAATTGCAGAAGAACCAGATGTCCGATTTAAATTTCGAAAAGAGATACATATAGCTAATATGGAGCTCTAGGAACTGATGAATTGAAAATTATATGACTGTAAATCTTTAGATAAGTTAAAAGACAAAAACGAACAGACTGCATTTAATATATTTAATAACGACTACTTACAACTTTACAAAATAACTTAATAAGATTATACAAAAATGTACAACGATATACAACGATATACAAAAATATAAGAAAAAAGTATTATTTTATAGTATATACAAGTATTAATTCGTCACATTTGAGAAACCAAATACATTAAAGAGATTGTAAAAAGTTTTTCTATAAAAACTATGTGTATAGGTGATTACATAAATTTGCACCATTCCAATTTTCAATCAGACATCTGTGGTTATGCAATTCCACTTAAACTATACGTTTTATGACGTCACTATCGCAAATGTCCTTATAATATATCAATAGCAGTGCGATAGCGGTGGCATAAAACGCCCACTTTTTTGTGGAATTACACGAGCCACAGACGTCGGGCTGAAAACACTTTTTGTAATGGTGCAAATTCATGCTATAAGTGTTCCCGATCCACATAAAAAGTTTAGAAAACCTCTTTACAATCCCTTTAAGCAAAACTTGCAGTTCTCGATTATCACAGTTAAAAACAAACACAGACACTTTTTGTGGGAAAGAAAGACACAGAATACCTACGAGGCAATGTGTGTATAACGGTACTAATAACAGGGACAACAACAAGAGTTTTCTGTGATCAGACTGTCCCAAATAATGAGGATGCGATCTTATAAATTTCCAACTCTTTTCTTATCTCTTAAATATCATGGCTATAGGAAAATGCCTGACATATGCGACTATAATTCAAAGACTTTTGATGCAACAACTCTCGATAGCTTTTGTAGCTCTTAAACAGGATGACGAAAACGAAAATTTTCCTGAATCTTCAGCGACGAGAACAATGACTTATTCTAACGTTTGAATTGATGCACTTTCCTTCAATCGACTTTTCCCACTTATGGCAAAATCCGTGTACTCTACATATTAGCTGAACTTGGTCTTAACCAAGTATCATCTTGTAGAGTAGTTGCCGAGGATGACCTGTAAAAAAATAAGCTGGGTTAAATTCTTAAAGAGTTATTTTTACAGAGTCATAGATAAAATAAATATTGCAGTTTTTAGAAAATAAGCAATCATTTATCATCACAGGGATTTTTAATTTCAATAAAACAAAAAACATTACAAGCGGAAAATTACGGATTTAGTGACGTCACAAACTACGATTCATCAAAGACGACGAAATTTGCTATGCTTGTAGACAATCGACATATATATTTGCGTGTATAGTGCGCATTATAGACAGTGATATTTCACCAGAGATACCAGTTATTCAGCAGTGAACGGTGATAGTTTTCAATATCAACAATGAATAGTGCCAATTAGAAGATATGATTTTTTATTTTGGCAATCTAAGAATGGTGTGAAAAATCTTACCGATGTCCTCTTAGTCGTAAACCATCAGTATCTATAAGAAACAAGATGTGTATACGGTATTATAAAGACCCAATTCCACCCTCGTATGGTTGCAAATAATGAAAGTGGTCGTGAGTATCGAACGCAACTCACAACTCACAGTTGCGTTTGAAACTTATGACCGCTGTACCTATTCGCAACCATACGCAACCGGTGATCGCTATGGTCTGAGGGGCCCTTTTCACAAATTAACACAATTAAACCACCGGTTCGTCAATGACATCCTTCCGATCACAACAAGCCACTGAAGTTCCAAGCTCAGTCTGCTAGCTATACTTAGTGAGTGACACGTTATAATATGCTTAGTGAGTGTGAGGTGGACACTTACCATAATCATCATAAGATCGATATGATCTATCTCCATAACCATCTAAACTTCTCGAGGTTTGAATTCTTCCATAGTGACCAGTCTATAAGATAAAAATAGAGATGCAGTTATAATACATAAGAATAGAATCAAAACCAGATCACAAAACTACCACAAAAAAGGTTCGAAGTTAATCCTATGGTTGATCACCTCTTTTTGGGCGAGACATGGGCATAAACTTGCAAAGAGCTCCACATTATGAACAAAAAGATCCCTCGACTGTTAAAAAGAGAGAAAGAGTATACTCATGCCGATAAAGCTAATATGTATTTGGTAGGATCACAGTACGAAATTCAGATCTAATATAGCTGAAGTCCAAATTTTGAAATCTTTTGTGAACCATGTTTCTTGTGCTCGTTATATAAAACTTAATGCTTACCGTTATGTTTGGTGTCCATGGATACATTTCTAGCCATTTCCTTCTCCTTTCTTTTTCATCATAATGTTCTTCTGTTATCTGATCTGTAAATTGTAAAGTAAAAAAATGAACAAGTATGAAATATGAGAGATATTTTGTTAAACCTTGACTAAAAAATATCACAAAGGACTGACAAAGTCAATAATAAAACCCAGAAAATGATGGTGTCGTATATGATAATAAACCTAACGATATTTGGATAAACTATTTCTAAATCCCACTCCACTTTATACATCAGTATTATCAATAGAAAAATGAATAAAACTTACATTCTTGCAGGCCACGTATAGTTTGTTCTTGTTGTTTTAATAAAGCTGCTTGTTGCCATTCTAACTTTTTATTAGTGTACGGCACCTCGGGGAACATTCCTCTAAACACTTTACGAGCTGGTATTTCTGGAAATATTTAAAAAAGACCATAAAAGTACCATCGAGATATTTAATTAACAAGAGTTTTCAAGGTCAGGAAACTAGGGTCAAGTCTCTTGGAAGTTATCTGTCACCAATGAGTTCTTCCTCGATGGAGACCAAGGAGTGAAGATAACCACGATTCTGATCACAAACATGATCTTAAAACACGAAACGAAGCGATCAAAATATGTTTTCGTGATAAGGACGTTCGAGAAATTGGCGATAGAAATCCACGTGCGACAATGGAATCCTCTGCATATTAAAAAGAAAAAAAACTTGATTGTTTCTCCATTCTTATAATTTCAGCCTCTTTGCCTATATTGATTGGGTATTTTCTCTCTTCAACAGCTTTCTGTCTTTATGTTTTTTTCCTATATAAAATAATGTTGGATACCAACCTCTATGTTTTAGATCTGTAAATATAGCTACATTTTGTCTATTAGCTAAATCAGCAGTCGATGGTGTTTTTGGTAAAGCATATCTGAAAAATCCGACAAGGATGATATAAAAGAGCCTACAATCTTTATAGTGTTGGTCTAGGGGCATATTCACAATGTCAAGTTATTACGAACTTCTTCTTATACCTTGACTGCAAAAGCAGTGATCCTTGTATCGCAGAAATTTGTATATGCAGCGATTTGGTTGGATTGTACGTTAGCAAATACAGTCAATCAGAGCTCTTGACAGAAAGACTGTAAACATTATGGCATTCATAGATAATCTGTCGAATCTAGTTTTTTTGACACCATAGCGGAGTAATCCTTGCTTAATGAACATAGATAATGCGCATTGCCAAATTTGGTACACTTCTTTCAGATAATGATATAAATACTTCCAAATATATTATGTAAAGCGGCCATTACAGCCGCCTGAAGAGTGAATGATTAAACTGAAGTATTGAACTTACTGTTGTCTTTTCTGTTTTATTACTCTTAAATCCATTCCTTTATTAGGTTCAGACTGCAAAAATTACAAAAATATTTTTATCAAACGAGTTCTAGTATATTATATATTGAACCATTGGGAGACATTTGAATCTATTTTGCCAAATCAAAAAATTGATATTGCACAATAACACAAAAAACGGAGATCCACCTCTAAAGTAAACATAACTGTTATACAACATGCTATGATCTGTATATGTAGGTGATTAATGCTGCCAAATCCTTGTCTGTCGGCATCAGTTTTAGCAGTTTTGTTCCACAATTTTTAGATTAACATTCATTTACCTTTCTGTTAAGTAGTGCCTCTATTTTTCGCCTTTCTTCCCGCAGTTGATTGCGATACAATCTAATATCATACAGATCGGGAGCTACAAATATGAAGCAGAAGAAAAAAATAAATAAAGACATATTCACAACAGACAGAACCTGTTTACTTAGGACTGAAGCCACCGACAAGTTAAAATGTCGTTTCGAACAAAGATAAAGATATTGATAGTGTTGCAATTTGCACCTTTGTTCTTCCTGGTCAGAATAGGGGATGAAAATATTTGAATAAAAACTCACATTTGGGTTGAATTATTCTTATATCTGGGTTTGGCTGGAAAAAAAGTAAACGAAAATGTACTAATTCCCTTAGTCTCGACAATTTTCCTCCAATGTCTACATATTCAGAGGAATGGTAACTTAAGCAGCTTGACGGCGCCATTGTTGTCATATTTTAAATTTATGGAAAGAATACAAGTGTGGAAGAGTTTAACAGAAAGTTGAGGGAAGTCAAAGAGATAATTACTTACCGCGGCTTCCTGTCTAGGCTGACGAAGAGCTAAAAGTCGTAATCTCTCTGCCTCTCGTCTATCTCGTTCTGCTTGTCGTCTTCGTTCTTCAGCTTCTCTTCTTAGTTCTTCCATTCTTCTGCGATGCTGCATTGAAGATCATAATAAACATTGGGTATTTGAATGATTTCTAATGTAAAGTGAGTATGAAGTACTGCTACGAAACTTATTTATAAACGCCATCATGGATTTCAAGAAAATTCGACACATAGTTCTTTTGAAATATGATTGTCATCCTCCATTGAATAAAGGCATCAGATACAAGTGGTGGACACTGTAGAATACTATATCCTCGACCTATCGCTTCTTTTCAGTGAGTTCTCTTACTCGTGTCGCATATCGTTCAAAGAACTATCGGAAATTATTTGAAATCTTTTAAGATCCTACCTCTGCTTCCTGATCTCTGGCTCTGCGCATCTCAGCTTCTCTATCTCTGTCTAATTTTCTTCGGTGGTCTGCATTTTCTCTTTCTAGTCGTGCCCTCATTCTTTCATTTTCCAACTAAAGTTGTCAAACAATACGAATTTTGACATAATTCAAATCGAATTGACGACGAGTGAAATCTGGTTTGGACACTGATTATGCTACATTGAAGGGTTCCAAGCCTTATCAGACAAGAACTTCCTGATGTAAGTATGATTAAAGGCGATTCAAAAATTTTTTCAAGCCTGTACATGTGTATTTTGGACACATATTTCCTATCCGACGTCTGTGGTTTCAGTATGTAATTCCATAAAAACATAATTACATAATCTCGTCACTATCGAGATACCGTTTGACTTAAATAATGTCTTGACAGATAATTTAATAAAAATTATCTAGATTAACAGGACCAACAAATGGGACGGGAAATATACATATACATAGGCTAGAAAACACATTTTAGACCTCTCACTACCCTATTTAATGTTAAAATTATCGTAGTAAGTATCAGAAAAAAATGTTAGACAACAATGAAACTACACAAATGTTACCTTTTTATCTAAATCTATAAATCTCTTTTCTGATATCCTGGCACGTTCTTTCTGGATTCAAAATGTTAAAAAATGAAAGAAAACTACAAAATTAAATGTTATTGTAATGTTATGTTCTGAAGCTTAATAAAAAATTTAATTAGAAGAAAATTTCAAGCAAATAAACTAAATAAATTCTATGACAAAAACTATGTATTAGGAAGTTTCTTACGTAATCTTATCAGACGAAATAAATAAATGCATTGCCAAGGATTTAATCACGAGAGGTTTTTAATAGAAAAGGGGGTGCAACTAGTATCTACAAACTTTGACAATTCAGCCGGCGACCAGCGAGCTTAACTTTCTATTTGAATAGGGTCAGAAAAAATACGAAACATTAACCTATCTACTGAATAAGACTATTGTTAAAAATAAAAAAAAAACATAAATTAGACTATAATAAATAGTAAAATAAAAAAAGGGTGAATTTTCATAACTTACCATGGACATTTGGAGAACTGATTTTAGTTCTATGATACCAGCTAAAAATCAAATAATATAACCGTAAGCATGAGTTACAACTGAGTTACAACTGATTTATAACCAACACCTAATAGGTGATTTGTTATTCAGTATCGCTGTGTCGAACACCAAACTGCTAATAGCCAACGTTTGCTTTATAGTTAGCTTTGTCTGTCATATATAGTTTCCTTGTTAATAATGGTTTTTTGAATAAATGCTTTGTATCCATCTTTAGAACCTTTGTTTAAAATTGAAACACACACAAATTTTCTTTTTAAAAATATAAGTTTTTAAATTTAAGGTAAAAAAGTGATTAAAACTTACAATCATTTTGAAATGGGTTATACCTCGGTGAATGACCACTGAAAAGGGGAAAAGAAATAGTAAAAAACTTGATGAAGTAGACGAAAAAAGCAAATGAAATTTTCGGAAAATGACACCAATCACTCGACCTCCACAAACGGAAGTTCGAAATACACCGTTAAATATCACGTTTTGTGCTAATGAGTCATTTTTTTCCAGATTAGATGATTTAAGTCAGATATACATATTATATGAAACTCTATGCACCATAATATTACAAATAACTACTTTGCGATTGTCAACTTCCGGTTTCGTTGATAGTTAAGACTATGTCGAAATGACGCAAATAAAAATGGTTCACATACAATGCCCTGAAGAACTTTTATAACTACTTTAAGGTTTCACGGCTAGATGACTTACCTATCTATTGGTTGATGGTTGATAATTAATGGTCGAGGACTGGTCTGATTGATAGTTAAAGGTGGGACTAGGTTTACTGGTGCTGGAATATAAACAGAGTACAGTCTTGATATCCTGTGATCGATATAGCTGCTCAAGCGCACAATCTGGTAAATGTTTAGTATCGTGTCTTTTGCTTTTTCAACCAAAACACACAAAAAACACAAAGTATTCGAAGACCTCGGGTATAGTGTATCCAGTGATAATTTTTGCTTATTCGAAAAACAGAAATCCGCTTCCAAAGCAACATAACAAATATTGGATTGTTAATAACCAATTCATTATCCTGTCAACTTTAGAGGTAATTTTTTTTTTATTCTTTTTGCATTGTGTTTTATTTCGTCTGATTGTTCTGACATAGACTGTATTCTTCACTTATGTTTATAAGTCTTCATAATGTATGTTCATATATATTACTAACTTACCGGATGCTGGCATATCATACATAGGTTGATACGACATGCCCATAGGTTGTTGAGGATATGCACTGAAATTAAGAGAATATTTAATCATTTCAAATTTTCAACATCATTTTACATCGGAAAGTGAATGTGCGCTCTCCCTTCAAATAAGTTCATCCTTTGTACATCTAAAGAACTTGGATCAAATTGGAATTCGTGCAAATATAAACCCCTTTCAGATTAAAATATGTCCGGTATGTTTGTTTCGAATATGTCAAATTTTCGTGAAGGTTTTGAAAATTCTTAAATAACACATAAAATGACAATTGTTTAGAAACATACCAAGAGTCAACATATTAAAAACTATCATTATACAAATATTTACAAAATAAATAAATCGAAAAGAAAAGTATGAATATTAAGTCTTAAATAATATTACACATGAAAACTACAACCATAAAAACTACTATCATAAAAAGTAAATAATATACAAAATGACTCCTTAAAAGAACAAGTGCGCCATTTGAAGGGGTTGATTTGAATCTTGAATATATGTTAATAGTCTTCAGAAGTACTAGAAATGTTAGAAAATCGCATAATTCCTTCAAAAAATACTAGGAATTTCACTCTCTATTTCTATATAATTATGTCTTTTCTATATATCATGGAGTATACTAAAGTGACGAGTCGTGATTTTAACATTCAAGCGTGGATAATTCTAGACACACATGGATTTGAAGGCTCCAATTTCGACGGTGAACTGTGAACAATATTACTGATTGGCTCAGCTAAAAATAAATCCCATTTCTGAGACTAAAGTATGATTGGTCAAATAAAAATGGCACTAATGTCTTTCTGAGTAAGAAGCGGAATATCGTGGTTAATTCCTTGGTATTAATTACATAGAAAATAATAACAAAAACAGTTTTATTATCTCCGACTAAATTAACAACTAAATTATAAGAATAAAAACTTACAAAATATGTAAAATTGTAATAAAATTAAAAATGTTAACTCTATCTATTTTCAAGCTCGTTAAAAACTCACGGCGGTTGGTAAAATATGCCAGGATGAATGTCAAAAGACCTTCTAGGAGGCTCTATTAATTGCATGGCAGGTACAGACGAAGCCCTGACATGAAGGGGCGGAGGTGGAGAATGGTCTCTTACTGTTAAATTTGGCATGGCCATTGGAGACCGTGCTCCCCTTTCTCTGGCCCATATCTTATTGCTGCAAATGATTTGAGTAAATATTAATCGAAATAGTATAATACTGTGTATCAAGTAATATCTTTTCTGTTTTTGGTCTCAAGGATTCCTATCAACTTTATCAAAAATAATATTTCCCGATCGCCATCTTCATAATTCCAAGTTTTCAAAATTAATCGGTGAGGACCACTATACGTAACGAAACGTCGTTACCCTGAATGAAATCACAAGGAAAACAATCTTAGTACATTTCCCACCTTCACAATGTCAAGCTATAACAAGCTTCGTACTTATACCTTGACTGCGATAGTCCCCTTTCTTGAATCATGGAAGTTTGTAAATGAAACAATTTCTGGATTGTACGCTAGGGAATAGAGTCAATCAGAGACCTCGACAGAAAGCCATGATGTTTACAGACTATCTGTGAGGGCTCTGATAGACTGTATTCGCTGGCGTACAATCCAATCGAATCGCTGCATTCCGTGATACAAGAATGGTGACTATTGCAGTCAAGGTATAAATACATAAGTTCGTAATAGTTTGACATTGTAAAGAACGCCATGATTCCTATGATTCCTTTATTATAAGTTCCATTTGAACTTTGAAGGTACTTTTCATATCAATGGATTTAGATTGAACTTTCTTATCATCATCAACCGTTCAAAAAAGCAGTTTACTCGGATTAAATTGGAAACTATTTAATTGTGAAGATGGATAGAGGAATAGTTCTTTTGCATTGATGATCTACCGAAAGTTTTACATTGGAAAGTAGATTATGAGTACTCACACTCTGGGTCTAGGAGAAATGATTTTAAGAGGAGGTCTACGTCTTTCTACAGGAGGTGATACTACCTGAACCTGTGGTCGCTCTACAATTGTTGCTTGTCCTGCTACCAGCTTCCTGCAAGTCCACAAAGAAAATGATTCTTTATATTACTTTGAAGGCGGCTGATGTTCAGTTTAATGAGTTTTTTTTTAATCTTTTGTCACTTTGCTATATATTCCAAATATGAATTACTGTTTGTCTATGTATCAAATTATGAAATCGCCAAATCGTATTTTAATTCCAATAAGATTTCATACAGGAAGCTGTTTGCAAGACCTTCGTAGAATAAAACACACGGGCGGTTGGCAAGATAAGAGTAAAGAGTTTGAAAAGAGGTTCTCTAGCTTATGTTTATTCTATTATGTGAAGGCTATCAGAAATACTAGAAGATTCTATTTGCACCTTTCAAATTACCATGATACTTGTTCCACTATTGCAAATACATGTTATTTGTGACGTGATATTTTTGTCGTATTTCACGAACCTTACACTTTTCGGGTGAATTTGGAATGGCGCAAAAGAATCTATAAGTATCCCTCTGCATCTCCAATTCTTAAAATAAGTGTATGGGGATACATAAAATCATAATAATGTCGACATGAGGTAAAATGATGTGTCCTAAATCAGAACCATAGAAGACAAATTATAACATGACGAAAAGTAAGATCATAAGAGATTCAGGTAGATCACAACCCGTAGCATAAACTGAAACAGTTCACAAGAAGCTCGAAAACATTCAAGACAAAAACCAAAGGAAATTGTGCCAAAAATGTTATATATGCAATTAGCTTAAAAGTTGCAAATAACCCGCTAAATTGGACATAAAGACGCATGATGGTGTACAAATTTGTAATTATATGTTTTATGTTTAGAGTAAAAATGATTCAATACATGAAAAAAGTTGTATTACCAACCGCCATAAGTGTCTAAAGCCACAACCAAAGTATGAATGTTATTCTACTAGCACAGGGGTTTTCATTTTTTTTCTTTCTAGTACCCCTTTCAGAATTCTTGATCGCTCGTTTTACCCCCCTCCCCTATAAATCACCTATTGTTTTGTGATGTTCTTTTCATGTTCGAGAATATAGCCTGATGGAATAAAACGAATAAAATCATAAGTCCAATAATGTAATGCTAGACTACAAAGCGTCACATTATCCCCCAAAATTTTTAAATACGCCACCCCCACCCACCTCTCCAGGTTAAAAACCCCTGTACTAGCATTAAGGCAGTGTTGCTGCCTGTAAAACCATGACTGGTATGATACCGGATGTAGACGTAGACAGTCCAGGACAGTTTTGTAGGTAAAGAATGGTTGAGGATTATAATTACCTGGGTTGATCGAGAGCAAACAATGTATGGTATGGTTTAGCTCGAGACTCTCGAACTCTCTTAGTCGTCATGAAATCATGACCGCCAAGAGGTTTGAGACGTTCAGGACCTTTCTCAGGATCAAGCCATCCAGAAGCATTAACTCGCATGTCTTGTAACTTTTCTCTGAAAATATAGAAAAATCAGGAATTTCAAGTCAAAGACTAGACGTTTTGAAGGAAAAAAATGTATAAGAGTCTTGTTTTTTTTTTGCCCATCAAATTAACACTGATATATTTCAACCTTGAACATTGTAAAGTCAACACGTTTTTGAGTGAAATCTGCCTTTGTCAGTTTTCTGTCTTTTACAAGAACAGATGAAAATCAGTGCAAACTATAGTCTTCATATGACAAAAGAGGTAACTAAAATCAAAGCATTTCACACGTAACAACGGAAAAAAATACCGTGCCTAACTCAGCATTTGAGTCAAATTATTCGAAAATTTGTAAATCAAGAGCAATAACTTTTTGATCTAATTCGAAAATGTCTAAATTTTATCTTGTCTGTTCAAGCAGAAAGGCAAAACTTTCAGATTATCATGGCATTCAGAAAAAAGGGAACAGTAAAGACATGTCCCTTTAATACCTTCTTTGATCAAAATAGGTCAAAGTACATGTATATCAATATATTTCTCTGTCACGTTTCATTGATTTCTACCTTAGTGTCATCCTAATGTCACAAAATGATTAATATTACCTTCGTAGATTATAGCTCCAATCCATTTCATTCTTTTTTTCAAGGAAGAACAATGGTTCTACGTAACAATGATGAACAATAGACAGGACCTTCTATACATTTTGTCAACAATGTATACTGTACTGTTGTTTTCATTAACATGTCCTAACGTGTTTACCACACTTATGATATACTCGATATACTTAGATTTAAATACAATCGTATATCGAAAATGGGAATTTATAGGTAGTAAATAACAACTTTGATCGTTTGATCGTTTGATTTATGTACTTTAAGGTATTGGAAAAAAGGTTTGGTAGCCAATGTATTCTAGCTGTAGCCTTTTGCGGCATTGTATTTTCCTGCCCAAAGACGGTGGTTCCTGCTTTTCCAGAATTTTTATTTTTACTGGACTATGAAGGTAGTTTAACCAACCATTGGCTTTTAAGGTATCTATTTGTGATAGTGACGTCATCACCTGCACAAGTTTTTTTGGAATTGCAGGAACCGGGTGTTGGAAATCGGAAGTAGTGCTAAGTGAATATAAAAAGTGACCCGGATGCGCATAAACAACCAGAAATGTTCTTTTGAACCCAATTCCACTAAAGGGTTCTGGTTCACTCCAAATGCACTGCCAAAGGATATAATCATTAAGATGCAAGGACTATAAAATCAGTTGATACAAACCTTTGTCTTGCAGCATTTTTCTCTCTCATTTGTAATTCTAAATCCTGCTTATAGTCTTCTTGTCGTCGTCTTTTGGCACTACTTCTTTCGGACTCACCTGAAGAAGAAGATAGATCGGATCAGCACCCCAAGTATTACAAGAGTAGACGCAACAAAAGCAAGAAAAATCCGTAAGACGAATAGATGGTAATTTCTAGTACATGATGTATGATGTATGTAATTTCTAGGTTCATCGTCAATCGTGGATCCAGTCCCCTATTTTTCAGAGTATGGAATCACGATGTCTACGATTCCTGTGTTCCATGTCGGCGATATTGTTCGATGTAACAATAATGCTTTTCAATAAAATAGCACCTTTCTTTCATGGAAACCATCAGGTCATTTTCATCATTGGTTTTTTACCATTCCCCATTCTTCAATTCTCATTGACTTATAGATTGCAGGAACACAAATCAATTTAAAGGTAATTCTATCGACGAATAGAAGGATTCTCAATTGTTGACTACATCATTAAATCGTGCTTCAATTTTTACCCTTGAATGCCGAGACGATTTTATTCGAATTTGTGGACGCTGTATTGAATCATAATTCGTTGGATGAACGGTAATTTGAATATCGCTTAACAAACTTACCTATGAGCAGAGTGGCGTTATAGCCACCGTCATTGTACGTTTCAACATCCATGTTGACACTTGAGGGCACTATTCACTTCAGATCTCACTTTTAAATCCATTAATTGTTCCCATTGTTATCTTAAAATTACACCGTAAAATTTAATTGGATTTTACATCGTAATCCAATCCAAATCTCCAATTTTTGTGTGGATGTAATTGGAAAGGTAGCCAATCCAAGCCAAACTTTCTTATGTTGTATTTGGTTGTCAAGCCTTATCTAACACAATACAATAAATGAATTCATGTTGTCGTGGGTAAAAAGCCTTTCTGACAAATATGCGATCAAAAGCAAACCAGGGTAGGCCATTTCATGATATACCTCTATTTCTTTCACGGGTCTCATTAACAAAAGTTTTATTATAATGCCATTTTTCACTCTATGGCCTTATTGAATTTGGGTTATTTACAATATGTATATATACATTAAAGAGTATTTGCTATGTGTAATAATTTCTATCGAGATCTAATGGACGTTAAGAAATTGTGTTTGACAACATGAAATTTTAAACAATTAGGGTTGATATATATTTGTTCTTATCACCAATCAATATGTTCGTCATAACGCGTTTGACATGGGCCGTAACTCTAGGACGTGTTCATATGTAATAATAACGCTCTTGCCCTACACATTGTAAAGTCAATGGCATGTGTAACCATACCTTGGTAAAAGAATCTTAACTGGTCAGCAACCTTTCCTGTTTAACCTCCTGGAGCAATATAATATCCTTCTGTTCCAAACTGACTCGTCGGCTTAAAGTTTTTACGATGTTAAAAATTTGTTTTGAAAATACCTTTTCACAATATTAAATTCTAAACTGGTGAAAACACTCTGAAAAAAGCATCTTTATCACTCGACTATCTCGACAAAAAAAACCAGACATCAAATATCTGCCATAGTTTAGGAAATAAGTTCGATAATAGGACACAGAACCAAGCTAAATAGCTGACTATTCTAAATGAGCCAATTTCGCTCAAAGTTTGCTCTTTTTTTCTATAAAGTAGACCCGAGAGAAAGTTTTATAAAGTAGCCTTCTTCGACATTTTTGTGATTAGGAAAAGCAGTATTCGACAATTGTTGATTGACTTTCAAAAACCGGAATGTCAACACGAAATCTGATTGGCTGAAATTTCGTTTAACCAATCGACTTTTAGTATTCAGCCAATTAGTGATAATTGGTCTAATCAGTCGGCACATTCAACACCTAAGAGTCACAGTTCGGAATTACTTGTATCTAGTTGGACACGATTAATTGTTTCAACGAGCGCATGGCTTACATCTGATTAATTGTAGTCTCGACTGAAATACAATTGTCAAGTACGAGAAATGTCGATTTCAAACCCAGAAAACTAAGAAAACTTAGATGCTTTTATTTAATGGAATTGAAAAAAAAAACCCGAAAAATGACTAGAAATTTCAATGTAAAAAAAAAATTCAAAATATTTTAAGATTGCAGATAGCTCTACCTTAAGCTGCGAGAGAACGAGTTAGAGACATTCTTTTTCTAATCATAAGATTATATAGATATTATTGTGGTCTGAATTTATGATAAGGATTCAGAGTTATGGTGTGATTGATATAATGAGATCAATATAAAATCTCTTGACTGATAACCTATTCTCGACCTAAGTTTATATTAACTATAATTCATACCATTCTTTAATAACATATTTGTCTTTTAAATCTAAATATTTATGTTTGATATCTATGATATCTAATTGAAATAGTTGGCCTATATGAAAAGAAAGGTTTTTAGAGCTTATTGTGGCTTGCCGTTCAACAGGCTCACCAGGGTTTAAATCGACTGGCAATTCAAAGGATTACATCGGACTCGCCCGGCTCATACCCAGAAATTGACCAATAAATTTCAAATCGAGGGAATGGTCTCAGATTCCTTTCTCCTAATTCAGGGGTTTCCAACCCCTTTCTTTCTATTATCCCATTTCATTACCCTTGATCGATTGAGTTATCCCCCTTCACCAATAAATCCCTTATTTCATGGTTTTCCCTGCAATTCCTTTTTATGTCAGAGAATAAAGCCTGATTGAATGCAATCGATTACCATCCTGAGAAGGTTATAGAAAGAAAACAGGTTGAAGACCTCTGCACTACAGTGTATATTATACAAGATAAATCTCTGTTTGTAATTTCTCGATATTCTATTACTAGATATATAGAATGATGATTTATCGTTTTATTCAAGATGTGTACATAAAACAATATATATTTTATCATTTTAAACATCAAAACACAATGCTAACTGACCTTGACCACAATATACCAATTCTAACTGTCAATATATTTTTATTGAATTTGCATCAAACAGAATGATATACGGATATTTTTAGGGTTAAATTTGATGCTGATATAGTTGACAAAAATGAACCATTCAATATAAAAATGGTGTATTATGACGTTATAACGTAAGTTGATGTAAAACACATAAATATTTATTTTTTCAATGAACCACTCTAAACGATTGTTGTACACTAATATTATATGAATGTCGATATAGTTCATGTTATAAAGTTTAATATATTTTGTTCAATAAATCACTCTAAAGGATTGTTGTACAATGATATGAAAAGAATACGGATATAGTTGATGTAAAATATATCAATGTATATGTTTTTAAATGGACCACTCTAAATGTCACGTCAATAGGCTGACCAATAATGACAATAATAATGATATAGGTGTAACAAAATCATATACATATAATATTATGCAAATAATATAGTGGACATGAAATAAATAATATCAAATCTTAATCTGGAGATTGAATAAACCAGGAGGTTTATGAACAAAGAATGAAGACTTTGTAAAACTATGAAGTTGTTGTACAAACTATGCAGTTGTTGCACAAACTATGAAGTTGCCGTACAAACTATGAAGTTGCTTTACTAGCTATGAAGTTTGTTTGTGGTCAGAATCATACTTTATATTATGCAAGTAAATATCACCGTAAATTTACTGTAACAGAACGCTAAGCAGTTGATTGTGATGTGTCTCTGGTAAGGTTCATTAAGGTCCCACGTGGGATTGTCGGCTGATCACTCCGCAATGAATCTGTATCGGATGACGACTCCATTAAATGATCTTTAGGTTCCTCAGTGAGACTTATGTCAGTTATCAAATCCAATGCTTTTAATGCATCATCAACCGTTTTCATATAGGATGGATCTGTGGGAATATGTTGCATCACCTGACTGTTCGTGTCCATTTTTGGCGATAATTTGATCATGGTACTGTACATATGGGCATATTTTTGGCATAATTTTACGCCATCTCTATACGTGTCTAAATCACAACATTCTTCCAAATTATTGGATACTTGAACACTACACCCTAGACCTATTGGAACTTCAAATAAGACATTACGTTTATTAAGAACCGTGCTGGCAATTATTTTTTGCTCGGTTTTAAAAGATCTGACGTTGAGCATTCCTGTGAAAATGCAAGGAACCACTGGCGCTTTACCAAACAATAATCGAACTCGAACTGGGAGAGACAAATCACTGAGGATGTCTTTCATGGTGTAAACGGAGTTACAGTCCAATTTTCCACGTTCATACACGGCGTTAAATTTACCCTTGGTAGTAAGAGGAATAAGAATCTCTTTTTGGTCCGTGGTTGTTATGCAATTGAGATATTTCACTTCATAGGTCGTCCACTGGGAACTTTTCTTTTTAAACAGTCCAGTTTCAGCTTCCGTTTTCCACTTAGCTGTAAAAATGCTATCAGTCTTTAGGATCGACCCAGCTGGAATTTTTCGTTCCAGATATTGCTCTTCACCATTTTCGTTGGTTATTACTCGAATAGCTTTGATATTAGACCTTGTGAAAAATTTCCTTGGCATAGATTCAGCCAATTCGGCTATAGATTTATAACACGATGCTCTGGTAAAATCTGATGGTACCACTTCAAACCAGCCTGGAATAGAGGTATAATTATGATTATTAGTTTAATTTGTATTCCATTATTTTCATTATAGTAGACTTACATTTGACAAAGACTTTGACCAAAAACACCTATCGTGTCTTCAAGGATACCCAATTAACTTAAAATAATTACAGAAGAATTATTTTTTTGAATGTTTTAGGGTATCTGAGTTTATATGAGTTTAGACACATTCATTTTGTATCCTTAAAGCTGATTGAGGATCTAGGCCTTAATCGTTCGTGAAACTCGCTCTAATGTGTTTACCCATACTATCGTTTCGACTATTTATTTTTTCTCACCGAAATCTTTGGAGTGTCACCTCCTTATATCAACTACATTAGTAAGCAAAATGTAAATTTATCAAATTTGATCTACATTCGACTCTACTTAAAAGGTAGTATTTTGAATATTAACATATTTAAAGAGATTGGAAACTAAAGAGGTTTGCTAATCTTTTTGTGTATCGGCATATTGTACCATTCCAACTTTAAGTCAGACTTCTGTGGCTCTTGCAATTCCACTAAATGTAAGCATTTCATGGCGACACTATTACAAAAACTGCTATTGATATATAAGTATTTCACGAAATATTACGGCGAAGTGGAGTGCAGTAACCACAGACGTCTGATTGAAAATTAGAATGGTGCAAGTTGATGATATCAGTGTCCCTCAATGTAGAAAATCTCTATATAATCCCTTTAAGTTTTATTTTTGACACAGTTGTTAGTAAGTTACACTTGACTGTTGAATATATTATGAATTTGTAATATAAACCGATAGTTTTTTCTTTCTGAATGATGAATGATACGTCACATGTTGGGTATTCTTCAGAAAAATATTTCTTTTATAACATAGTGTATTTGAAGTAAATAAAGCGCATTCTATATCTCAACATTATTTTTCTAGTGGGCGTTTTAAAAGGGTAATATCTTTTAACATGACTGTTACACCTTCGTATATTTTATTGTATTGCCTACAAAAACAGTACAAAACAATTCGCCAGTTAACGTAATAGTTTTTGGGATGATTTTGGGTGGTGAATTTAGGGTGGTGTTTAAAAACATGCAATTTTTACCAATAAATGAAATACAACGAAATAGTTGAGGATTAGTCATATTCATTTTGTTAAGCGAAACTGAGTTGATAGACTCATGTGTATAGGATGTCTATTTTCAGCTTCCTTAAGGTCTGTTGGACGTGTTTATCATCAGAAAATGTTTACCATATGGTCCATTGGATACTTCAAACGTTGGCCCTTGCGAATCCCAAATCTATATAAGGGGTTATCAAGAGGACCGATTAATGAACACCAATAAAATTCACCCGATCCAGTTCGTTTTCTACGCCAGTAACATTGCTACCAGCGTCCTAGAATCTGTATAATATACAGAGTCCTTACTGCCAATATTATATTCCAATATCTGCTACATTGACATTCCGTATATTCCGATATAGTACATTTTCAATAAAATCTGAAAGTGATTTTTATAGAGGGTAACAGAATAAGTGATTATTTCAGTGATGCTAAGATGTGTTTTCCCAGCCTTAAATCATAGATATTTGTCGATATTCACTAAAAAGACCAGTATATTCTCTTTACAAAAACATGAGCTCTTTATTTTCATTGAGATAAGTCCACAAAAACCTTTTTTGTTATTATCAAACTTGAAGTTATACTTGTGGAATGATCCCATTTAATGTCGGATTTTAAAGTCATTACTACCAAAAATATACACCAAGCTCTCTCCGCTGGTATATGGTGATTACTGCATGATTCCACGTTTTATGAAAAACCAATTTCTTAGTACCACATGTACCAAAAATAGCATGATGTTTACCATTTCCTGAAAGACCAGAATGGCTTTAAAATCCAAAGAGACAAAAAACTCAGGCTCTTACCTTGGTAGTCTTCAGGAATGATCAGGGTCTGTCCAACTTCAAAGAAAGCTCCAGAATTATCTCTATAAATTGTTCTCACTGATGCTTGTTTCTGAGACCTTCTCGTGAAGAATAGAACAGGGGTTTCAGCGTAGATTTTTATTCCAGGAGTTACGTCCCCTTGTGTATCTTCAAATCTGACCACTGTCGGTAAATTCTTCTCATCTTCGAAGTCTCCTAGTTTATATTTTTCATCATCAAATTGAAACACATATTGTTCGGAATCATTAATCCCGTCATACAATGAACTATTGCTTTTAGCTTGTTCGTCTGTTTCGGACGCCATTTTGAATTTTCCTGAATGACTGAATGACGATGAACTATAAATCACTTGTAAACCTAAAAATCTATATCCATATAAGTCACCATGATCTTTATAGAAATAAAATAACGATTGTTAGATTATCTATAAATAGTAACACCTGAAACCGGTTTTCTGCAACACTCCTGTAAACAAACGACAACTCGTCTATTCAACAGCGTGACGACAAATACTACAGGCCTACTACATATAGCAGGCCTATTCATTAATTTTCTGTATGATTATTATTTGAAAACTGGTGGGTGCTCGACATACTTGTCTCCGCAATCGTAGTTTGTCAAAGAAGAATAAAGGATACAATTATCTAATATTGTTAGTATATAAAAAGGACATACTGCTTTAAAGCGATGCAGCCGAGAGTTGTTTCTGAGATTTAAACACGAATATATGCAGAGACATTCGCATTTCGAAGGTTTGATTCAATTTAAGAGTCGTCTACACATTGGTTTCATCCGTCAGCAGACGGCTGAGTCAAAACCAGTTATTCACATTAAAACATTAACGCCATTTCCGCAGTTACATCTTTTCCTCGAATGCAGACGAATCAGGCAAGAGATTTTCAATACGCAACAGGATTTGGATACTTTAAATGGAGCTTGTCGAAATTATTAGCTTTGAGATAAAATTTACATACGTATAACCCGAATTTAGCAAATAGCTTTCAAATTAGGTCATATATTATGCAAACATTAGCAATCAAAGCAAGTGACAAAGTTTGGAGTCTTGATTAATATACGAATAAATGTTAAAATATCTAATAAATCAAATATTAAAACCAGCAAATTACGGAAACACACTGAAATTTAGTTTTATTTTATACTGAATTGGTCAACTGGCGAGGTATCTTTAACGTCTTAAGAGCATTTCAGTCCTCCAAACTTGCACCAATGAAAGCGAGAAATCGGGTTGAAAGATTCAAAGGTAGGCTACCATTCTGTCATGTGCTGGAATCAATTCTTGGATCCATCGGCTAGCGAGGAAGCAAAGAACTCACCTGAGAATTACTCACCTCCACCTACAGGTAGAGAACCCCTAGAATTACTCACCCCCACCTACAGGTAGAGAGCCCCTAGAAAGCTTTGTGTAGAGAAGTGAAGGGTCAAGGCTCTAAAAAAAGGGAAACGTAACACTGTACTTAAGAAATTTTTTATTCATTTATTTTAATGTTTTTTTTTGTCTTTTAAAAGACAATGACATCCAGCTTTTCAGTAGTAGTCTGTAGTCCATTTGAAACTGTTACATTCAAGACGAAAGGTATGTTTCCGAAAGGCAATGAAGGCAGATTTGCCCCAAGCTTCACTGTGATTTCACCAGCTGAAATAAATATTGGGTATAAATAAGGTGTGACGCATTGGTTGAATAGATTATAAAATTTTGAGGCCCCAAGTATGGTGGCAATGGATATATTGATTAAAGATTTCCAACCTCGTAAAACTTACGCCGACTTACATTAATGCATTTTCACAATGCCAAGTTATTACGAACTTATATCTTATGTCTTATATTATACCTTGACTGGAGTAGCCACTTTTCTTATGTCACAGAAGTTTGTAAATGCAGCAATTGAATTGGATTGTACGCAAAGGAATACAGCCAATTTGAAACGATAAGCCCAAATGTTTTATGTGAAGGGCTCTGACTGGCTGTATTCTCTTGAACCCATTCAAATCGCTGCATTCCATGATACAAGAAAGATGGCTATAGCAGTCAAGGTTTAAGACGAAGTTCGTAATAGCTTTACATTGTGAAGATGAAATATTTGGCATAACGTTACGACTGGTTACGTTATCTTAAATACTTATAATTAATATCTACTTGTCATGCAAAAGTGCTTGAGATCTGGAGCCAAAATAACGATTAAGACCTTTTTTTCAGAGATAACTGAGATGAAATAATGCAAAGAAGCTTTGATTTGATTAGGGTTTAATCTAGATTGGCGGCGTCTCAAGGAGGTAACTTGACAAAAGTAACCTTACTTACTCGTTGGATTAATGTTAAATTGTGTAGTTGGTTGCAAGGAATACATAAGATTGCCAGACAGGCTTGGATCTGTAGCCTCCACTGTATATATAACAACACTTCCTTCTGCTGTGTATCGAGAAATGACCACAAACTCTGGTACGTTGCTAAATACGGGAGAACCTGTTGAATCTACCACATTGAGTGTTAATTGTTCACTGTCTGTGGCGACCCCGTCGTTGACATCTATTATAATTTGTATGGCATTTCCAGTCATTGTCTGAACTGATGACATCAGAACTATTTGACCGTCTGAAAAATAAAAGTGTGATTCCTAAGTAACGTCTGTATCAGATAAAGATTTGTCTCCTCGTATGCCCGCAGCCGGTCGGTGAAACTCTTGACAAGTCACTCTACAAAGTCGCCTTTAGAAATACTAACGAGGGCACAACAATAAGATAATATTGTCCAATGATAACAATCGACTGGACCAGGGAAAACCGGAAAATTCTTGATTACCTTCATTGCATACTGATACGAAGTCTGTTCTGACCAAAGCTACAGAGTATTTTGCTTGGCATAATGAGAGGTTTCTGAGCTCTGAATAACATAAACCACTTACTAGGACTGATGGTAAAGAATAATGCTCCTGTACCACTTAAACTGTAAGTCAGTGTATCACCATCACTATCTGTAGCAGCAACTGTAAATACTATTGTACCTACTGGTGTGGTATTTACAATAGTTGTAGTGTCTGGTAAATTAGTGATCACTGGTGCTACATTGTTTGAAACTGGATTTATAGTTATAGCTAAAGGTTTAGTAGTTGATAATGAACCATCTGATACTGTTATATCTACTGTTACATCTAATGTTCCAGTGATTGTTGTTAAAGGGAACTTCGGTGAGATTTCACCAGCTAGGGAAAGAAAACAACGGATTTCAGATGGGTTAGATCATTTAGAGGGCGTAATTTTCACTTCTCAAGAAGGAGGGTAAAAGGGGTTGGTCATAATGATCCAACCTGTCCATTTCCAATCCGAAACGTCAGGTTTTAATAAGCTGAAAGAGGGAAGCCGCGACCCCAGAATGACTTGTAGCAGGAAACTTCAACATGTAGACTTATACACATTGGTATTTAAATTAAAGAAACAGACCACTTACTATTAGGATTAATGGTCAAAAATGGTTCTCCTTGACCACTTAAACTGTAAGTCAGTGTATCACCATCATTATCTGTAGCAGCAACTGTAAATACTATTGTACCTACTGGTGTGGTATTTACAATAGTTGTAGTGTCTGGTAAATTGGTGATCACTGGTGCTACATTGTTTGAAACTGGATTTATAGTTATAGCTAAAGGTTTAGTAGTTGATAATAAACCATCTGATACTGTTATCTCAACTGTTACATCTAATGTTCCAGTGATTGTTGTTAAAGGGAACTTCGGTAAGATTTCACCAGCTAGGGAAAGAAAACAATGGATTTCAGATGGATTAGATCATTTAGAGGGGTTAATTTTCACTTCTAAAGAAGGAGGGTGAAGGGGGTTGGTCATGACCCAATTGTCCGCCCCTAAATACGCAACTGAAAGGGTCCACTGATGAAAATATGACCCTGTGGCCCAAACGTGCATTTTCTGGCGTTAATATTGCACTTATTAACTTGCATTTGTAAGACAGCCTAAATCATTTCAAAATACACCAAAATCCATTAACAAGCATCTACTGGAAAATAAATTTTTACTTTCTTTGACTTGATAAAAGTAACTAAGCAACTATCTCCCCCCCCCCTCCTTCTACAAAAATATGGGTGCTCAAAGCGACTCAGAACTGTGATTGTCTCTATGGCAGGTTTCTGTGATCAGGATAATCCAACCTGTCCATTTTCAATCCGAAACGTCAGGTTTTAATAAGCTGAAAGAGGGAAGCCGCGACCCCAGAATGACTTGTAGCAGGAAACTTCAACATGTAGACTTATACACATTGGTATTTAAATTAAAGAAACAGAGACCACTTACTATTAGGATTAATGGTAAAAAATGGTTCTCCTTGACCACTTAAACTGTAAGTCAGTGTATCACCATCATTATCTGTAGCAGCAACTGTAAATACTATTGTACCTACTGGTGTGGTATTTACAATAGTTGTAGTGTCTGGTAAATTAGTGATCACTGGTGCTACATTGTTTGAAACTGGATATATAGTTATAGCTAAAGGTTTAGTAGTTGATAATGAACCATCTGATACTGTTATATCTACTGTTACATCTAATGTTCCAGTGATTGTTGTTAAAGAGAACTTCGGTGAGATTTCACCAGCTAGGGAAAGAAAACAATGGATTTCAGATGGATTAGATCATTTAGAGGGGTTAATTTTCACTTCTAAAGAAGAAGGGTGAAGGGGGTTGGTCATGACCCAATTGTCCACCCCTAAATACGCAACTGAAAGGGTCCACTGATGAAAATATGTCCCTGTTTCCCAAACGTGCATTTTCTGGCGTTGATATTGCACTTATTAACTTGCTTTTGTAAGACAGCCTAAATCAGTTCAAAATACACCAAAATCCATTAGCAAGCATCTACTGGCTTGACTTGATAAAAGTAACTAAGCAACTACCCCCCCCCCCCCCTTTAACATGTAAACTTATACACTTTGGTATTTGAATTAAAGAATCAGAGACCACTTACTATTAGAATTAATAGTAAAAAATGGTACTCCTTGACCACTTAAACTGTAAGTCAGTGTATCACCATCATTATCTGTAGCAGCAACTGTAAATACTATTGTACCTACTGGTGTGGTATTTACAATAGTTGTAGTGTCGGGTAAATTAGTGATCACTGGTGCAACATTTATGCCTGAACCACCAATAGTTAAGCTCAATGTTTCTGTGTCTGTTAGGGAACCATCGCTAACGGTTACATCCAGAGATAAAACTACATTGGCTGAGAATATTCCAAGATCTTGAGTAGTTGATATTTCTCCAGCTGCAATGTAAATGTTTCATGTAGAATATTTTCGAGACAACCATTAAAATGAAGTTTTATTAATATAAGCATCATCAACAAGCCTGAAAGGCTTTCAATCTGATAGAAGGTCCGAATGAAAACGTAGTTTAAACGTTAAAAGCAATGATCTTCAACCCTTAGCAGAGCAAAATTATCAAATTAGAATTAAATAAATAGGTGGAGCAGGTGGAAACTTTAACCTATACATGACAGACCCCCCCCCCCCCCTCCTCCCCCCTCCTCCCACTCAAAAAAGAGTAAACAGCTTACTATTAAGATTAATGGTAAATAACGATACTCCTTGACCACTTAAACTGTAAGTCAGCGTATCACCATCACTATCCGTAGCATCAACAGTAAATACTATTGTACCCACTGGTGTGGTATTTACAATAGTTGTAGTGTCTGGTAAATTGGTGATCACTGGTGCTACATTGTTTGAAACTGGATTTATAGTTATAGTTATAGGTTTAGTTGTTGTTAATAAACCATCTGACACTGTTACTACTAAATCTAAGGTTGTTGTTGATGTAGATGATGACAAGGGAACTGACGGGGAAATCATTCCAGCTATTTAAAAAAGATAAAAACAAAATATTAATTGTACAGTGATCCCTTGCTCGACCTGAATTTTATCCGAAGAGATTAATAGCTGAAGGACCAAAAGCATTTGAAGTTTTTCTTCCTGTGATGCGCGAACTCTAGCTAAGGCTATTTTCCATTCAGATTTTCAAACACTATTTCCCACTATAAAAAAGCATTAGCCACTTACAAGGACTGATGGTAAAGAATAATGCTCCTGTACCACTTAAACTGTAAGTCAGTGTATCACCAACACTATCTGTAGCAGCAACTGTAAATACTGTTGTACCCACTGGTGTGGTATTTACAATAGTTGTAGTGTCTGGTAAATTGGTGATCACTGGTGCTACATTGTTTGTATCGTCAACGAAAGTTAAGGTCAACGTTTCTGTGTCTGTTAGGGAACCATCGCTGACGGTTACATCCAGAGATAAAACTACATTGGCTGAGAATATTCCAAGATCTTGATTAGTTGATATTGCTCCAGCTGCAATATAAATGATCTGATAGAAATTGTTCAACATCTTTCGTGTATATGGAATATCATTAAAACCATCATCATCATCATCATCATCACCATCATCATCATCACCATCATCATTTATTTTCAGTTTATTATTTGTTTGATGAACAAATCATTACGCAGACAAAATTTATGTCTATATTTCAAAAATATACTAAAAAATTGTACAGTACGACGCATGATTACAACCGACAAAATTAACAAATTACTGGATCAAAAGATTTGCGCATTGGAAGAATTTTTACTTACTGGTTGGGTTAATGCTGAAGAATGATGCTAATGGACCACCAAGGCTGTAAGTTAAGGAGTCACCGGGATCTGAAGCTGTGGCTGTGAAAATAACTTTGTTTACCGGCGTCGTTGTAGAAAGGTCTTTGGAAGACGGTAAATTTGTTAACATTGGTTCAATGTTTGAACTTGATCTGTCTATAATGATGGTAAGAACGCCATTTGCAGCATTACTTCCGGCTGCAACACCAATGGCCAAATTCACTGATGTAGTACTAGGTGGTAAAGTTGACAAGGACTTGCCATTCGCAACCATAACGTCTCCAGCTGAAAAAAAGTAGGTCGGAACTGATAAAACCGGGCTGTTATTTCAACATTGAAGAATGTTCCGAGGCCAGCGATGTTAACTTCAAAAGGGATCTCTATCGGGGACACCTATAGCTTCTCTTTTCTCCATTTCGATTCTCGGTCCAATGTGACATATGATTAAATAAATTTCACCAAATTAACATGATTTTGAAGAATTGAGTAATTATTAATGATGACAGATCAAAATCGAAACAGAACTGCTTACTTGTAAAGTCAACGAAAAACATGTCTTGAGTGTTTGTAGATGGGTTCAAGAAGTAAAAAGGACTAATTCCATTAAGGTCAGTTGCTGACAATGTGAAGAACTTGATGCCAGAGGCCTGAGACACTGGCACAACAACCGTTGCTGGTAGATTAGAAAACGATGGTAAACTGGGATCTTGGTTTATTGACAGCGTTAAGGTACCAGTTGTTTCATCCATTCCATCAGAAACTTTAATATTTATGTATGTTGATGGCGATAGACCGACTAATGAGCTTGAGGGTTTCAAAGACAGTGCTCCAGCTGAAAGGGTGAGGTGGCAAAGACATCATAATAGTCGACCATTGGATTTTGAAAAGAGGTAGTATGCCGATGAAAGCCCGTGAAAGAATTGCTGTACGGCTGTCTTGGACGACAGACCAATTTTGCCGTTCACCTATGATTTGTATTAACGACCTGTACTTATGGGTTCTGTGTTCGGATTATGGTTTAATTTTATGGATTTGTGGAGCGAAGGATGAATACCTCTGATTTATTGAATTGCTTTTCGCCGATTAAAAACCAAGTGGTCCGTACATGAAGTTTAAACCTTAACACGTCTGCATTATACTACATGTTATATGATGATATTATAATACTCACTATTAGGATCGATGATGAAAAGATTTTCCGGCGACGTCGTTGGGAGACTATAGATTAAGGAACCTATAAGATCAGGATCAGTTGCTATGGCTGTAAAAAATGTTGAACCAGCAGCCTGGGACTGGGATACAGAAATGGTTTTTGGTAAATTTAAAAATGAAGGTGGCATATTATTTTCGTCTGGAATCGTGACAAGAACATTTGCTGTATCTTCGTATCCAGCTGTACTGGTAGCTCTTAGAACAATTCCTACGGCGTCCCCTAGAACAGCTACATTGTAATCTTGAGAGAAAACAATGTTGCCAGTTATGGGATTGACACTGAAATATTGAGAATTGGTTGTCGTATCCAAGGAATAGGTAATGGTACTTCCGGGACTTGGATTGGTGACGAAATTGGAAGCTGGTCCAAAAACTTGAGTATTTGCCTTGAACAAAGACGTAAGTGAAAGGTAATTATGATAATTAATAATAATGATAATGATGATAATAATGGTGATAATGGTGATAATAATGGTGATAATAATAATAATAATTATGATATTAATGATGCTAATAATGGTGATAATAATTATGATAATGATGATAATAATGATGATAATAATGTTGATGATTATGATGGTGAGAACAATGAGGAGAACAATAATAATAATAATGATGATGATGATGGTAAGAACGATGGTAATTATGAAGACAAAGACGCACAATGATGATGATGGCAGTAAGTGTCGGCACACTGTTGCTTTTTAGGCAATCTATTTTTCGTCCGAATTGCAAACTTACCCTATTTGATGTTGGTGAAGCGAAATACGTTTCCTGTGAAAATAAAGTTGGTGGTGGTGTTGAATCTGAAACTCTTATTGTCAGTGTTTCTGCTGGACCATTAATGGTAGGTATAATTAGAGGTACAATGTTGTCGAAGGTGTAGGTACCAAGTTTTAAAGTCACGTCAGGATTGACTGTTACAGCTCCCGCTAAAATATAGCATGTATACCTGTAAGTTTTCACAAAAAAAACATCATCGTTTGGAGATATTGAGTCAAAGAACAAAGCTGAATATGTGAATATTGATCGCTTTAAAAATAACTTACTGCCTTGCTCCACTGTAAAATAAGCGGATGCAGAGGAATCTGAGGCAAGGTAGAACACTGCAGATCCTTGTGGAGCATCAGTTGTTACTTGAAAGATCTTTCCAGTTGCACCAACATCTACTGATATAGATGCAGGCAAGTTCGTAAATTGAAGTGCATTTCCTATAATAAAAGAATGATTTGGTAACAAAACAAAGTAGTAACCTAATGGATACTATTTCTTAATTGGGCTTCAAGCTAATATTCAGACTCCGCCCGTTTGTGTTCTACCAAAATAAAGATTTAGAACGAATCTCCAAGTCTGATAAAAGAAACAATATGATGTATTCATAGGTCGGCAAATTATTTTGCTCAAATTTATGAAAAAGTTAAACCTATTTAAAAGCTTAACGTAAACTTTAAATTCGTTGTTCTATCTGGAATTATAAAGGTTTCAGCTAAAAATATCGAATCTTAACGAAATCCAAAACCAAAGCTAAAACAAATTCAGCATACTTTAGAAATGTTTTCAGGTATAATTTACGACGTTTTTGATTATGAAGATTTTGCATACTGCCCCTTTAATTAAAAACTATATTTACCTGATTTCAAAAATAAATTTAAAACCAATATCCAGATTAAATTCTGGATCCCCATTTTGTACAGTTCAATTTTTTTTCGTGTTCATCTAACTTATTATTTCTTGTTACGTATTTTTATATATTTACGCCAAATTGGACTTTTAATAAAGTTGGATTAACCCCTTAGCTACGAAGTTTACACGCTTAGTAAAATGCTTAATTTTTATTGACGAGTAGTCAAAATCAAATTGTTTAGGTTAACAGAACCAGATGTTTATGATCCATCTACATTCCACAGGTATAAAAGAAGGCAGAATTTTATTCCCTTCTTCCCTCATTGCACACTGCATGGCGCTGCCTATCTTGTCATATTTTTTTTTATTAAAATGAGGTGTTGAAATCAGATATCCCAATCATAATTTACCAATAATAACCTTGAATGTTTGGTCCGGTTAACACATATACAACTGGAAACAAAAGGATAATCCAACTTTAATAAAGGAGAAGAAGCTGTGTGAACTTATTAAGAACATTCATATCTATGTTGATATATTCAAGTTGTGTATTTGACGGGTGTATATTAGTAATTAAGCTATCGACTGTTCAAAAAGGGGTCTGGGTCAATAAATAAAATATGCCCTTATTGTATTAAATAAATTCTTGCAATAGGTTTCAATATGATGAATCTTTATTTAAACTGACACTTGTCCTTACGAATGAGACCCTGTTCAGAAATTTCCATAATGAGATAAGAGTGGTTAAAAGTTTTCGAGGTAAGGCAAATAATTACTTCTATCGCAGCATATTATTTGATAGAGTAGCCGTTCATTCCAAAATATTTTCTACTTCCTCAATACAGTACAAAAAGGGGCTTGAACCCTTTTTACATCAAAGGGAATAAAAAGTCGTTTGTGTTTTCACAGCATATATATGTTATTTGAAGTCGATCACAATAAAATAATAAACAGCTGTATTGTCACAATGTAATTTGGTCACTATAATTTGGTTACAAGGAAAATTATTCACAGCTGTCTGATCACTATAATTTGGTCAAGACGTACATTGTTCACAGCTATGTCACAATGTAATTTGGTCACGAGGTAAATTTAAATTCACGGCTGTTTGGTCACAATTTAAGTAAATCACAATAATTTTGACACGAGGTAAATTATTCACATATATTGTATGGTCGCAATGTAAATTTGTCACTTTTTTGATCACTACGCACATTTTTTCATAACTGTATTGCCACAATGCAAATATTATTGGTAACAATAATTTGGTCACGAGGTAGATTATTCGCAGGTGTATGGTCACAAAGTAAATTGGTCACAATAATTTGGTCACGAGGTAGATTATTCGCAGCTGTATGGTCACAATGTAAATTGGTCACAATAATTTGGTCACAGTAATATAGTCTTAGTAACTCAAGTTGGAAAAAATTCTGTTAGCTTTTTGTCACAAAGCAAGTCTACTTGAACTATTTTCAATTGAAACATCATAAGCTATCATAGCAAAAACAAGATTTTTAAATTGTTGTTTACGCTGCAATATCAGACATATGGGTTATTTCACGAGGGCACTTGACCATAGTAAAAGGCCGGTATACCTAGAGGAGTAGTATACTTAACAATCCAAGTAGGGACAAAAGCTGAGTGCCCAAAATGTAGATGAGTGCGGAAATGCACTTTGTAAAAAGCCAAGCACCGAAGTTATTTTGCACACGCGCTCGATTTTGTGTTCAGTATCTAATACTGCCATTAAACTAATACTACCTCTTAGTATTGACATAAAATTTAAAGTCTCAAACTTGGTCAATAAGTATATATATTCATCAGCTGGACTTTCCAGCAGGTACCATGACTAAAGAATAGAATCTCTATATAAGACGACATATTCATTAAACTAAGCATGTTTCAAAATACTAATAATGTACGACAATTCATGCGTATTGTTCATAGTATGTGGCTTTACTGGTGTAGAAGGCCACAGCAGCAAACTTCAACTCAATTACCAGCAGTTGACAAGATTCAATCCTGTAGATTCTCTCCCCTTAATGGAATCTCAGACAGTATAAAATGTAGAGAAAAGTATCGATTTCACGGAAACTATGAGTGGTTGATGTTGCTCATTCAACTAAAATCCTTCGCAAACCATATTGTTGTTATTAGATGTGATAAAATACTTGTTGTCTTGTAATTTCTTGTGAGTGATTTCCCTTTATTGATATTGCACCATCCCATACCTGATAGTTATAATGATTAAAATTACACTATATAACGTGGTGAGCCATGGTCTGTGGATTAAGAACTAAATGTTCTTTCCTTTGAGACTGAAGCATAGGATCTGTTCGTGATAGAAAGACGCAAGTTGGACTATCTTGAACTGCCACAGGACTAATTCGATACTCATCCCTTTTTCTCGGTAAGGATTTTTCCAAAAAAACAACATAAATATAATCATAAACAGAGACAGTGGCTAGGTGCCAGTGGTTGGGGTAGAGGTAAGGGTAAGGGTAAGGGTAAGGGTAAGGGTAGGGGGGGGGGGGCGCACAGGCATCTGTTTCTATCAATAGTCGACTCTCTCTAAAATAGTATATATAAGAGAAGGTGGCTAACGTTTGTCACGATTATCTCCGCTTCAGACGATTTTTTCCTATTTACCGTAATGAAACATAATCCCACATAATCTGTGAAACTGCCATTGGCGCAAGCCTCAACATGAAGCGTTTGAAATGTTTTGAAATATAGAATAGATATATGCGTATTCTGATGCAAACACGTATAAAAATCATATTCTACATTTGTTAGGAATAAAGTGGGAGCACAATGGGAACAAACCATTTTTCATTTGTATCAATTTTTTTGTTTCGCTGATTCCAACTAACTAAATATTCGGTCCATCAGTCTTTTTTATACTTGTGCACCAAGAATAATTACTCGGGGACTTGTGACATCAAGATAGCAATAAAAGAAAGAATAATCGAGCAAATAATCCACATTATCAATAAGTATAAACACGAGCAGTCCATTTTTATACGCCCAAAATTTAGATTTAGACGAAACGTGGTGTGAATGTTCGTATCCACCCAAGGATGAACCCTTTTGAAAATCAGAAGAATCGAAAAATATTAAGTATGAGTTATTGCCCTTGTTCTTGAAAACGCTTTAAAATTTAGCTCTAAAACACTAAAGGCATGATTGTTGCTGGATATTGACAATACTTGGTTTTATTATTTAGTCCCGCACCAGAGTGTTCACGAGCTAAAAATTGAACACGTTTTCAAGAACAAGGCCAATAAATCCTACGCAATATTATTCAGTATCGCCCTAAAGAGTTCAAAAGAAGTGTATGACTGAAGGTTGAATATTTCATACTGGTGATTGTTACTGTACTGCTAGATATTTTATTCAAAATCAAAGCTGCCAATGGGGGTATATTACCTTGCCTGGCAAGCTATCTTTATTGTAGGTGGTATGGTAGTGTTTTTGGAAAGTTCAAAAGGGAAAATGCTAACACCATGGTACAATTCTGGAACATTCTTCTGGTATAGATGATTTAGCGCCACCGGTTATTTGGCACCGGTGTATAATCTTGTTATTTATACCGATTATTCCACAAGTGCCAAATAATTGCATACGCATTATAGTGAAAACCAATTCCTTTGTTGAAATGGCATCGTCACATTGGAATTAAACTGCACAGCACACAAAGTCGTATAACACAACCTTATAATTGTAGTCATGGCCTCCAATTTTCAGAGGTAGTCGTAGCTCCGTCCACGTGGAATCTTATGATCTTATGACGTCATATATAAGGCATTTGGCGAGTTCTGATATCCATCGGCGTGTAAGAGTCTGATCCTCTGTCATTTTTCTAACCTTAAATGGAATTCCAACCCATGGAATCGAATCTCCTGAAATCCAACGAGTTGCAATCAGAACAGACCTACATTGTGATCAAAACAGACCTAAAATTTGGGTATAACGGAACCCCAGAAAATCAAAACGGATACAAAAATAAAACTTATCAATCGAATTTCTATTTCGAATTTACTTATCAATCAACTATAAAATAAAAAACAACAAAAGATTGTATATTATGGGTACGAAGCGGAAGGCGAAGATACTGATTCGAAATATCTCGTTTGTCTTGAAGGTGATATGTATTAATAAAAGATCTAATTAACATGAATAATTAAAGATTAACAGACTGTGAACTAATCTATTATTACTATCATCTACAATAGGCTTCACATTCTATAAATAAACTTATCGTCCAGCATGGAACGTGACCATGGGGAAATGTCAAACTGAATTGATGCAAAACAGATATAGGAATCTTAGAATTACTTAAAGCTATACTACCTCTTAGGATGACCAAAAAATTGAAATTTTAAAACTTTTTAAAATGAGTCTTTGTTCATCAATGGACTTATTTGTGTCAAAACTATACAACAGAATCCTTCTATAATCCAATAGATTTATTAAACTTGGTAGTTATTCATTAAACTAATAATTTTGAAACATGCTTAGAAGCGTTTATCAATAATTATTTAATTAAATGGATATATCGTTGTATATAGAGATTCTATTCTATTCTAGTCATGACTTCTGGTAAGCCCAACTGATAAATATATACTCTTGTTGACCAAGTTTTAGATTTTAAATTTTAAGTCCATTCTAAGAGGTAGTATCAATTTAACCAGATAATAATAAAGCTCAATTTAAGCATTCTGTTATCATTCTCTCTTGCAAATATCGCCTATGAGTATGACGTCACCAAATCAGTTATATGTCATTAAGAAAACTGTAAATGGATAGAGTGCCTTGATATTTTCATATTAACTAATATAGTCGCTTCTCTGCCATCTAAAAAATTCGAATCCATCGTCAGGTTCCTGAACGTTCAACAAAATAATGTTTTTTTTTTGGTTCGTCTACGTACAGACGAAAAGCGACCTATAACATTATTCTCATTCTTGCTTGAATTTTATGAAAAAAGTGAATATTTAGGCGATGATATCCATCTAAAGAATGTTCTAATAGGAATTCATATTAAATAAGTTATAACAAATTCAAAGAAAGAATTTCGAATTTACGGTATGTCAGTTTTGATAAAGCTGTAGGAACAAACTGTGACATGAAATCGAATAGCTAATACACAAGACTATAAGAGTTGAATAATTCATGGCTCAACAAGGAGAATAATACATTAGTTTGCCGTTACACTCATGATCGCAAAGAAAAGGGAAATTAAGTATGATGGCGTACAAAATATACCAATCGATACAAAAATATGAATTTCAAATTGGCTTTTTAACAAATATAGCGTTTTGCTTCAGTTATTTTTATACTTGTTCTGCTTGGATACTTCTACTAAAGAGTAAAATTGAGACCTTAAATACCTTGATTATATCAGCAGCTTGTGGTAAGGAATACACTGAAATCAAAGTTTATATTGCCATTCATGAGCGTTTACAGCCCGTTATGTATCATTTATTTTCAAGTGATAAAAGACTATCTTGTGACCAACAGCTACAAAACAATCTTAATCTGGAATGACGATTGTATCCGTTCAATACCTACATGTCATATTATTACATCAAAGAGATTACGGGAAAAAGAAACGATCCCTGATCATCATTTTGAAATGTTGAATGTAAAAAAAATACTTTTAAATTAAAGAACATTTCTAAGGAATCATCGCAAAAGAAAGAATTCTATCGAATCTTGACTATCGAATAGCGAAGTACATCTTTATACGTCATCAAACACTTAGTTTTAGTGTTTAGTGTTTAGTGTTTAGTTTTTTCAGGAACCACAGACGTCCGATTGAAAATTGGAATGTCGAAAATACACATAAAAATTTCGAAAGCCTCTTCACAAACCCTTTTTATGTTTCATGCTATGACACATACGAAGTACCATCAAGTACTAAATGGTGCCGATAAATTTCCACTCTCCTAACTTCCGGTTTTTAAATTTATTAGGTCAACTAGATTTAGAACATGAAACAGTGGCAGAGCCAATCTGAGATTGCCAGAATTTCCGGCTCCACCACTGGCACGAAAATGTGTACTTCTACTTTCGTGATCTGGGCGCATGCTTTTTCCGGAAATTTTCTTTTCATATCAATGGCAATTGCGATATCTCAACATAATTATTTCAGAAATTCATTCAATTTTATGGTCCATTAAACATTTAATGTATAAATTTCAATCAACGATACGAATACGGTAATAGTGTATTTAATGTGCACGATTTCCATATGAAAAATATTCATGTCGAAAAACTAATTTTCCAGTTCGTGTTGTGTGTCCATGAACATCATTGAATTAACAATTTCAAAAAATAATGTATAGCACTAAATGAAATTAAAAAAAAATGTATTAGGGAACTAATTTCCGATGGCAGAATAAATTAATGAATAAATTTGGATGAAACAAATAAATAAATAAATAAATTTTGACAAAAACAAACAAAATAACCAATTTTTGAACAGAAGTATTCTATTTTCTGCAAATACCTAACGAATCTGGATTTCTAAAATAACCTAAACCACGCCGCCATTTTTAATTCCTGTTTATTCATTAACTCTCTAATGATTAATTAATAAAGTGAACACTATATAGAAAGATTTAATTAACGTATTGCGTGCAATAGACGATACATATCTCTTCAACACCACAGGCATTCGCAAAACTGTCAAAAAACCAATAACATTCCACACTATCTTATATCTCACGTCTTTTAACCATCAACAAACAAATACAAAGTCAATACTTTGGGATGGAATTTGATTGCTTGAAGTATATGGACGTAATGTTATATATAGGGTTACATTTTTGTGTCGATACTATTAAAGCAAATGAGAAAAAAAACCTCCAAGACAGAGGTTTCAATTCTTTTCAATAGCACCCAACAGGAAACAAATTTGATGAACTATAATGACGAATGTATGGTCGTATAACGTAGACTTACATCGTGACTTACGAATGCCTGTGATATACTTGTCCATTTTTGTAATGACTTTTATCCTATCTATCCGGCAACACAGTCCTTCAATTCTATTTCTATTCGTGAAAATATCTGGAAGATCAAAACTGATGATGGTGTTATCCGAAGCACCTCTTGTCCATATGACAGATACTGTTATAGCATGATATAATTTTATTAGGTTATTAAAGTTCGTATAATTCGAATATTTCTATTATAGTCTAAAAGCAGAAAGTTACTTAGTGTAATGGAGAAAAACGTTTGAAAATCGTTATAACCAAACGATCACAGAACAATGATTTCTCTCTCTAGTGAAATTAATGTAAAAATTAATATTCTATTCTGTTCTATATATTCTATTCTATTCTATTCTATTCTATTCTATTCTATTCTATTCTATTCTATTCTATTCTATTCTATTCTATTATTTTCTGGTCAATCTGGGATAGGAAGAGTAGTAATTAATTTCTGTTTGTAAGAAAATTGCCCAGACTTCCTCTTTAAGTTTGCATTGTGTTCCCAAGGATGCAATCCATCTAACACAGTATGATAATCTGTACACCATCAACGACAAATTTTATCTTTCATCATGATTTATTACACTACTTTACTATTACAATTTACCTTACGCAAAGACACGATGAATAATAACACCAACTGCATATTATAGTATTAAATAAAATTAGAACTCTCTGTTGTTAACATTTACCAACGATTCCAAAGCTTTTAACTATGAAATCCAGAAAAAAACATTGTTATTGTCAATATAATTTCAAGAAAGTTCGCCAGAAATAGAAGGACAAATTGATAAAGCTATTTAACTAAACTATTTGTGACAATTGCCTTCTGCTGCCTTAGTTCTGGACAACAATTTTGTCACTATTAAGGCAATTAGATTAAACGGTCAGTTCTGACTTCTTATTAATGCCAGGGCAGTAAGAGAAATGTAAATCATCATCAGATAACCTCGACAAATTGCTTAATCTTATTGTTCTACTAAATCGATCATCCAGTTCCGTACTTTGCACCGGAAACCGTACGTCAGCTATCGTGACCTTTACTCGGAACTTAAGTGTTCTGTACTGCACAGTAAGAGTTTCCTCTCATCGAAAACGTTCTTGAATGAACATGTTTTCACTTACTAAATCACTAATCACCAATCATTTTCCTACTGAATCGATTCTCCAGTTCCGTACCCTGCACCGGATATCGTACCTTGATAATCCAACCCTTTACTCTGTATAATACGCTCCGTGATCTAACCAGTTGGAATTTGTTCTCATCTAAAACGTTCTAAGGTGAACGTGTTTCTATTAGTATTCTCTCATTAACCCCCATCATTTGAAACTACATATAGCTACTGTACATTTTGCAGAAATACGATGCACAATGCTTTCAATCTTTAGACATTAAAGACTTACCTTTTACAACCTTGATACCTGGCTTGATCCTAGCTTAAACACAATACTTCTTTCCTGTCTGACGTTTGAGACATATTCTACTGCTTTCTTCTCTTCCATTCTCCCTTTATCATTTGTAATGTGTTCAGTCAAATGGAAAGATGAATTCTTTCTATGCATTATTGAATAAGCCGATCGCAGGTTCAGACGCGTCGTTTGACTGAGTGGTAGTACTGGTACTTTGAGATACACAATTAACGATAGCTGGATGACATATTTTCTTTGTTATCTCCAACTTCACATACTGAAATATTCAGAGGATGGTAAACTTACCTTGAAATCTCAAGAGAACAATGATGAGAGGTGAATTATACTGATGCTGTGCATTTCACTACGGGAACGTTAATGTAGGTTGTGGGATCCATTCAAGTTATGAAGATACCAGTAGTTGAACGAGGCCTTTTGTATGGGCATTTGGTACTTCATTAGCATAATAATTAACATAAACCAATTTGTGTTTTAATTGATTCCCCCATTAAGTGAGTATATTAATCAGTGGTCAAATTACGTTTAATACGTGTACGTCTATATCTATATATTGGGACACCTGGTACCAGTCCATTTTAGGAAGACAACAGCTTTTTAAAGGCAAAAGAACAGTACGACAGGTGTATATTTTATGATTTTCGGATGGGTGACGATTAGGCGTAAATTCGGTAATGAGGATCGGTTTATATGAGAATTTATACAAGTTATTGTCACTGTGCATGTTAAACGGCCCTTAGATGTTTTACAAAGGTATTTCTATTAATTCTTAATAGACGATTGTCGAGAAATTTCAACACTTTAAAAATGCGTAACATTCCTCGAGAATTAGAACACTCAACAATAATCAATGAAAATATAAAAGAACTTATAAAATGATATAATGGTGACAGTGTGAGAGATTTCATCTATTTCAAGGTAGAAACACTTTCATGGTATTGAACTTTTTTTTAAGTCCGTTTAACAGTGTTTTGAGATTGGTATGGGTGAGGTCACGATATCTGTGCGTGGAGGAGGAATTCCCTCATTAGCCCATTCATAATTTTCAGGATAAAAAAATCTGTTTTAAAGGGATTGTAAAGAGGATTTTCTAAATTTTTTATGTGTATCGGGGACAACAATAGCATCAATTCGCACCATTCCAATTTTCAATCAGGCGCATGTGGCTCTAGCACTAAATCTAAGTGTTCTATGACGTCATACAAGCATATTTTGCAATAAGTGACGTCATAAAACACTTAGTTTTAGTGAAATTGCAGGAACAGATGTTTGAAAATTGGAATGGTGTAATTTGATGCTATCAGGGTCCCCGATAGTCATAAAAAAATTAAGAAATTATCTTTACAGTCCCTTTAAGATTTTTAAAATTATGCAGCAAGTTATACTATGGAGAGCACAATCGAGTCACAAAACTGATACTATCTAATCAAAATTCGACCAAATTTCGTTTCGTTTTTTAGCATTTATTTTTAATATAGCCACTTCAGTTACAGTCTAGTCAGCCCTCTTGAACTTAATCAAATCAACGTTTTAATTTCATTAGCCATGTCAGATGCAGAAAAGAAGAGCGTAAGACTTCAGTCATTTCATTTTATGATTGATACAAAATAATACAGAAATGCATTTAGAGGGATTGTAAAAAGGTTTTCTAAAGTGTTTATGTATATCGGAGACACTGATAGCATCAATTTGCACCATTTAAAGTTTCAATCAGACATCTGTGATTCCTGTAATTCCACTAAAACTAAGTGTTTGCTGACGTCACTAATCGCGAATGTTACAAGCCATTTTCAAGGGAGATAATTTAACGAAATTGTTGGTATCACCAGCTGTAGTGAAATTACTGAATATGCTCTGTCCTGCTACTTAATATATACTGACCATATAACACACACAAATGGCTATTTCACGGTAGTGTATAGACGAATAATTAAATATTAATGATATAGTAGAAATAATGAAAATGATAATGATGTTATCCATCGCTGATTAACTATAAATTAATGCATTATTTAGTATAATCAAATAAACGTCTAATGAAAGTTGTATTACTATACAAGTTTCTTCCTATTTATGTATCACATTTCAAATGAATTGCTTGAAATATAGTGAAATGACCAGTGAAAAATAGTACCCTATAATTATCAAATTTTTCAATTTTCTTACTGTGCAGTTCACAGTAAATCCCATTTCTGTATCGCATTTTAAATTTGTCACAGGTTCAGTTCTGAAATTTTTATTAGCTCTTCAATTGAGCACTGATATCCGTGAGATAGACGCTTGCTCACTGTTCTAGAGGTCCAGGGTTCAATCCCGGCAAAGGTCGACATGATACCTTCGGAATTTTCAACCCGGTTTCCCCAAGTCAGTGATGCAGGTAAGAGGGATTGACATGGAAAAATCGCCTAGACGTTCGGATGGGACAATAAATTGAAGCCCCGTGTGATCCTCAACAGTTGGAAATCGAAAAAGAACAGACTAAATTTCCTTCATTGTATCCTGCATGGCGTTGCCAGTTTTCATTAGCCCACATGGTGCGAAAAAGAAGGACGTAAAACTCGATTCATTTCATTATAATTGAGCACTATTTTAACAGTGAAACTATTTTGTTAGTATAACATTTCAAAAAAGTTAAACATCACATGCAAAACAGTAGCTTAAATTCAAACTAAAGTAAATGCCTTTGGCTTCAAAATAATGTATCAAAACCATTAAAAAGGCCTTTTTTCTTCTGAAATTTTTCGATCTTTAGTTTTGATTAACAACTTTCACTTTGTATTCGACTATATTTTTTTTTATTATCAAATTTGAAGATAATGACGGGTCATCAGAGTTGCCTCATTTTGAATTCAGTCCCGACAGATGTTCTCCCAGTCTCGGAAGTCTAACGTGGCCACTAAGCACTATAATCATGTTCTTCTCTATTTGAAATGTTATGATTAAATTCTATTTTTTTTATGAATCATATAAATTTCAAAAATATTTCAGAAAAGTGCTTGGTTGCGACCCGGAGGTTGTTACAAATGACTTCCACTTAGTTCATAGTTTATAACAGACGGTGAATTTCAATTTTCTGTACTATAAAGTTAGTCTTATAAAATTTCACACCAATGAATTAATTATAATATTGATTGGCCTCCATTGTTTTTATACGTTTTCGCCATCTTGGTTTTTATAGACATCGGTTCCCAGGAAACGTGTCTCCACCCAGCCATGCCTTCTCATTAAGACAAACTATCTTTAGTCAAGAAGTCAAACGTAAACGGAAACAAAAGATAAAAGATTACAAGGTATGCATAATTAAAAAAGGCCTCTATTGATATTAGATGTAATGTAAACTTTAATAAGATAATGGGCTTGATTAGTCAATGAAACGTTCCAAGGAATTCCATAATATTTTTTTATTTCTCGTTTTCTTGCGAACAAATGAAGTATCGAGTGACAATCTCTGGGGATATGTGTCAATTCCAAAGCTAATAGAACGTGTATAGTTTAATTCGATGTAACTACTGGACCGGGCCCAATTTATAATTTGCTTTTGCACTTATTGGCATTCACTCACTACTTTCTGCAGAATAAACCTATACTCATGATGGTTGATCGAAAATTGTATCTCTTCTAGGATCTGATAGGTGAATATTGCAGAGGAAGACGGGACGACTTTTAACTACCGAACAATAAAACAAAACGTTCCAAACTTTGACGAAGAAATACATTTTGCATAGTGCTTACTAAACCTTTCCAAAAGCAAGTTTAAGCTGAAAATATTGGTGAAACTGTCATGTGGTATAGTCTTGTATCACAAATATATAAGTTGTAACGATGTAAAGCGCAATATGTCTTTACATATTGATACCGAGGATTTCCGACAATTCATTTTCATGCTGCATTCGTCATTCTTTGGGAAGTGGGAAATAGACATCTGTCTTTCAATGATTGTCTGCCCGTTTTTCATTGTTACGTCACAACTCGGGTTGCTCAATGTACACCCAAGTTTCCCATTGAGAATACGTCTTCCCACTATAGCTTGAGCGGTTTCGAATATATTTCCAACACGGGAATTTCCAACTTTCAATATTTCCGAGAGGTAACGAATACAACATATCGTCTTTAAATCAAACTCACACTATAAATAGAACAGGTTGAATTGCACGTGCGTTGAACAACATATAAATAATGATTTTGACAATGACTCATTTAAATCTCACAAGAAGACACTATGTTGAGGCTAGCGAGGGTGTGTTGTATTTTGACGATTCTTGCCACGTTTGTTGATAGCAGATATGCAAATAAAGGTTTGTTTCTTTTGTGTTTCATATTGCCATACGTTTTTGATATTTTTAGGTGAATTGTCTCTGTTAGCATAGGAAAAAGTTGTAAAATAAAAGTCTACTCCACCAAGGTTTCTCCATTTATTTTCATTCGCCCCACAAAACTTCAAAATGAGATTTTCAAATGTGTTTATTGATTCAATGGTGTACTTGAGCCTTGTATATACGAGAAGATTCCTCTTAAAGGGACAGACGCGCCCTATTTTCGACCAATCATACCTTAGTCTCAGAAACGGCAACGAGGATTTTTTTTAGCTAAGTCTATGAGTATAGTGTTTACAGTTCACCATAGAAATTTGAGCCTTCCAATCTATGTGTGTCCAGAATT
>NW_008707048.1:5085-60363 GCF_000327385.1 Lottia gigantea | reverse complement strand
TGCCCCCCCCCCCCCCCCCCCCCAAAGAAAGAATATGGCGCGCGCTGTCCATTTTTAACCGAATGCAACTTGTTTAATCCATGAATCCAAATGAAAAAAAATGTTACTTTGCAGAAATTGATGATTATAGAAGTTTTGACCCGGAAGAATATTTAAGAGCTCGAGAGGAAAATGAATATGGAATGTTTGACTTAGATGGTTTTTATGAACGAACATACGATGAAGATTTCGGCTCTCCGTATGATGAAGACTTCGGCTCTCCGTATGATGAAGGTAACAATATCATCTGATTAGATTACCATTAGTCCGTGATTCACTTACCACAGAAAATAATTAAAGGAAAATTACTTCCTAGAATGATTATAAATTTAAATTCCCTAATTTGGTCAACATGAGTGCTATATTATATTCATCAGTGAACTTACCTGGTGTCATAACTTTTAACAGAATCCTTGTTTACGTATGATTTTATTCCACCAAACTGAGAAATTATTTAAAAACGTTTAGAATCTTTTTTTTTTTAGTTTTATGGATAATTACTTATTTTTATGGAACAGTATTTGTAATTTTCATACCGTTTTTGCTTTTTCACTTTATTTTGCCAATTGCATAATGCTTTTTGAAACTTTATTTCTAGATGATAACGAAAGGGAAATGAGAGACTTTTTTGAAGAATTAGCCAAGGCAGAGCTAGGCAATGGTATATATATATGTTTTTTAATTGAATTTTTGCTTCATTCCAACTAAATAGCGGATAATAAAATTGCCATGTTAGGCACTCACAGATGAAGACAAAATAATTGGAAGCCTAGAATACACAAAAAGTCATTACTATACGACCATACTTTATGTAACAAAATATTGTGCATACATTGTTCTTTTTCTTTTATTCAGATGCACAGAAGGAGCTTCCCTCAACAGACAAACGTCACAAAGATCACGATCATGACCACAATCATGATCATCACGATCATGACCATGATCACGATCATGATCATGATCATGATCACCACCACCACTACGATCATCACGATCACCATCACCATCACCGTCATCACGACAATTTCCATCTACCATATTATTTTGAAGACTTGATAGAAAGGAGTCACTGTTTTGATTTTGCATACGTTTTTGGACATCATCTCTTAAAGTTTCCGGATATATCTAACTTTGGTAATTTCTTTTTTCTGAATTTGAACGAGATTGAAATCGCATGTATTTGTGCACCATCTCATTGAAATTTAGATGACAATTTCGTATCTTTTTTCGTATTTAATATTTTTTATCTATATTGTAATCTTAACTAATCAAGGGTTCGATATCCCACAATTCCTTATTTTATCAAGAAACGGTTCTACAGTCATGCCACGCTTTGATAGAAAACTTCTTCCTCTTAGATTACAATATAGAATAAAAATACCAAAACAAGAAATTTACGAAACTGTGATCTAATTTTAATCAGAATTGGAGAGTACATACTCAGTTATTTTATATATACTGTAACTGCTGGTGATACAAGGTTAAGCACAAGTTAATAATACTACTCATGAAGTAAATATTTTCCCCTTTACAGTACGAAATACAGCTGTATTTGATCTTGGATTTTCGGACATTGCGGAACAAGCTATCACAAGTTTGCGACTGGTTCCACAACCTCGTTTGGTTGCTAAAGAAATGATGCACAGATTGGTTGTTCGTATATTAAAAGATTTAGATGGATGCCCGGCTACTAAAGTCCACCAAGCAATTGTTTGTAAGTAATAAAAATTCGTACAAGCAAGACAATTTCAATTTTTGTTTTTGTGTTTCTCGTAATAGCTTATTGGAAATATGACTTGGCAAAAATGACAACTATTGTTAAACGTAAGTATGAAATAAGTCATTAGATTCCTAAACATTGCTTTCATTGCACTTGGTTCAAATTTGGTAAACTTTGGAGTTAAATGGTATACTTGAGCCTTTTCCCTAAAAGGGACAGGCGCGCCCTATTTGTATCCAATCGCACTTTAGTCCCAGAAAGAATTTTTTTTTAGCTAAGCCAATCAGTAATAGTGTTTACAGCTCACCGTCGAAATTTGAGCCTTCCAATTTATATCTCCACCCTGGTCTGACATCTTTTAAACAATGATGCCCGTTATCTGCCAAAATTTCCAAAACTTAATTTCTTTTCAGATGGATTGTCTAAGGCTATGGAACAGTATACCACTAAGTATAGAGACCAAATCTGCCAATTTAGCGATGACCTGGATGCAGTTTCGACATACATTGGTCCAAAGCGTGTTTTTGATGAATTTAAACGAAACATATTTTATCAATTGATGGCTATGATCTCTACTGCTGGATATGAAGGTGAGACCAAGAACCTATATGTTTCAGTAAAATAAATGAAAACCTTAAGAACTTTGATGCTGGTGCTCTTGGCACATTTTATTCCATTTCTCGAAAGCTGATTTTAAGAATAGTCAAAGGCCTAACCCAAACAATATTTTTCACCCACGTTTCAATGAAAACCTTGGTGCTTATGCTCATAGGCACGTTTCATTTTTTGAAAGCAGACTTTAGATTTTTGACTGTTAAGGATTCGAGAGACTAGCGAGTATTCTTTTTGTAGACTTGTTTGAAGATTTGTCAGAAATGGAAGACGGACTAGAAGAGAAACTAAGCACTTCTTTAAACGAAACCAGGCAACTAGCTATCGGCGATCTTGAACCACTGATGACTGAACATTTAAAGCCCACTCTTGGATGTCAAGATGAATTAAGCGTTCACGAGTTGATCAGGACCATTCACACCAAATTGCAGAGTCTGTAAGTAGACACGAAAAGCTCAACGAATGCAAAGTTACTTTTTAAGGATTAAAGGAATTGAAGCGGGTTTCTACAAATTTTGATGTGCATTGTGGACACTGATAGAAAATCTGAAAGGTGCAAATTGTATCAGTGTCCCCGATACACATACAGAATTTAGAATCTTTACGATCACTGTGAGATGGAGACATCTTTTTCAAATCTAATATATTACAATGGCATCTGTCTTGTTATTAAATCGAAGGATTTTGGGTGTGGTTAAAACGTCCTAAATTTTTTAGGATCATTGATCTTGTATATTGAAAATATCAATTTATTTTGCGCTGAAATGTTTTTTTTTTCGCCAAAATGGTCAGTAGTAATCCAAAACATGATCAGCTCACGTTGAGTACATGCATCAAACGAAAGTGATTTATTACTAAACCACCTAATTGATGGTGTCGCCCAAGACGTTGATGGTGTCGCCCAAGACGTTGATGGTGTTGGGTGTCGCCCAAGACGTTGATGATGTTAGGTGTCGCCCAAGACGTTGATGACGTTAGTGTCGCCCAAGACGTTGATGGTGTCGCCCAAGACGTTGATGGTGTCGCCCAAGACGTTGATGTTGGGTGTCGCCCAAGACGTTGATGATGTTAGGTGTCGCCCAAGACGTTGATGACGTTAGGTGTCGCCCAAGACGTTGATGACGTTGATGGTGTTGATCTTTACTTTCACATTTTAGAGTTAATGGTATTCCTCTAGACGAAATCTTACCTGAGGTACAAGGACCAATGGAACCCTATTTTGATAACTCGACAATCTATTATGTAGCCCGTCTCATCCAACAAGTCGGAACCCCATTAGTTAATGAAATCATGAGTGTATATGGTGCTTTTGTAAACAATGACGTAGACTTCCTTCTTAATAACCAAATCATAGGTAAGATATTATTCCATGTGGAACTTACAATTTTCATATCTTAATGCACACGATAGTATAAAAAAAATTTGGGATTCAGAGTAGTATTTCATTTCTGCTGTAACCTTCTGAATTTTGTATCCCATCATTCTTGGGACTTTTCACCAAAACAGATTTGGTTGATCTCAAAACTACACACTGCAAGCCAGCAGTCTTGTCTTTAGGAATAAAACTTACTTACCACACTATGGTTTGGAATCTTAATCACAAACAGCAAATAGTATGTGCTTTGATTTCCATTGCAGCCACCACCCAATGAGGGTGGGGGACTGTCTTATAAATATATCGATATCGGTAGAAATATTTTTTTTTTCAGAACCCGAAATGAAAGATGGACTTGAAAGAATTTTGGAATTTATTTGTAAGTAGATTTGCTTGACGAGTTGTTCTTGAAGGAATTGAAAATATGCGTTAACGTTGAACGTCTCATGGTTTCTACAAATCCCTTGCTTCGAATTTCGACTCTGGGACTATCTTGCTCATAGGCAGCGTCGCTCATTCGTTTGTAATATAATCGGCACTAGCTAAGGGTCTCTGAGGTTCAATGATCCAGCCTGTGACATTTTGACGAGGGCCCTATTTTTAGACGAGGTAAATATTGAATTTAATATTATTTCAGCAGACATAGACTTGAGTGCAAATGCAAACGTTGATGTGAATGCCACTAATACCCGTTCTGCACCAAAGAGTAAGTACCGTATCCTCTATAATAACTGCATCATTTCAAAGCATATCAGATTTGAGTAAATACTTAAAGACCATGTGTTTCAAATCATTCCATAGCATTACATTAACGTCACATACCATGTACATAAACATACTCGCTATTCTGGATCCACTTGCTTTGGATGTCTTGTTGGGCTTTGTAGTGTTATTTAGGTGAACAGTTGTCTTGATGTAACTAAGTTTCTAGTATTTCAAATCGTTTTTCCTATCAATCTTTGCAGAGAGAAGTGTTAATTCAAATTTATTGCACCGGTTGATCAGCCTTTTGAAAGAAAAGGAGTTATCGCCGCAGATGAAGAGGAATGGTTCTAGTTCCCGAAGTTCAGACAGCACCGATAGTCCTGACGATTACAGCACGAGCACTACTGAAAGTTATAATTCCACCTCCACTAGGGATGCTGGTTATACGAACGAGCCAACTACACCGGAGACGACGATCCTTCCTCAATGTAGAGCCCTTATTGGTGAACAGAATGAATTCCCTAGTCCTAGTCCTTGCTTCAACTTTGGAAGAGCAGTATCCGAAATACTAAGTGGATTTCCAGCAATGGACGGGCAACAGCCAGGTAGCTTCATTTTAGCTAAAATTTTGGCTCTTTAGTCATCCAATGTTCTTTCCTTCTCAACTCGTATAGTATAAATGAAAGCTTTTTTTGTAAGCAGTAAATCGAATCACGCAGCTGCATTCCTTTTATAGTGACATATTGTGTAACTAGACAGTCCGTTTAGCATTTTTTTTTATACGTCTGTACATTTTTATACGATCTGTCGAGCTTGGTTTTTTTTATGCGGTCCGTATAGCTTGGTTTTTATAGGTCTGTATAGCTTAATTTTTATACGATCTGTAAAGCTTGTTTTTTTTATGCAGTCTGTATATCTCTTATTATATGGTCTGCAGAGTTTAGCTGTTATGAATACAGTTATTTTCAGCAACGGAGGTTTCAATAAACCCAGAAGACCTTCAAGGAGCGATAGAACAATCACTGACCGCATACAGAATTTTCAACGATGCAGACTCGTCTGCTAATGTATTGATATTTTCTGTTAGTAAACTGATATTGGAACAGCGAAAGAAATGTCCTGCAACCATGTTGAAGAGAGCTCTTTTCTGTAAGTCTTATCATTTGGTCCCGCATTTCTAAATATTGATGAAAAGTAGGACGAAATTTCATTTCTAAATATTGTTGTCGCACTTTCTGCAGTTGTACCGGGGATCACATTTAGCTTGCATTCGCTACGAAACTTAATATTTATGAGACAATTGAATTTGGTAACATTTTTGTAGTTAAAATTAAGCAACATGAAAATTTTCATTCACTTAAAGGTGGGTTTCCAAATTAAGCAAACTATTTGATTAATTGGTGTTTCTAATGAATTATGCATTTTTAATCATATCTTTTTGTTCTAACTGCATATAATTATGAGTTTTAACCAATCGTAAATGTACGTATAGTCTAGATAAACAAAAAACCTTTCTTGATCGGTCACTCATTGGAATTCTGTTGGCTATTCTCCTATGATTTAGCTAATTATAAATTAATTATGGACATCTGAGACAAACTGGTATTTTTGCAAGTCACTAGAACACCTCTACTTTCTATTCATATAAGTATTAGCATTTTCATTTTCATAAATGAAAGTAAGGGAACCCCTCTTTAATGCTCTGAAATTCCTTTACAATTGATCTACGCTTCCAACACCTGATTCGTTGACAAATGAGCGCACCAGGTGAATTGAATCCTCCAGTAGTTCTGAACGTTTTCAATGCATTAAACCATAGGAAGGTGTTGGCAATTAATGCACTCGAGTAGTGGAAACCTCCGACAGTTCGGCTTAGTTTGTTTTCTTTGGCAAATGCGACATGAACTATATCACTATCACATTTTTTTCTGTGTTTTAGATATCGTCGCCAGATCGTTGGATATTTATGAAAGCGAGAAGCTTGAATCTATACAAGAACTAGCCGAGAAAGTTGGAAATTCGGAATTGGAGCAAGTGATAGATCGATCAAATAGATTTGCCATTGGTTTTCTCTTATCCGAAATACGAGAGCACGCGTTTGCAAGTAAGTATGTTCCACAACCAACCTTATTAGCTCAATCTGGATTAGAAGTCGGTCGAACATAAAATTTGGCTATTTCCCTCGGATATCATTGTTTATTTCACCAGCAGAAACATAGTCTTCCATTTTTATTTTAACCAATTCAACCACCATGTAATTCCTTCAAAAATATCTTAACTGGGAATTTCTTTTTCTATGTCTACATGTCTTTTCAATGGCAGTGACTAAAAAAAAAAAAGACGGCTCGTCTTTCTAATTTTGTAACGCGGATAATGCTGGACACATGGATTTGAAGGCACAAATTACTATATTACTTTAGGCTTCGCTAAAAAAAATTCCCGTTTCTGAGCTAAGGTACGATTGGTCAAAAAAAATGGCACAGCCGTTCCTTTTTAATGTGTAGAATAGCGCATTAAAACCCTTAATTCCCCAGGTATAACTGTTTAAATTGTTTCCATAGATACATCTCACCACATGAGGGATTTATTTGTCAATGTAAGCAAAGTTTTATCTGAACCGAATGTATCTACCAAAAAAATAGAAAGAGTAATTGCAATGGACGAACCTGCAAAATGGACTTTCCAGTGTAACAACCACGTACACGTGCGAAATCTGTTAGAAACTATCAAGGGATCGATTGAACACCTGTAAGATATCCTTTTTCCTTATCCTTAGTTATCAAAATACGGTATGGTTTAGTCTTCAGACCCGCTCCTGTCAAATACATTCAAAGTTTGGTTCTAGACAATGACGACGTATAATTTTCGATTTAACATGTTTTGCAATTCCCAAAACTTCAGTGAACTGTTACAGAGTCGCATTTCGAAAAGAATGAAACTGTTTAATGATTGCTGAATTATGCTGAGGTATCAAGTATCGAAACCTCCACAAAGCAACCAGGTGACATAGGAGTAAATATCAACAACTGCTGTCCAGTGGGCGAATAGCGTATTTGTTATTCTTATACAAAGCCGTGAAGATACTGTATATCTAATTGTATTTTTAGGATCCACGATCACCATCTCCCAATCCCTCATCTGATAAATGGTTTAGAATTGCCAGAACACACCAGGGAACAAGTACAGAAAATTGTGTCCAGTTCCTTAACGGGGTTCGTTGAACGGGTTGATAGTATCTTTATGGCAGTTTTGAAAGACAGAAATTTCCTGGTAGATCAAAACATTCTAAGTAAGTATCACCGCAAAAAAAGGGAATTTACTGGTAAAGCTGCGTAATGGGTATAATAACCTTGTTTTGCTATATCTGTTTTTTTTTAAATTTGCAGTGAGGTACCACAATTTTGAATGTCTAATGTAGGCTTCAGACTTGTGTGTTGAGCAGATATGGCGGGTTTGGCACCAGTCAAAGTATTCTTACTCTTCTAGAAACCGGATACCACTTTCCATTATGAAATACTTCTCACTTATGGTTGATATACTTCTTCATGTGATAAGTTCATTAGCTGCTACAAATGTTTCGTCAAAATGTTATTTTGCATTTCGGGTTGTTTTACGGTTCAGATCGTGGTATAGAATGATGCCCATCCAAGAGATTTACATTGCTCACGAAGACCAGTAATTTAGATTATTTCATTAATTTCTCATTACAGCTAGTGAACAGGTAGACTATTTAGATACAATTATATTTGAAATTGGAGGTGAATTATTGCCCTCATTTGGTAAGTACAATTTATCGGGACGTCCAAAAATTGATTATGATGCTTCGTGTCCTTTATGCATCGTCAAAACGTATTTACTTTATTTTTAATTCGAATCCTGTTAATTAGGCTCTTTGTCGCTAGATGTTATAAAAGAAAGCTGCAATTGCACATTACATGTAAACTAGTGTCCAAAAGAAACGATACCAACTTATTTTCAAAATTGTTTTTTACTAAGTGAATTGTCTAATATGAAAACATGCCAATTCGTATTGCACATCCCAAACACAGCATAGTCGATAAAAATACCGGGAACACGTGATCACTTCCGGGAAAAAACGTAAATTTCGTGAAAGTGACATTTCCCTGTCTAGCATGTTCTGCACGTGCATAAAAACTGTATAAAACGGCTCATCAGACACGTTGATATCACAGCAACAAAAAGAACACAAGATATGCCACTTTTGACAGCCATCGACAGAGAGAGAGCCGTTGGAATGGTCCAACAAGGAGCGACACACGTCGACGTCGCCAGAAGGTTGGGCTGCGCACGCATCACTATCACCAGGTTGATGCAGCGGTTACGTCAGACAGGTCAGACAGGCCCAGGAGTGGAAGACCACGAGTAACCACGCCCCATGAAGATCGGTACATCCGGGTATTACACCTGAGGAACCGCACCGTAACAGCGACGTCCACGGCGGCTACAGCACTGGGACACAGGATCAGTCGACAGACCGTCTACAGGAGACTACGGCAGTATGGTATCCGGCCACGTCATCCCTACCGCGGACCGCTCCTGACGCCTCGACACCGGAACAACAGACTGATCTGGACCAGGCGAGTTCGACGTTGGCAACGGCGGGACTGGGCACGTGTTATGTTCTCTGATGAGAGCAGATTCCTCATCTTCAAAAACGATGGACGGCAGCTTGTATACTGACGATTTGGTGAACGTTTGGCGCCTAACTTTATCCAACAGGTCCGGTCGTTCGTATGTGGTGACGTCAAAACGAGGCTTGTCGTAATTCGTGGAAACCTGAATGCACAGCGTTATATTGATGACATCCTACGGCCTGTTGTGGTGCACTTTATTCAGCAATAGCCTCGTGGACTCCTTTTCCAACATGACAATGCAAGGCCACACACAGCAAGATTGACACAGAACTTCCTTGCCAACGCCAACGTACAGGTTTTGCCATGGCCCGCATGTTCACCGGACATGAATCCCATCGAGCACTTATGGGACCACCTCGATCGGCAAATCCGACGTCGCCGTGTGCCTCCAGTCAACGTCCAGGACTTGGAACGATGTCTCCTCGAGGAATGGCAACGAATCACTCCCAACGTCATCAGACGTTTGACGGCATCAGTCCGTAGGCGTGTTCTGGCATGTATTGATGCTCACGGTCGACATACCCGCTACTGACTTGACTTTGTGACGTGTGGTGTGACATTTCCCGTTGTTTCTGTGATCAGTGCTCTAACGAAATGTTCTTTTTTCGACCCCACCCATCTTTAAAGGCTTGTCATATTGGTTGTACAGATTTTATTGAAATGAAATTTTTGTACAGATGTTGTGAAAGGATTTCTCAAAAGCATAACACCAATCCTAAACTTCTGCATTGTTTAGTTTTTCTTTTATGTCGTTGCAAACAGGTGGTATCGTTTCTTTTGGACACTAGTTTAGTTATTTGGAATTTTAAAGGATCTAGTTATAGCGTCTGATAAAAACGTGATTTCCCATAGGTGGAAAAGTGGCCACAATTCAACAAGGTGCACAGTCCTTTTGCCGATCACATTTTTTTTGCGTAGTTCTGGACATAGTAAGTTAGTCTGTTAACTAGAAATATAAATGTTAACTGAATATATAAATAAATATTATTAAAGTGATGTAAAGAGGTTTTATATTTATGTAACATCAATTTGTACCATTCCAACTTTCAAACAGACCTCTATGATTCTTGCTGTTCCACTTTAACAAATATGCTGCATCACAAGCTCTTCGCGATTAGTGTCGTCATAAAACGCTCAGTTTTAGTGGAATTGCAGGAACCTCAAACGTCTGATTGAAAATTGATACTATCAGTGACCCTGATAAAACCTCTTAACAATGCCTTAAGAGACCGTTTTGGACTATTCCCTGGTCTGGTCTCTAAATCGATAATCATTTATCTATGTCTTATTACAGTGTCCCCAGTCACAGAAAATGAGATGATCGCATTGAAGGAGTAAGTACTGTTTTAAAGTTTACAAATCTTCGTCGCATGTTGCTTTTCCAAGATAAATCTTGATTAGTTCAAAGTTGCAAACTTTGTACTTATACCTTCAATAGTCACTATTCTTGTATCACAGAATGCAGTAATTTGATTGGATTGTAATCCAGCGGATACAATTGTCAGAAGCCAAGAAAGGGTGTGGACATTGTGGCTTTGTGTGCAGGCTGTCTGATTGGTTGTTTTCGGTAGCATACAATCCTATGGCCCCATTTTACAATCCTCCATGATACAAGCGGTGACTATTGAAGTCAAGGTATTAGTACGAAGTTCGTAATAGCTTGACATTGTGAAGATAGATTGTAAGATTCGTTGTAGATGGTCTGGTCTTACTTTACATTTCAGACTTCAAGAGGCCCTGATAAATGATGCTTCCGGTCCAGACATTAAGGAAAGAATTCAGTTCCTTGTCTTTCAAAGGTGTAAAGAACTAAAGAACGTGCACATACACTTGTCAGATGAAGATGTACGGGAATTCTTCGAGAATTGCAACACTTTAAATGCTAGACTATCGGTTGACACAGATGCAAATTTCTCGATCCGTAAATAAAGCTTTTCATCTGGATTTAATTTTAGTTCATAACATCAGCCCGACATTCAGTTGCCGGATTTGTTAAACCCTTTTGTCAATTTCGCCTATTGATGAGAAACATTACTACAAAGCTACTCGTTCAGCAGACAACGAAATTTACAGGTCCAGGTCGACTGGAAATTAGATCATTGGATCATCTTCAATTTATGCCAGAATGTGCAGTACAAACGTGTTTACGTTTTGAATCTAACTCCGATATGCATAAATACTAAATATTTTTCTAATTGAATGCAAGATCTGAATTTATACCCCATTTCCCCACAAACTACAAATCGTCCTACAACATTACTTAAGTTGCCATCAACTGAAGCAATTCTTGAAAAAAAAAGTTTCATATGGTCAAAGGGAGATAGTGACGCTTTACTGTGGTCTGTTAGTCCCGAGAAATAATTCGTTCCCGAGAAATAATTCGTTCTTTATATTTCACATTTCGCACGAAATGAATCTGAGGCAATGAAACGAACAAAATGACCAACTCTCCGACAGATGACTAGACCAGTTACCTATACGCAGAAAATTACACATTGTTTCGTAAGAAAACCAAATTCTACCTGTATAAACGGAGATATTTACTTTGTAGTGCAAAGTAATACAACATCTTAATAAACGATGAAACTAGTAAATTTATGTTGAAAAAGAATTGTAAAGAGATTTCTAATATTTTGTGACACTGTTACTGTTAGCTATTGATGTATCCACATGGCGTTGCGTGTCTTCATTGGCCTTCAATGTGCAGGTAAATTAAATTCCGTGAGCTTAAAAACAAAAGGGGATAATTGACGTTGGAGTGGTCTGTAGTTTTCAGATACTACACTGACTAAACTTGACGTCGTCTGAAATTGAGCCAATTGCAATCTTCATTGAGTGTCCGCCGTATCTACTTCCCTTTGGATACATGAACCTCGTGTCATCTTAGTTTTTTTTATCCCGTTTAATCAAGTAGAGCACATTCATATGTATATTGCACACCTGACACAATATAACCGTTCAATACCTAATATAAATATAACAGTAATTGATAATTAATGATTGCGTGTCGCATTGTACAATCTTTTCAGATCCTCACCAGTACGGATTTACCCCGAATTTAATCAAATTAAAGGCTTGTCCTATACGCAAGGTGGTTCTTGAGTGAAATCAGTGTCACAATACAATATTGAAAGTTATTACATCGTGCCTAGACTAGGGGTACAAATAGGGTGCAGACCGACTAAATGGGGAAGATTCCATACAATCAGAAGGTTCTTTTTTTTAGAAAACATTTGCAAAATGGAATTGAATTGGTCCATTCTTACACATATTTTGGTGTACAAAGATATAAAAATGATATTTTCTAATTTGCTACACATGAAGTGGGGTGCAATATTGGGGGGTAACGCCCCTATGTACCATGGATGGCATAGCCTCTATACAAGGATTCCCCGAGAGAAGATCGAGAGATATCCCACAATATTAAGACGTCGTGGATGGTAATATATATCCGGCCAAATTAACCAAACAATACTATCGCCTGGAATATATTCTGAGCATCGATTGATAACATTGATATGGTGCCAGTCATTCCCATGTCACAGATATCTAGGCATGATATTATGGCAATGTCTCAAAAAAGCTAATTCGGAAGAAAAATGTGTAATTCCTCCGTTTTCAATAATTAAAATTCGTTGTAAGGACATAATATATACATTTTGTGGTTGATTGATAATTATCTTACAAAGATCTTTGGCGTTGGAGGATAATAAAAAATGAAAGATGCATAATTACGAAATTACGTTACATCGATGGATAATTTCTGTTGTATATTAGAATCTTATTTATTTTTAAAAATTGGACGTAAGCAAACTTTGACCAGTTCCTATATTCCATGCAAACAAATCATACGAGCATACAGATCTGGAGTCTTTCTTGGAATGTTGGTGTATTGAGACGAGTTTCAATGAAAGCACTGGTCTTGGTCACAGAGCAATAGATAAGCTTATTAATTATGTGAAAATTAGTTAGTCATTAATATGACTTGAGTTGAAAAGAGACACACACAAACATACATACACGTACTCTGACATATAATATACTAGCCATGTCATCAGTCCTGAATAAGTATTCCCTGAAATCTTCCTTAGAAATCGATTATATAACATGATACAGATAAGAAGAAATATCTACTTTTAGGATAAATGGGCAATGTTCAATGGTTCAAGTCTACTGTGGAACAGAAAATTGCTCAGATTTTGATTTATTTTGTATGCTACAACCAAATGTTTTGTATATACATGGGGAAATTTGTTTTGAAGTCTTGAGTAATGGCGTTTGACTATTATGGAGGTTTATCAATATAGAGATTCGATTCCATCCATATGCTGTATCGCATATCACTTAAACTATTTTATTGAAATTATAATTATCCTAGTTTGAATCGATCCGCTTTTTCTTGAAAAAATCCGTGCCATCAGGAAAATTCTTTACAAGTTGCGAATAAAGTTCAACTGAACCAATATCATTGCTTTTCTACAAATCTTAATGAAGATTAATAGGCATTCTGTTTGATGTCTTAAAAGCTTTGTTTTTGCTTTTAACTTCCACATAGATTTTTTGTAGAGTAATCTCCGTGCATCAATGTCGGCTACGTGAACTCATTATACAATTTGTACTTACAATGTAGTTTAAGTCCGCACTGTCTGCAATCATATGACCAATTCTTTTTTAGTCACGTTGCACGCGCCGCTTTGTTATCATCGTTATCAACAAATCTTATCCTTTCGTCCGAAATTGCTCTTAAAGTCATTATTAAGAGGTTTTCTAAAATAATTATGTTTATCGGGGATAGCATCAATTTACACCATTCCAATTTTCAATCAAACATCTTTGGTTCCTACAATTCTACTAAAAGTAAGCATTTGATGACAAATTGATACTATCAGGGTCCCTGATACACAATATTTTTTTTGAAAAACTCTTTACAATCCCTTTAATTTAATTATTGTTTTTTCGCCAAATGAACATGTTTTTTTTGGAAAAATTGACTTATGCAGAAACCAAATGAAAACGATATTCTGCAACGTCATTCGCCAGTCATAATATTAATGTGACATTTTTTAATCATACATTTCACAGTTTGTCGTCGAATATTTTCCAAACAATCGTGTATTTATATTATGTTTTAAATGAAATACAATTCATGTTAGTTTTTTTTATTATTTTAAATTTTCTGGACAATCGTAGATATAACTTAAACAATACTACAGGAAAAAACACATAATGTGATGCTGAAGGATATATCAATTTGAAATGGACTGGGACACACGTTAAGATAAGTCTTGTATATGTTTTCCTTTCCATTTTAAGGCTCCATTTCAGTTTCGTCACTAAACGTTATAAAAAATGCATATTGACCATTATGTACGCATTTATACATTTGAAGCCAATCTTCATTCATGCTTGTCACTTTTTTCGGGGCCTTCTACCATCGACGAGGTATATCATTTATTCGTCCAAAACACTTTATGGAGATCAACAATCGCATTCAGCTTCCATAATGAGTAGACTGTCACTATAAGTTCAAAAAAAGCGAAGCCACATAAAATGTTGATGTTGGTAAAAATACCTACTGATAGTTATAAGGCAAATGCAAAATGTTGGATACGTCATGTACCCTAATGATAATGTAGTTGTACCGCTTTTGAATAATTGACTTGATACCACCAAATGTTGTCTACATGTACCGCTCTGTGAAAAACTGCATGTATCGCTTTTGGACCACTTGACGCTACTAGGTTGCGTGGCGATAATGTTATGATTCTGCATTTGGATAATTGACGCTTCTAGGTAGTATCAGTGTGTATGCACCGCTTTTGGACTAATGTAGTAATACCGCTTTTGGATAGTTGACTTGATACTACGAGATGTTGTCTACATGTACATGTACTGCGTTTGGATAGTTGACGCTACTATGTCTCTTAGTACATGTACTGCTTTTGGATAGTTGACGCTACTAGGTCTCTGTGTACATGTACAACATTTGGATAGTTGACGCTACAAGTACAAGGTATTGTCTCGGTGTTCACCGATTGATAATGTAATGATACCAGTTTTGAAAACTTGACGCTAAAATGTTACACCTCATCACAAGTTCCATAATCAGTATGGTCACAGCAAGTTCTGGACATTTCAAAGTCGTCATTAGTTTTACTATAGATATAATGCGATGTACGAGTTTGAACCGAATTTCTCAGAAAATACTTCCGTCTCATGTACTCTTTGCCTCTTAGACATGTACAGATGGCATGGACAAAAGTTTTACGAAATGTCTTGGACATGAATCCATATATGATTGGGTTCACACAACTGTTCAAGTATGATAAAAGATAGAAAGCAAGTCTCATTGGTTTTAAATAACCATAATGTAAATGGTGCAGCACGTTAAACGCTGTCAGTAAGTTGTTGATTAATATTGGTGCCCAGCAAATAATAAATATAACTATAACAGCTACCAACATCTTTATTACCTGAAATAAGAATGAAGTTTTACGAACTCTGTGAAAGAAAGTTATATGATGATAACCTAAAGAATCTATGACATATCGAAGAAAGATGGTGGAAACGATCTCTATAGTTATAAATCTGATTGTGCAGACATTAAAGCTTTCGTTCGTAATAAGTTACGTATACTTGCAAACCATGATCTGAAATTTGTTTATTTTTGAATTGTGTTCAATAATATTTCAAGCTAATCAATCATAAACATAATGAGTCTACATTACAGGTCCAAGTTAAACGATGAATATCTCGGGATTCCGCGCATGCAGCAGACAAAATCAACACTAGCTAAAAACACGAAACGCAACACTTAGCAATTAGGATTTAACAAGTCTTATAATGATGTCGAAAAATGTAATTAGGAGTAGATCAGGAAATATCTTATAGATAACCTTCGTGTTGTAACGCAAACGTGGTCACATGGGAAAGCCAGAATGTCCCAATGAACCAATTCCAAGTACTTAAGATTCTAATCTTTCTATAAGTATTATATTTACACAGTAACACTTTAACCAATTAAAGGAATTACTGATGCTCTCCATTGACATTGAATAATGTAACAAGAGATCAGATCCTTCAGAAACATTTTATTTTCATAATGCACAATAAAGGTGACATTAAGCAAAATTTTGTCAATGTCAATGTACCATATAACGATTTTCATTGCATTTCCAACAGATAAGTTTCAGATACGGGGAATTTGGAATGAAAATTATTCGGTCAGACATGACATTTTGTACCATTTTGTCCTAAAACACATGGAAAACCAAGAACTATTTGCAGGTGCGCCGAAGCCAACTAGTTATTCAAACCGGTTGGTCAGATTCGTCGCAATCAAGTTGCACGAAACGTTTATGTCAAGAATGTAGCAGAAAATTTGCGTCTAACTTAATGGTGCCTCGCTTGAAATCATTTGCATAACAGTCTGTATAATAGGCTACATACTTGTTTTCTCGTATTTTCATCTTCTGTAGAAACTTTGAGTTTTGTTTGTTTCCGTATTACTGGACTTTTATCAGAAGCTACACGAAATGGACTGGAATTTTGGCCGGTCTGTTGATCGTTTCTATAAAAAATATAGCTTGTTTAAATTAGAACATTTGGCAGAACGGCAACCATCGCCAATATGAAACAGTCAAAAGTGTTTACAACAATCAGAATCCGAAAAACAATGAGCAGATCTTAATTATATGTTATATTAACAAGTTTCATTTAAATCCTTTAATAATTGCGCTCTCTGGAGTTTTAACCAGTTTGGAAGAACAATGGCAATAACTCATATCAAATATTTCCGAATTCTTCTTCATATTTGATAGAGTTCATCCTTTGGCGATAATACACAAATTCACAAGTATTTTTTATCAAAATCGGTCAAGAAATTTGCCTTCTGGAGTGTTTACAAGTAATTGTTGACGACGGACTGACCATATTATGGGAATAATGACACCACTCATCAACACTTAGCATATTAAATCTAAGCTTCTTTCATGATTTCTATTCTTTCTATTCACTGGGCTTTCTAGATATCTTTTAAAAACGATGGTTGGAATGTCAACTAAGGTCTGAATATTTAGTTAAGACTGTTGTCACTTCCATCTTAAATGTTAAATGCTGTTGAACCAGGCGTCAGATTTTTAATATACCAACAACCGACATTCTGCGATTGCTTCTGCCAAATAACATTATATCAAAATATTAATTTAAAAACAAGACAAAGCAGCAAATTTCCTTGTCAAACCAAGATATCTTCGTTGTTGACAGTAAAATAAAGATTATGACATTGACTGACATCGAGCATTTTTTAAGAACAAAAGTGTAGTTACGCGCTAATCATTTTAACGACAGCGTAACAGAAAATGACAAAAAGAAGTCATTTACTGCTAATAGGCAACGTTTCGACTGAATAATCTGCATGCCCTGGTAGACAAGTCGCTTACAATGTGAGTTAAGTTAAAAGAGATCACGTATCAACGCTACCCAGAATGTTTACTTCCTACATATAATATATTCCATTCCACGTACCAACTCACTCAATTGAAAATAGATCACTCACGAATTTCAAATGAAAAAATAAGCTTCATCAGTGTCATCAACACCAGTGTAGGTGGTAAAAGATTTGTTAGTTAAGGTGTAAGCCTGACAGCCGTTCTTTGTGATCAGTTAATTTATCGTAATTTAACAAATTTCTTACAGTTCTAAACAAGTGTACAATTGTCACTAAAGAAATGTTTTTTTGTGTTCATAAGCTATAGTGATCATTACTATCAAGAAACTTTCTCTGATCTGATTTTCAACCAAACATAACCATGAATAAACCAATCTGCACATGTTTCTGCAACTGAAAATGGCCCACGCAGCATGAGATTATGAAATATGCAGTGGTATTTAACTGACTCGCTTCTAATTGTGGGTGGATCTTTGACGTGAAAGTCTGTGGTGAGCGGAACATAATGAATGTTTCCCCCTACGACTTCCGACTTTTTCCCGACTATCGGGATCGATCGAATACTGGGACAGTATGGCTGTCCATATGTTTATCCATATAAAAAACAATTTAAATCGGATTAAATTTGCAATTTAAGTCCTTTTTCGACATTTTGTCGGTGTATAAAATCGTATTGAGAGCTATCATAACCTAGAGACTTTTATCAGGTCCAATATCCAGTATTTGTATGTTATTTGTTTGTTCCTACTAAGTCATAAAAACTATCGTGGTGGGCGATAGATAGATTAAAGCGACAATCACTATGGATTTAGCTGTATAGGGGAAATCAAAGCCATGGACCACTGTTAAGTCTTTAACCTTGCGTGGACTTGTTAATTGCAGCAATAAAAATCCGAGACAGAGGCTTACATTCATATATCAGCAAGTTATACGGATAAACTTTCTAGTCCATCTGCTTAATTGCAGACATTTCGCTGAAACGAGTGATTTAAGAATTACCATTTGGCTTAAAGTAACCGGTCAAGATTGATATCTGTCCATTCAAAGAACGTGCTTAAAATTTGTAATTAATGTACTTTATAAAGATACTTCCTATTTGATACGTTATTTGTGTCTTCTAAAGTCAATACTATGCAATAATTTCTGTTTTCGGGGATTATCGGACCGGGTATTGATATCTATAACATGATATATATGTATAAATAAATATCAGCGAATAAATACTTGTTTAACCAACATTGCAAGTGGCATCGTCTATAAAAACACCATCCCCACAATATCAATCTATTTCGAATTTTGAAATCTTGAAATCTTAAAATCTGGATTGCAATAGCAACCTTTCTTGTATCACAGAAGATTTGTAAATGCAGTGATTTGATTGGATTATATGCTAGCAAATACAGCCAACCATAACCCGCGACAGATAAACTTTAATGATTATTGCTTATTGATTACAGATTTTCTGTCGAGTACTCTGATTATTTGTATTCTCTAACGTTCAATCCAACCAAATCGTCGCATTTACAAACTTCCGTGATACAAGAAAATTGGCTATTGCAGTCAGGGTATATTATGCTTTCATTAAGACACACCTACCTGCCATTTTTCATGACGATCCTTTGATGAGTGACCATCCATAATTCTATGCAGATACTAGAGTAGGCGAATGTCATGATGAAAACTGGAAGCACCAGCATGATACAAAACATGTAGCTTTCATAAACTTTGCTAAATAAACTTTGTTCCCAATCTTTAATACACCAATATCCAGTTCGTATAACACCAACTAATTTATGTACCTGAAAATAAAAATGAAGTTTTACCTGAGATGAATTTTGAATTTAAATTTGAAATAAAATCTTTCACCAGATTAAATAAAATCAAAAACTTTCGTCCCGTTTTTTATAAGCTTATATCTTTAATATAGCCACGTCACATAGGGTCGAAAGGCGGTCTTCTTGACACCGCAAGCCAATCAAATTACTGCCCTCTACTGCGCTCGGATTTTGTCACTAGACCTCCTAAAAACGCCACTGGGACTATGCTACTTTGACCCATGTAATAAAGTGCGTATTTTTATATAATTTTCAGAATGACCGTCTTTTATTGATGCGAGTTGCTTCATACGATAAGAGTTGAAAATAATTACGGCAAACAAAGTCATTTACGAAGTTCAGTGATATTAAGTGATTTCACGTATTCCCTTGTACCGGAAATATATTACTTGACAATCTTCAACAAACGCTTCAAGACATTTCAAACAAATAGCCATGGATTAATTGTGGGGGACAAATTGTCAAGGAGATTTTGTTTTGTTTTGTTTTAGTCCCTTCAAAGTTACACCATTAGGCGCATTAATGACTTGACTAGACAACCATATCAATTGAAAGGTTGAGATAATTAAAACTAAGAGAGCGTTAAGTTGTTCTGTGATTTCGTTTACTTTGACTTAATATAGTAAGTGCCTAAAGTTCAACAACAAGAACAAGTCATTATCATATTTGACTCATAATTACACTGTCTCTGTCTATAAAAATATGGAATCTGGAGCTTAACAACTCAATAACATTCTAAACTAAGAGAGTAAGAAAATTCGTGTGTAACATATCCGAAATATCGAGAAGAACCTTGCCATGGTGCCCAATAGTCATATACTTACTTGTAAAAATGGAATTGGTAAAGCTAATATAAAAGATAATATCCATAATAAAACGATAGCTTTTCTAGCCCTCCCAACTGTACAAACATATTTAGCTTTCAATGGATGCAATATGGCATAATATCTGCAAAATATAAAAATCATTTTTTGGTTAAAACACAATAAGATTAGTTTCCCAACCTTTTAGACTACTCGTTCCCTTAACTTAATTATCATTTTTAATACCCTTGCAGTAGCAGTTCGCCTACCATCAACATTTCCCAGCATTGCTATACTTTTCAAATACAAAAGGACCACTGTGACTACTATCAATTCAAATTACCGGAAATGAAATGGGTAATAGGCCCGTGGCAGCAGGATAGGAGTGGGGGAGGGGCGGGCAAGGCGTTAAAGCATCACTCAACAACTATACACCACACGTCATTGCTCCTCCGGATATATAACTTGCCCTTCGGAACAATCAAGTCTGATTACGGGTTTGATGGGTAAGAGAAATCGATGGTTTTTAAATAATTACACGCGAGCTTGGCGTCAGACGTCGACATGATGAGTGACGTTGTAGCTAAGTGTGTGGCCTAGTAAATTGAAACCTCAGACGGTTGCATCCTGGTTGTCTTAAAGAGTTGATGAATTTAAATGGTATATACTTAAACTGGTGCAAAGGTAATGTAAGACAGTTTAGATTTGACTTTCACAATATAACACTGTTTGTCACACCAGGGCTCCTCTAATCAAAACGTCTCGAGGTAATTTACTGCGATTACGTGACATAATTCTACTGACTGTACTCTTTAAGTCACCATCTTCATTCAGGTCACAATTCCATCACCATCTATTTCCTTTTTATGGGAAGGTCAATGTATTTCTCTGATTACTACTAATCCAATAGATTTCAAAGGTGAAGCCAAGAATAGTCCTCACGCTATGGTTGTTGGACGAATATCATTAAACTTCCGATTGGATTTTCCCGTCCCACGTTTTAAGGCAGTGGTGGTCTCGCCATGAATCGGGACTCAATTTATTATTTTTTCTTCAGAAAATGAAGCTTCTGTGAATCAGAATGTAATACCACTGTATTTCCATACGTAGCTTATATATATTCTAGTCTTACATAGATATGGATACTGGTAACTGACAAGTCAGAGCTCAAAGAATGGCACGTCTTTCAAATATAAAACCTCATGGAGACAACAGTTTGGGGAGGTGTTTTTTTTTTAATTTTCCTTATCAGGATTTGAGATGAATTTTCAGACTTTTAGATGTAATGCACAACAAAACAAGGTTTTGTATAAAGGTTCATTATGGCACAAGACGTCAATTTGATCTAAAAAATGGTCCGATCTGTAACAAAATAACACAATTGCAATCGATCAAGGTTTCGACCGGGGTTGAAAAAGGTTTAACACCCCGAAGTGTGTTGGACGAGACTCGTTTGTTCACAAATATAACAAAAAAGAACAACCAAACAAAAATACAAGAGAATTCCTCTTTGATAAACTTGATTTATCACCTCATTACTCCCAAGTTTTCTTCAAACAAGCACATCAGCAATTTGTGTCTGCTGGTGGAATTAAGCTACAACTGTTTTCAACATTCAAACAATCAAAAAACGCTACTTAAGGTGATTCTGTGATTTTGTAAAATATACCATAGAGAATTGTGCAAATTGAATTCAGAGACAATCTGTTAAAGATGAAAGTGATTTATCATGTAAGCTAAATGTTTAAAGTGATTACTTTCCGTTGAGGATACATTTTTAGAGATCGTAATTGAACATAAAAGATTAGACATTGGAAGAATCAAATGCTTTTGATATTTGTGTTAGTAGTGACAGTCTTATGTAAGATTGATCAAATAAGACACAATAATCCATTTATCTAAGATCTAATTGAAGGCCCGAGCAACACTAAAATTTCTAAATAAGATTACATTTATGGTTTCAAGTGGCTCTGCGGACCGATTTATAGGATATATTCTGAAATATTACAGTCTGAAAGAATAAAAGAATGCAGTAGATTAAAAAATAGTTAAAAATATTCATCAGACATGGATGATAAAAAAACATATGTGGTCAATGGTTATTTCTTGATATTCATTGTTGTTCCAAACGTTCAAGGCCTTTTCCTACTTACGCCGAAACAAAAACGTAACAGAAACGAAAACGAATATTTTCGTTTTCGGTAGACCTTACACACTTGTACCGAATTTGTGCCGGTTTTCCAGGGAGATGGATCTAAAATACCATGGAAACGATGAATGCACACTGTGAAATTTATACCTCTTCTCAATACATATTTCCAAAGTATTTTAGTGTACATTACACCTCCTCTCCAATTATATTATACATCACTTCATTTGTGTCATGGTTCTGTCGGCTTTGTCCCAAAGATTTGATTTTATCACTTGACCTTAGATTGCATCCATTTTTTTTGCTGCAGCACAACAAATCGTGTAACAGTAATGGCGCTACTATCAGCTAAAAATAGCTGCCAAGAAAGGAAAAATTATAAATTGTATTCGTGAACGTTTTCGATTTCGTCTAAGGTTACGGTTTCGTTGTATGTAGGAAAAATTGTGAACATTATAAGCAATCTATTTTTTCGGTGCGGATTTGTTTTCGTTTCGGCGTAAGTGGGAATAGGCCTTTTAAGAGACATGTGCGCCATTTTATTTGACCAATCATACTTTAGTCTCAGAAACGTTTTTTTGAAAGAATGATGCGTTGTTCGTACATTTCTAGTACTTCTGAAGACTATTTACACATATAAGTCTAAAATGAACCCCCAAAAATGACGCATCTGTCCCTTTAACTATATATGGTGAATCTTATAAAAGACAGCTTGGAATATTTTGACCCTTCTATTTCGGTTACTTCACCGCTTCCTAATATGAAAACACCCTTCTTTAACTGAATACTTGTATAAAATCCATATCATCTTAATATCGTGTGTGATAGAAATATCCTTTAACAGCGCCACGTTTCTTTTATGGTTCAGTATGTAAACATACATAGCGTGAGACTTTAATGGTCGTAATATCCATGTTTGTTATTGGCCAGAAATTTAATCAAAAAATTAATCAAGTTTTCTTTGTAAATAAACTCGTTAATTTTATAGATTATTTTTCAAGTAATTTTCAAAATCTTTTGTGTTTATTTAGCGCTCTGATATAAAGAAAGTTTTGTATAGAAAGTTTGAAACCCAAAGAGTGAGTTGTTCAAAACTTGCTGATCTATGATAATTTTGAAGCCTATCGGAGCAGGGTGATTTTGACTAATTCTTTGATCATACAGTCATAGTGATTCAAACAGAATTCACCAAGGAACGTAATTAATAGCTTCCAAAAGCATAACAAACTTACATAATGTTTTTAAATATTTTACAGGTTTAAAAAATAACGGCTCGATTCTTTTAGTTAAAAACTTTTCAGATACGTTTAAGGGTATATTTCTGAAGATTTTGGTTTATAGTTTTCACGAATTTGAGCAAATAATATTTTCCACCTTCAAAAAAGTGTAAAAAATGGAAAAGAAAAAAACTAATATATTAAAAAAAACTCTCAAAAAACCATCATAATACATTAGTCATTAGTCATGAAAATATCAATGAAGACAAAGGTCGACAAATTAAGAAATTTGATTTTTTCACCAATTTTTTTCCACAGTGAATTCTTTCTTTGTCAAAGTTCCCAAGATTTGCATACAGACAGTACTAATTCTGATGAGCGAGTAAAGCCAGACGTAGACCTCAATAAAAGTAGAGGTGTGTAGGATTTCAGTATAATTTTATTATGTCTGGTATTTAATTACACTTAACAAAAGTTCCTGCAATTATTGGAATATTGTTGGGTCATACCAGATTAAATGGTATACAGATAACAACGATTTTACTTTTGTCCAGAGATTTCATCAAAGACGAACAGGTACCAAATAAGGACGCGACGCGACGCGACATAACAGGTGCGCCATTTGAGGGGTTGATTTGAGTCTTGATAATATGTAAATAGTCTTCAGAAATACTTTAAATGTATTGAAAATCGCCTAATTCCGTCTCTGAGACTAAAGTATGATTGGTCAAAAAGAATGCAGCAGCGTCCCTTTAATCAAAAAGAAATGAAGGTGTTGCAAATTGTGTATTTTCAAATTAAATTGCGTAAAATTATTATGTAATCGGTGGTTATTTGTGAATCCGGTTGTGCTATCAATGGCTATGAGTGAATTCGGTTGTGTTATCAATGTTTATTGGTGAATTCGGTTGTGCTATCAATGGTTATGATTGAATTAGGTTGTGCTTTCAATGGTTATGAGTGAATTCGGTTGTGTTATCATGGAGATATGATTATGGTATTCATGATAGACGTCAGTTATATATCAGATTATTTTGGTGTCATACGTCTTATTGATCCAGATCCAACTACCAACTAACGCTATTGCAAACAATTACCTAGTCTGCGATATCAGATTCTTCTGGTGGTGAACATTAATTTGTCATCTTCCAACCAACCACGCAATACGCCCAAAGGTACATATATATGGCAACCGTAGCAATGGAAAGAAAAAAAACAGACACAAAAAAATCAAGCAAGAAAAAAACTTTGTCACAGTGAAACACGGACATGTAAGAGATGAAATGCTTACTATCAGCTGGAAGAACAATATATAATCAGGCGATCATATCCTTTCAAGCGGAATGCAGACATGAAACGTTATCATTATCAATACCAAAGAGTCGCTGCATGTAAAGTTCAATATGGATGAAGTCAATCAAGCTAGTAATTTTATTAATTTAGAACAATGAATTTTGTCTAGACTGTCCTTTTATATGATCTAATGATCAAATACTCTATTATACCCATCAATTGTAACTAGAGGTGGTGAATACCAGATTGTTTTGTTGAGGACATCAGATTATTCGCTTAGTGAGGACATTATATCGGTCGATTGAAGAGGACATTTGGCCAGTCGGGTTGCTGCTTTAAATTGACAATATAAATCCATACAAGCAAAACAAATATGGATATGTGCTGTGATAAACTCATCTTCACAATGTCAAGCTATTACTAACTACGTCTTATACCCTTCCACGTATCACGCAATGCAGCGATTTGATTAAATTGCACGCTAACGAATACGTCTAATCGAAGCCTTTAAAGACCGTAAATATTGTGGCTTATGGTTTACAGACTTTCTGTCGAGGGCTCTGATTGGCTGACAATCCAAATTGCTGTATTCACAAACTTTCGTGAAACAAACAAGAGCCTAACGAAGTCAAGGTATTAGACACAGTTTGTAGTAGCGTTGTAGTTTACTTTGTTCAGATATGATCAGCTGAGAGAATTCTTATTGCTCTTACCCGACATATACTACAAATGGACAGAAAAAGTAACCTTGATGTGCAACTGACGTCACTTCCGTTGTTATTGAACTAATGTTCAATCAGGGTGGTTCATTATGTGGCTTAATTGTAGAATGCATGGCGTTTGCAGTAGATTTAGATAATACTTATTAATTCAGTAACACCGTGACCAAGATGCTTTCATACGGCCCTCTGAAACAATCGATGTTACTTCTCTTTGTGTCCGACCATTGTATTATGTTTCAATTTTACAATTTCAAATATTTCTAAACTGAAGATAGAAATAGCCATGCAAATAAATCTATTTTTCTCTTTCTATGTACCAGTCTCTAGTTTTTAATTTAAACATGTTCCCATTTTCTTATTAAATGTATTGAAACTTGAGATAGATGTCCGTAAGACGGCAATTCACAACGTGAATATATTTGAAATTCTATATCAAGACGACTTACAATAACGGCACTTGTCCTAGATATGTATCGATGAGAAAGTCAATTATGTCACATCAAAATAATATCTGATCATGAGGATTATCATGTCCATTTAAAGAATACTATACCTCTTACAATGAACTTAACAATTTAAAAGTCTCGAACTTGGAAAACAAGTGTATATATTCATCAGTTGGACTTACGATGTACCATGACTAAAGAAGAGAATCTCATTATAAGATGGTATATCCATTCTAAGCATGTTACAAAATTACTTTATTTAATGAATTATTACTTAGTTTAATGGATTTATTAGATTGTAAAGGGATGCTTTTGTATAGTTACATCATCAGATAAGTCCACTGATCAACAGTCAATTTAAATTATGTGGTCATCCTAAGAGGTAATATACCTTTAAGCAACAGTGCACGACTTCTATCTAGTATAACGATAGATGTGATAAAAGTCACACACCGCTACTGAAGGTACATTGAAGATCATGTTTTCTCAATCTGATATTTAAAACGTTATTCAGTGAATACAGCCAATCAGAGATCTCGATTCCATGCGTAGTTATTTTTTACGACCGAGGGCTCAGATTGGCAGTTTTAGCGTACAATCCAATCAAATTGCTGCATTCACAATTTTTCGTAAAACAAAATCGCGTGCCATTGAAGTCATGGTGTAAGATGAAGACGCAATACTTAGACCATTGTGAAGATGCCATCCCGCCAGCTGATGCGTTTCTGAAAATAAACATTTTGGATTACTAATAATTTTTGTCTACCTTCAAACACATGTATACTTTTTCCAAATTGACTTAAAAGAGCTTGGCATTGTTTTGCCCACCGTCTCCCAAATAATAACGGTCTAGAAGCTTAAAACACTGTCACTTTGTTTTGAATTGAAGACCAAAGATTAACTTTCTTTGGCACAATTTTCCTCACAGTTGATATTGACCTTCTATACGAGTCCCTCCCCCAAGAGAAAAAGAGAACGTAAAATTCCGTGCTCGTTCAACTATCAGGTTATTCTACTTTAGGAATTAGATAATACGACCTAAATCAGCAACCGTAGTGAATTTATCGCCTGATTGATATCTTAATGTAGTGTCCAAAGAGATCGTAAATTATATTCTTACCATGTCAAGGTTATGGTGGAAATATGATAACAAAAGAAACGTAAGCGCCGACGCTTTCAAATTCATTCGAATTCAAATTACTTTTTTGAGACAATTAGAAATATCAAAATGCTCTACAGGAAATGGGAACGAAGTTATTAGAAGCTATAAGTATACTCCAAAATCCTCTTTACAATCCATTTAACAGCTGCATCCCATAAAAAGCACTCAAAAGACTCAAAAACTGATTGAACAGAATTACATAATAAAATACAGATCTAGATGTGATGTTAGGGCGAACGGACGACACAACTTGTTTTCAAAATTCATGGTCCCGTCACACCGTAAAGACAATGTTACTGCGTGTTACTGCGACGGAAATTTGGCTCAGAGCGTGTTAAGGTTGCCATTAGCGTGATATAAGCGTGTAGGAAACACCAGACATCGTGCAATTGTCACCATTGTCGCTACTACTTGCCGAGTCACGGCGTTTATTTTGGACATGCTCAAAACAAACTCCAAGATTAAGAACACCATGGGACCGAGAAGGTCGACAGACAAGCGTTGTAACATCTCCTTGACGGGGTTATTACAGAGATTATTTTGAACCGCAATCCAATGTTTTGTTTTAATAAAAGTTATGTTTATGATATAAGTATAATTGTGGCTTAGCGTTGACTTATATTGTACAGCTTGCAATTTAATATATTTCAGGGTGGCGTTGGAAATATAGGCCGATTACAGTTTTTGGCTCATGAAAGAAAAATTTCTCTCGAGTAGTCCAAAGTACTTCTCCAAGGTACTATACACCAGTAATCACTCGCCGTTCGTTCAAAACAATTCAAAGTCCACCGTCCTTTTTTCTAGCTATGAATTACACAGATGAGCATGTAACCATAGACCTATGACAAGTAAGGAAACAGGTGTTAGAAATCTATGTTAGATCTATAATTATATAGACTAATTAGCCGACCAGTCAGCTATTATTCCTGATCAAAGAACTAACAACAACGACACCATAAATTATTGACAATTATTTATACGACTACGTAAAAGATCAAACACCGTATATCAGCGTAAAGCGTTTATCTGAATTCAAAACACGGGTTCAACGGCACATGTAAATCGGTAGCAACAACAATATCGAGCCATGTGCTATACCTCAGTCGCCTCCTGACGAAATATCTTAAAAAGCGAACTCGTTGATACATCTAAACGAAAAATCAAAATCTACATAAAGCAATTGTTTTTTTTTCACATTCTTAAATATTTTTTTTTGTCACTGTCAAGGCCAATAACTCGACGAAAAGAAGGGACTTCAAAAGAAATTCTCATCATGTCAATCAAAAATGTTGTCAAATTTGTGTTCACGAACTTTGGAAACTGGTGGACCAGTTGAAGGTGGCACGAACGTAAAATGGCGATAGCAATATTCTTCCACACAACATTACAAAAGAAAATTGGATAAAGTCCCTCTTCTAAATTTGTTTCTAACTTTCAAAATATATACAAATAATCTTATACGCTTACCTTTCAAGGCTCATTACTGTAAGGGTTAGAACAGAGCAGATAGCTGAAACGTTCTGTAGATATACCACGGCTTTACATAAAAATTCACCAAACATCCAAGTAAAACTAAAGAAGGCGGCAAACTGAAAAACAGAAAGGAATCATTATTGAAATTTTTGTCCAAATAATCGCGTAAATGTTAGCTTTTCTCTAAATATTCTTGACGAGATATTATGGCCTAAATCCACTGTAAACAGTCTACAGGAAGTCAATAAGAAGTGTATTCAAAAATGCATTAGAGTGTATTCATGACCAGTTAGCGCAATATTAAGAACTTATTATAATTACGTATTTTCAGTAAGACTTTAGTCTAATTTGACTGAAGAGTCGAATAATTCAAACGTATCTGTCATTAACTTTTTCATACAAGTAAGAATTATTGACTCACTATAGTACTTGAAAGTTTGTCTTAAAGTTTTTTTTGTCACATGAAGTAATTCGTACTTATCCCTTCCAGTCTATGTCGATGATGAGAAACAAGCATTTAATCATACCAAAGGATCTACGAGGGTTGGCTAAAAAGGTCTAAGGTAAGATATCTCAATCGGATTGAACAAACTTATAACATTCATTTATTTAATGAATTATAGACATTATTATCTTTGTAATTTTGTGAACCTACCAATATGAAAGATGGTTACCAAAGCTTATTGACAATGGATCAAAAAGTGTCAGTTTCCTCGCGTCATGTGACAATACAATCTAGACTATCAGACTACCATCTGTTTCCCAAAATTAAAAGGAATTAGCATGTCGCTATGATGAAGTCATATCCTGTGAATGATTTTTAAGGGTGGCTTGATCTGCATGATTCAGACCCCACAGCACCGCTGGAATAAGTGCGTACACACGGAAGGGACTATGTTTTAGAATAATTAATGAAAATCATCATCCTGGATTACTTAGATTAAAATAAGACTTAGAACTTTTCAGCCAACCTTAGTATCTTGAATCGTGATTGAATTCCAGAGCTTCAGGTTAGCAGTAAGAGATAAAGAAGATTGGTTTACGTTAAATGGACATATGTGCTATAAAATTCCAGTATAATGTTATTTGAATAACATTGCATGTCTATATCAATTATTGTATCACTTTAACCATACAGCTTTGTTTCAAATGTTATGTCTTTTTTAATTCCCCATTTTTAGCATGTCATTGCTAATAGCCCCATTTAGACAAAAAACAACGTCATGCCTCATTGGCCTTATCAATTCGTCTAGCGGATTTCTTCCATTTTATATCTGAACAATTGTATATTCTTTTGGAAATTATACAATATAAAATGGTGGTAAATTGTATATTTTCTTGTAAATAATATAAACATGGTGGTAGATTGTATATTCTTTTGGAAATTATACATATGAAAATGTTGGAAAATTGTATATTCCTTGTAAATAACATAAACATGGTGGTAGATTGTATATTCTTTTGGAAATTATACATATGAAAATGTTGGAAAATTGTATACTCTCTTGTAAATAATATAAACATGGTGGTAGATTGTATATTCCTTTGGAAATTATACAATATAAAAATGTTGGAAAATTATAAATTCTCTTGAAAATGATATATAAAATGGTGGTAGATTGTATATTCTTTTGGAAATTATACAATATAAAATGGTGGTAAATTGTATATTTTCTTGTAAATAATATAAACATGGTGGTAGATTGTATATTCTTTTGGAAATTATACATATGAAAATGTTGGAAAAGTGTATATTTCTTGTAAATAACATAAACATAGTGGTAGCTTGTATATTATTTTGGAAATTATACATATGAAAATGTTGGAAAATTGTATACTCTCTTGTAAATAATATAAACATGGTGGTAGATTGTATATTCCTTTGGAAATTATACAATATAAAAATGTTGGAAAATTGTAAATTCTCTTGTAAATAATATAAAAATGGTGGTAGATTGTTTATTGTATTTTTTCTTGTAAAGAATCAAAATGTTAGAAAATTGTTTATAGTTTTGTAAATAATTTTTTGTTAGTGGCAAATGGTATAGTTCATGGTAAAGAATACGATATGAGAATGCTGAAAATCGAATATTCTATTGTAAAAATACAAAATGGTAGAAAAATTGTATGTTCCAATGGAAATATTCGGTACTGATCGTAAATTGTTTATTATCTTGTAAATAATTATAAATTGGTGGAAAGTGGTATTTTTTTATGGTAAAATAAACGATATCAAAATTCACGAAGTGGGAATTTCATATTTTCGTGCCGGAATATGAGCCTCATGTAATAAACTGGTTACTTTCGTAATGATAATAACCATTCTGCCTTCTAATCAGATTGATATGGGTTCTTCAATAGACATAGACGATAATTAATAAGAATGCTTGTCATTTTCACTCGATCAAGTAACAAGTCTTTCATTAGATAATTACTTGAAATGACCTAAGTTGGGATGGATTAAAGGGACTGATGCGTCAATTTGAGGGATTGATTTAAGTCTTGAATATATGTAAATAGTCTTCAGAAGAACTAGAAATGTACAAAAAAGCGCATAATTCCTATAAAAATATCTCAAACTAGGAATAATACTTACTTTTTCTTTTCTATATATATATATTTCTAGTTCTATAGAAATATATCACAGAGTATCACAGAGTATCTTAAAATGACCAGTAGTCATTTTAACATTCAAACGCGGATTATTCAGGATACACATGGATTTGAAGGCTCGGCATAAAGATGCTCATTAGAAGTTTCCCAATGAAAACTATTCTGAAGGAAATCTATCTTTAGGTATGCACAGCAAAGATTTCCATTCGCAGCGAGAATCAGATTTGAAATCTCGAAAAAACGAGATCTGGCTACAAGTAGGGATAGCTCGGAAAGCTGCTATCGTGTTCGTATTCTACATCTGACGGTGCTGGTAATCTTCGCTAACTCAATAAGGTGATGATAACTGGTCCGGAGAAGTCGAACTTCTGTTCCTTTTATATCTCGTTTATAAAGATAAATAAATAAACTAATCAAATGTATATTCTGGCTTTCTTATCAACTTGTCACGAAAGAGTTTCACAATTCAATATAGAAAAAAGTAACCAAACCAAACTAAACGTCATGCAAGAGTTCTTTAAACAAAGGACTGAATAAATAATACATTTATGTCTGGTTTTCGATGCCTTTAATTTGATTAAGTTTAAATTCTGACCAAATTCAGCCCTCTAATGCAATTATAGATAGTGTTTCAGACGGTATTAAACAACTAGAATTAAAATTACAAGTATTCTTACGGCGTTTTACGATACATAATCTAGACTTGGTGAGAGCACTCCTCCAGGCTCTCCAGTTATCACCAATCTACTGAAAACATAGCCATCTCTGAGGCTGGAGATTTTTCTGTCATCTCCTCTATGGTCATCTTTAAAACCTCAAAAATTTCAAAATGATCTTTTACGTTTCCTCTTTTTCTTCTATATATCAAATTTCGATAGATACAGAAGAGTAGGACGCAAAACATATTCATTTAATTTCATTTCAAATTTCGATATCTGTCCACTGCACGTATTTCAAGAGGATAATATTATGCCAGTGCGCATTATTTTATATTTCTACAAAAGTCAACCGATGACCGAAGTATATCAATACTATTTTGTATTATACGGTATATGTTTTTTTTTATATACAATTTACCATCAAAGAACATCAAACAAAAGTGCTTTTGATATTCTGTAATTTTAATAATGAGTTCCAATAAAAATGACACATTATTTGTGGTCTAAAGAGCTATAAAGTTCAGGAATGTTCTGTAATCTTTTAGAACCCATCCCAAAAGGTTTATAACTCTAGTGCGTTCATTTCAGACTAATGAAAATCAGGCTCGTAGCCTGACCTGATTATACGGAGGGGCAAGTTATATATCCAGAGGGGCAATGATGTATGGCGTTTAGCTGCAGTAATGGAATTGGTCGGTTGTCAGAATATTTACAGGTGGGGGGGGGGGAGGGGAATTGCTCCCCCCTCCCTTGACCGATGAGTTACTCTGAATCACCAGTCCCTTGCCAGTCACCCTTTCCTTCCTTACCCCCCTATAGCTACGAGTCTGATGAAAATTATAATCAAATGTAGTTCATGGAACAATAATTTTACTCCCTCTATCGACAAGAAATGACAAAAATAAAATCATGAATGATTTTCCATTGTTTAACAAAAATTTCTAAATCTGTGTAACAGACATGAAAGGATTTGTACACAATTCGCGTTCTTTTGAATTGAAGATGATTATTTAAAATTGATGACCAGACGGCAAGTAAACACCGAGTTTCAAAAACAGAATACAAACTCGGTAAAAAACAATTTCCTTAAGCATGTTTAAGAAGAATACATTAGCAGAATGTAGTAAAATTTCATTCGAGTTTCGTAACAGTAAAGGGGCAGTAAAATACATTCTTACACCAAAAATAAACCAAGTACTAACGATTCAAACTGCAAAACCAAGCCCCAAAACCAAAAAAAAAAAAAACATATTGGCAAAACATTGGTAGCAGCTAATGAATTTTTCACATGAGGAAGTATATCATCCATAAAAGTATTTCATAATGAAAAATGGTATCAGATACCAATGTTTTGCCAATATGTTTTTTTTTTCTAGACGAGTGAGCATACCCCGCCTTGAACCACAGGATATATTTTCACAACATTTAGTCGATCTAAGAGCAATAGCTCATTGCTCCAGCTTACTATTGAATAGAATCTGATGGATGCCCAGTCCGAATCTGCGACCATCGAGTTGGCCGTTGTTACTAGTAGATGGTAAATTGAGCGCTTCGCTCATCGCTCATGTCTACTATAACAGGTCTGATGAGTTTCTCTGAATCACCAGTCATCCTAGAGCCTACCTTTAATCTGTACCATCATCATCTGTTTTTACAAAAGTGTCCTAGTTATTATTTGTGGGGCTATGAAGCACAGTCGGTTAGACCTTTAGGTCGATCGTAGGTCGTGGGTTCTAAACTCGATGACTTTGAATAAGTTCAGTCAACCAAGACCTTTACAATGTGTACGGATAATACGGGAAAGATCACTGCCAAGAGGTCTGACCAAGGACCAGCTGGTCGAAATGATCCTTATGAACGTAATTTGTTATCCTTAAAGTTTTTTCTTTTTCTTGTCTTTCTTATATAGCCTACCCTTTGTTTCAGTTAATTGCCGTGAAACGAATCCTTTGTTTTCGTTTGTTTCTCATTATGATTTGAACTGATGAAGATAGACAGCGACCAACTATATTTAATCTTTTCTTAATTAACACATGTTATGAATCGTTGTTGTTTATCCGATCTTTTAAACATTCTTTTTAACTTGGAAGTTAGAAAATGACCTTGACTATTATTGTGACTAGTACTATACTAGCCTTGCCAGCGGTATTAATTCTCGTCGGAGAATCTGAAGAATGTTAAATTGCTCGAATGTAGTAAATGGGATAAAATGGGGTCTTATATTTCAGTTTGGGGTACTACAGCCAAACTCATCATGTGTGCAGCAAAGACAATAATGCTCCCAAAACCGGCATTAGCTTGCTCCTGTTCTATTTTCAACTGCCGGGAAATCTTAAACATGCACAGCTTCTAGCCACCGTTGTCGGTTTATTGTACAAATGTTTGAGGCTCTTGTTATCGAAGTTCTTCCGACCTGTTTCACTGACAAGGGGAGTTTGAAAACCAGAAGGTATCAAACAAGGGTTGAACCCCAGATAGTTAGGTCACCTTACGTGTCTCATACGCCAAGCTCCAGATCTCACTCAGAGTAATAAGTAAACAAGTGAATGGTCAAAATCCTTAACAGTTTTAAAAAGGAAAAGAGTATAGGGACCAATGATGCTATAAAATTCTCATATTTTCACAATGGAATCTTCAATAATCTAATAAGGTACATAAATGTAGAATGCTGAACAAAAATACGAGGGCAATTTATGCCAAATCTTTTACAATGAAAATGTACTTACCTTCACTGGAACGCAGATTAGAACTAAGAGTAGGTCCGCACTGGCTAAACTGACGAGGAATGTGTTAGTTATATTTCTCATTCGGCGATATCTAGCAATGGAGAAAATAACCAATGCATTTCCCACTATGCCTACCAGCAATGTTATGCAGTACACGATAGCTCCTGGCACAAGTTCCTCTAAAGGTATGGCATAAACAGACTCTTCATAATCATAGTAATAGTAATCATAACCCGTCTGGTTCGTCGAGTTAAACGATCCATTACACTGTTCACAAACTTCATTCAACGAAGTGTTAACATCAAATAGGTTCGATTCCATTTGGTATGATATTGCAGTTTCCGAACACTATTTCTCCCCTAATAAAGGGTGGTCTACCGTTGTACCGTTGTCCGTCTGAGTCATAGGTAGGTAATTAAAAACGTCTATGGCGTCAATAAAGCATTGTTTACTTTGGAAAATCCAGGAAACAAGTCACAAAATTGCGTTTGTTATTAGAAAAAAAGCACCAATTCCGGATCATACCGATGGCATAAAATGACAGATGACAAATCGGGTTTCCGTAGAATTTTCAATTATAGTTAAAAACAGAAAATGTTAAAGCACAAATCAATTCCATGAAAAAAAAAAAAAAACCATCAAGGAAAAGAATCTTGAAATTCGTCAAAAATCGCTGATTTTTTAAAGAATAAAGTTTGATTCACTCAATAAGTAGTAACAACCATGTAAACGTCAGTCTAATACTGGCTGTTCGATAAGTCAAGTTCATCAATGTGAAGTGCGAGATTCTCGATCTTCCCAGTTTGTTCACGTATTTCCCTTTATAACCGTCAACATCTACAGTGATGTTGCCTAAGACCGATTCCTCTGAAAAGATAAGCTTCTGATTTGTCACACTCGCCACTGCAAGCGTTATATATTAGATTCTAGATATCACACTTTTAAGTGTTCACGACACAAAAGCCAAGGAAACAAGGCGACGGCGAAATATGTCTTCACGACACGATGATACTGAAGTCCGGGTCGGTTAAATTTTCTTCGCTATATTTTGATTTCATCGAATGCTACTCAGAAATATACAGTACTGTTATTAAAAAACAAACAAATGCGACTTTGAGCTCGTCAAATCTCCTTCACCTAAGCGTAACAAGATACTGTCTTATGCCCTTCGTCGAAAATTCACTTTATCAAATTAGAAGTTTGGTTCCAGTTGACATAATTATGTAACTAAGCATTCTATCAATATTTCACTATTCCATTATGATAATGCCGCCTACAATGTTGTCTTTAAGCCAATTGACTCTTACGGCTGTATTAACATTTATCAACAGAACAGTTGATTTGACAATGTTTTTGATTTAAAATTGTTTGTTCCATGATGTACGAGAAAGCCTAGCGAACCTTAGATAGGTCAATCTTACAAATAAGAACAGCGTTTTTGTTTTTAAACTTGTCTTTTCCATTAGAAGTTTATTAAATGACGTATTACACGCTTTAAATCCCTTTAAATTTTAAAGTTTGCAATAACACACTTTATTCGTCTGCTTTTATACGCTTTAAAGTTTCAAGTAACACACATAGAATGAAGCCTCTGTTGAAATACACTTAAAACCGTGTTCCTGCAACTTCTGTTATTATACAGTTTATATCTTCTATAATCGTTTGATGTTATACGGTTTAGATACTCTTTATTCTTCTGTTATTATACGCTTTAAAGTTTTAAAATAACACACTTCGAATACAGCTTCTGTTAAAATACACTTAAAATCCTGTTCCAACTTCTATTATTATACGCTTTAGATCCTATTTATTCGTCTGTTATTATACGCCTTAGAGTTTGAAATAACACACTTCGAATACAACTTCTGTTAAAATACACTTAAAATCATGTTCCAGCTTCTGTTATTATACGCTTTAGATCCTCTTTATTCGTCTGTTATTATAATACATCAAACTTCTGTTATACAACTTCCGGTATTTTAAGCTTAAATTTCTATCGCTTTAAAGGTTGTAATAATAACACTAAAACTGAAACTTCTTTTATAATTCACGTAAAATCCTGATGCATCTTTTTTAACATCTGACTTTAAGCCCTTTATTTAAAAATATGCAACTTCACTTAAAATTTTCACCAAATTCTGTTAGCACCCTTTATATTTAAATCGAGCTCTGATTTTAACACAAAACTTGGATAATTAGAATTTTTGAATTTTGTTGGTTCAGAAATATTCGCTAGTCTTTTTCGCTATCACTTGATATCTGAATGGACTTAACACAAACAAGTCAACTGCTTGAAAACATTTGTCTACTCAGACACGCAAACAGTAGCTTCATTCGATCAAAAGAAAGTACTTTTGAAGAGTTATGTTTCTTATTCTTGAAATAAATTCCACTTATCTACAATTAAACTAGACAGCTTAAAGAAACGTTAAACAGACTAGTTATGGACAGTTAAAAGAACACTCACCCGATCGTGATAAGATCGTAGTCTAGGCTTCCGTTACCATCATTAGTCGCATATATTGGTCAAAGTACATCTTGTCCCATCTATCACGAGTGCAATCATGCTTTTAAACATAGAATTGTCAAAAAAGATCTTGAGGACAAATCGCAAACAGGACAATATAAAGTTGCGGATAGACGTGCCAGAGCGGCCACGATTCGCTTCATATACTGTAAAAATATTCTCACACGTCGATCGCACCGGACATCGTGCATCATCTATTCCCACATTTAAACAGTTCATAAACATTTGGTGCGATGAGCACAATGAGTATCCAGCCGCGATTATCGTATCTGATCTGGTCAATGGACCATAAAATATGTCACTAAACGTACGTTATCGTGATCAAAAGATAGGAAAATAAAAACCAACATTCGTTCCGTTTGATAAGCTTTTATTTTAAATATAGCCACATTTTAAACAATTGTCAAAATAACCTTTTGACCTAATATGATGACATCTGTTTTAGATATTCCAATTCCTTCACTCTGTCTGGAGCTGAAGAGTGCAGAAATTTGATTGGTTAAGGCAGGGTTAGGTCAAAAGGTTATTTTTGTGACCAGTCTTCAGACCACTGAAGTGGCTATATTAAAAATAAAGCTAATAAAAACGAGAACGAAAGTTTGGTCAAATTTTAATTAGACATAATATTACGATGTTAATGCCATGGTAATATTTCTATCGCACAATGTTAAAAACGTCATGGACTCATAAGACTATCTTTTAGATTTTATTTCCTCATCCGAATGGAACGTCGAATAATCGTTCTAAAACGTAATCGGATATCTTATATTCAGCTCGATCAACATGCACGTTATTATTTTTAGATATGGTTATATTCCTTTTAAACAAATTACCATTCTAAAGCTGTGATACGGGCTTGAAATCTGAAAAACTTTATATATCACATTATATATACATATCTTTGAAGAATAAAACCTTAGCTTATTATTATCTTGTCGTCTGTCCTGACGTACAACAATACGTTTATTCCGGTATGCCAGACTTCTTTTCAATCCGTGTAATTATACTACATAATAATACTGGATTCGTAGGTAAACTCTCATGAACATGTATGGTCGTCTGGAATAAATTTATCCTTTAATGAATCAAATGCCGCGTTTAGTACTAATAGGTTTATACTATTATCAAAAATTAGATGTAATGAATTATACAAAATACCATTCATGATGTATATTTTTCTGTACATTATGGAAGGGTTTCTATGCCAGAATCAAAGATTTACGTATATTTGCTACATATTTAAATGTTTTCATTCCTTCGCCTTTTGATGTTTTTGTTACTAAATTCCATATTAAATTCAATTTATTTTTAACCAATAAGACTGCATTTCTTTTAATCTTTTACCAAAGATACCTGAGTTCCCAAATTGTAATGTTGAAATTGATAGGAGTATAGGGAGAGGCAAAGCCGGATCCGTACGCCAGTCTAAATTGGAAAGTTAACTGGAATTTCCCCAAAAAGCTGTCACGATACGGATTGTATACCCAAAACATATGTCGACAGCATATGGTTAACCATAGGCACTTAGATATGAGTTCAAGGTCTCTCATATTCCCACCCGTGTTCAGTGGCTGCGCTATAATATGTCTCAAATATAATTTGGAAAGGGAGCCTCAATTCAAATGAAGCAATATGATGATTATTGTATATCCGAAACGCATGAAATGAGATTATTGACCCGGAAGAGCAATTGAGTGTCAAGTGTGGTTTTTAGTTGAAGTGATATTGTCGGATTTTTTCCTTTTGGGAGCAATAAAGAAATTTGGGGAGTGGGGTAAGGGGAGCGATAACTTGTTTTTTGCACTCCCTTGCTTTACATGCCTGATAAAAATTTGACCGATTCCTCCACTGTTGCCATTCTTTCAATAAACGAATAGGATGTCGGAATTTCATCCTGAAAATGTAACTATCAGTTATAAATCAGGATTAAATACATGCCCCTAAGCCATGTACCTTGATAGCCATTCGAGGGCTTCATCAACAAGTTGGAACTGACCAGAAAATCGGTCGATGTGATTAATATTTCGAGGTAAATAAGGAAGTAATATTAAATTGAAGTAAAGATTAACATTTCGTGCTATCGTGACAAAATAATTATTATTCGTTGACATAGTATCAGACTGCTGTTGTCTTCATTAACCAGTCAATGGAACTTATTTCCGTTCACCAGTCGTTTTAGATCCAATAACAACATGCTCATAACAAATAATGATCGATTGATTCCAGATCAGACAACATTGTACTTTAAGAGTAGAGTTTCAGAAGACCGTTAGATGCACTATTGTAAGAGAATAAAGCGGATAGACGGAAGCCAGTGTCCACAAATTGAGGTTCAATCTTTGGACCAGGCTTCAGTGGGATGTGAAGGACCAAATAAACAGATATGTAGATACGAAACCTCTAGGGCTTCAGTCCGCACACATACACGCAACAACAGGATTAAAACATTGTTTGTGGGGTTCTATATAGCACAATCGGTAAGATCGGTGGGTGTTTACTTGACGTCATTTGTATGGTTTGTCGAGCAGATTGCGGCTGTGAGTAGTGGGTTCCGATGTCGATCCGCGTGTGAAAGCCCGTTGACCTTGAATAAGTCTTCTTCACTCATAATGTTAGGCTAGTCCAGCTGTAAGTGGGTACAAATAATCCGGGAAAGATCAATGCCAAGAGGTTTGGCTAAGTACCAGTTGGTAGATTGTGAAGTTAAGTTGTTATCCTTGTTAAATAAAAGTTGTTGTTTCTTTCTTTCCTTCCTTCTTTCTTACCTGTTGCGTCAACGTCGCATGACATTCCACCAATAGGGCATAAAACATGGGAATTCTACGGTGATTTGAATGATCTAATTAGAAGCTGTGAGTGTCCCAGAACTTCACGAAAAGGACAAGAAAACCAATTCAGAACAATCTTAAAAGGACACTCAATTTTCTAACCAGATTTGGTATTTAAATCAAAAATCTTATTCCGTTTGAATTGTTTTTTGATGAAGCGCCACTTATCTCTTGGTTGACAAGGAGGCTAGATAATTCCTATATTGTCTGTACCGGAAACGTTTTAAAATCTTCACACCAAGCTACTACCGTAACCATTATTAACTGTCTATAATACGACATTATTTCATTTCATTAGTAAAGACCTTTATACACTAGATACGACACAACACGTTACGACATGACACGACATGGCACGATACGACTTTTCAATACATACCGAAATTGCCTGAAACAGCATGACAAATCAGCATGTACTAACCTAAAAAGAAAAGTCGACTGCTCCGTTTATTCTTAAATTGGACAGCTTCGCTATTTCTTTACTGAAAACCACGTGGAAGACATGGAACGACAAGTGCTGTGTCGTGTCGTACCATACCTACTATGTTTAGTATCTGCAGTTTATATTTCTTTCTATTGTTTGTTGTGTCGTACCGTGTTGTGTATAAAGGTCTTAATAGAGAGGGGAATCAACTGAAAGTTTTTTGCCTAGGGGTGCCATATAGGGGTAGTCTGATTTTTTGGTAAATTTATGTAAGTTGGAAAATTTGTTCGTTTAAATTTATGAAGATTACACACCAGTATTTAGAGAAATATCTCCCTTAAATTATATATGAAAGGTTTTACTTAGAGTATCTTACCGTTATTTTTAGTTTAACTAGTTAAAAGGTTTACGTAAACATAAGTTTGCATACTGCCCCATTAAGTATGTATGATCACTCAATGTGATGCTTGTAAATCCCGACCAGCTGAACGATATTTTCTACAAAATTACTTTATGGGGGAGTAATCACCAGCTTTCAAATAACAACAATTGTTATCAAATCTCTCGTCTATCATGTCTACAAGCTTCATTTTCTCCCACAATACAATGAACATAACTCGTTAGAATTATTAGACGTCCTACGCCTGCTATGCCAATAAGATATCAAGCATGTAACACGATTTGTTGATTCAATATATGGGTAGGATATATTGGACGTATTTTTATTGGATAACAATTGTGGGTTTAAATGCATTGTATACCAAACTTAAAGGGATTGGAAAGTGTTTCTAGCCTTTTTATGTGTACCGGAGACACCTTTGACTCCTTTTTTGAGACAGTCCGTAGTAGTATTATTACTTGACTAATTTGATTTAACAAACGTTCGCCTCACTCTATTCAAAACTGGCCAATTTATCATAAATAAGGTTCCTAGAAATTCAGCCATCTTGTAATGGGGATAACATATTTTATTATGTTATTGTGGTCTGGTTATAGGTTGGTTACGAATTCTCTTAGTAGCTGCGTCATTTCCGGTTTACTCTTTCTGAAATTTCAGGAACCACAGGCATCGGACGAAGAATTGGAATGCCCCAAAAATAAAAGTCTAAGGTTTCCCCGATACACATTAAAAGGCTAGAAAACCTCTTAAAAATCCCTTTAATTTTTTGTTAAATACTTATGGGATATATCTAGACAAAAAGAAAGAGACATATTATATGTCCATCAGTTAGTAGTTTGAACACCAAAATATTTAAAACGTTTACGTAAACCTTTTAATGTCGTTATATTCTTTGTCGTTGTTGAAAAATTAATGTATGGATTTAAGCAAAATATACACCAAATTAAATAAATATAAAGTAAAGAAATATATCTATATATCTATAACTGCAAAATTTTAAGGCTAAAATAGATCGACACTTAGAAAGAAGCAACTGTAAATAACAAGTACACTCCATTTTTTGAATGACCCCTTTTACATCAAATTCGGGTTGAGATAGATACATAGAAAGGCCCTTTTCTTTTTAGAAATCGTTTTACATATAATTTTCAGTGTTTTACATAATGTAAATTTTGTGTGCTGCCCCTTCAAATTATCCTTAAAAATGTAAAACATTTCTGGTTAGTACCCCTCCACATGAAAAACCGAAAAAAAAAAAATTGTAAAGAACGATGTTTACTGATTTGCAGAAATTTTTTTCGGTTTCAAAGGTCTTAGAATTTTTTCTTCAGCCTGTAAGACATCTATCAAGTAATAAAACATTGTTCGTTAGAAAAGAGCTTTGTGTAAGGTTTTATGTTGTTTTTTGCTGGTAAAGAAACCGTTCTTAGCGTTTAAAAAGAGATGCAACGTATAATTAAAGATGCAAAAATACAGCATATATATAAAGATGCAAAGATACAGTTTAGAAATAAAAATACAGCGTATAAATAAAGATAAACCGCATAAATAAAAAAAGATGAAGCGTATAATATTAAAGATGCAGCATATCAAGATAGATACAGCGTATAAATAAAGATAAAGGGTATAAATATAAAAAGATGAAGCGTATAATTAAAGATGCAGCGTATAAAGAAAGATACCGCGTATAAATAAAGAGGTGGCGTATAAATAAAGAGGCAACGTATAAATAAAAATGCAGCGTATTTCGGTCGAAATTTATTTTTGCTCAAATTTGTGAAAATTATAAAACCAAAACCTAATGCCAAAACTATTTAAAAAGTGGACGTAAAAGTTTTAAGTTGGTTATGCTTGTTGGAAGCTAATAGAAAACTACAGTACAGTTTACGTAAATAAACGATAATTATAGAGAAATATTCTCTTACGTATTTTATAAGGTTTCAATTAGTAATATCAAGCCAAACACCAAAACTAGATCAAACTGCTAATTAACAATTAGTTCTCTATGTTTTTTTTCAATTAACCCTTTTGAAATAAATTCAATTTGATCAAGTACATACATATACGTCAAAAGCATATTTTACAATTTTTTGAAGTATAATTTACGACGTTTTTGATATTGAATATTTTGCATACTGCCCCTTTAATGGCATACTAATACTATACCCTTTAGAGGGTATTTTGTCGTCTCTTTCCCATGCAGTTGAGGAAAGAAAGAACTTATCTCATTCATTCCATTCGTTCATTCAATATGACCACCGTACCTCATTATTGTTATTGTTTTTGCTGTTCAGTCTTAAGACTAGTGATGATGTTGTTACCACCCAAAAAAAGAAAATAAACAAAAGCTGTAGATTAAAATACAATTAAATATGTAGAATCTGATCCTGTTATCAAGCTCTGAAAAGAATGTACATCAAATGATGATAATATAATTAAACTTTTCAATCACCCAAGGCAATGGACTGCAACACAAAATTTCCATTATAAATAACGTGTTTTCCTTATATATCTCAAAATACCGAAATAAATATCTTATCTAAATTGGAATTCCATGTTGATTGAGAAATTGATTTCTTAAACGCCATTAAAAGTTTTGAATGATATCAGGCAAATAAGATGAAGTAAGACCAAGACAGAAAAGTCCCTTCCAGCGAAAAACCACTCCGTTCAGACTTTCATTTTGGATGCTGTAGAAAACATCAGACTAATGGAAAAAAGTCCTATCCGATAATGAAGAACATAATACATGTATAACAGCAATGTAGAATGTACGCCACAACAAGGTCGAAAGCCCATAGGGGCCAATTGGGGCTCCCCTCCCTAGATAATAGATTAAAATAAAAAAGCCAAAACATGAAATGTTGAGCAGTTTTGTGAAGGTTTAACTAACCCCCTCCCCCACCCTCTATCGAAAATATTACGTTATGTCTGTTACTTTACTTAGCAAGAATACTGCCTTCATGGGCTAAAAAGCTATGAGATGCGGATGCATTCCTATCGCCTCACATAAAGCAATTTGGTTTTGTGTTTTGCACTTCAGGGACATCGCTGTGTCATTGACATACTTTTTTGTTTCACATCAATATTTTTTTTATCAATTATAATCCACTTATATGTCCAACTGTGATAAGGACATGTTAAAAAAACAAACGCCAAGATTTTGTTATCAGTTCCCGATCGCTTTGAACCAATTAACCGTCACATTAGCAACGCAGTCAAAACGCCTTTCCAGTGTGACGGGGATACTATATATTTTGATCGTATTCCGAGTCCATGTTGATTTTTCATTGACATCGATCTTGTTCTATTAAGACGTAATTGCTACTGTAAGCTGATACAATCATGTAAGATACAATCGCCTGCCAATTATTAAATACAAGTGATATCAACAATCACAGTGGTATGTTCGGTTTCATCGTCTTTCATCAATAATTATTGTTTCAATAGAGTGATTTTAATTACAATTGTATCTAAAAGGATCATTGATATTCATAGCTTCTAAATTGATAATTTTAATTTTTGTTATTGTTTAGTATTTAACATAGAAATGGTTTATGAGTTTCCATTTTTTTTTATTTTATACATTATTGCTCTGTATATCGAGAAAGCGATACATTATTCAACCTTATTTGAATAGCTTTTAAAATGAAATGAAATGCCTCCAAGTTTTACTATTTACGGTTCTTCCCTTAATGATAGTGGAGATTGCAGACCTAATAATTATCTTCTTGGATGACTGTTTCCAGTGACATTTCTGGAATACTACGGTAACAATTTGCCCTGATATGAATTGTCTACGACTCGTTATGTGGAATGAATCGTTTTTATCCATCGTCAAAGTAAGTGTAAACATTAGTTATTAGGGCGTAAGCTTCTAACGTCAGTCACCCGACCCCCATGTCACGTGAGAGAAATTCGAGGAAACATTGGGATCATAATAGTCCGAAATACTTGCCTCTATTCCAGCCGTTGATAGATATTTTGACAGTTGTCGACTGGAGTAGAGTCAGAAAAACAGACCCTGATATATGGGGAATTTCAACACCTCGGGAGATGAGTTTTTTTCTTACATAATATTAAACCCCCTTTACGATGACTGGGGAGGGCGGTTATCATGACTTCTCCAAGGTGTACTTTTTCGAAGGGTTCAGAACTGATGGATACATGATTTTGATTCTCTACCCTAATTCGAACATGTCTCTTGGTTGAAAAAATCAATTTGACGAAAAAATCTGACAACGCCATTATTACGTACTCGATCATGTTTAGTTCCATTTGACTTTTGTTTCCACAAGGGCAGTGGTAAATCAATTTAAGCCCCGAGAGAATGATTGATAAACTAGTTAAAAACTGTTACTATAAATCAATTTGTCTGAAAACAGATTGACTTAAATTGACATATTTGGAAGAAACAGCTATCTTTAAATTTACATTTAAGCCCAAAGTTTTCTTATTATCCGCTTTTAAAGGCGATAGAATTTAACCTGCAATACTAGTAGCACATTTAATTATTATCTGATGTCGAAGAAGCTGTTTAATTGTTCCATTGCAACTGACATTGGGTCAAAATGTTTGGATTATTAAACAGTAATATTGAATTCAAAAGAAGAGGTTTTTAAGAAAATTTATGTGACTGTTGTGGGTTTAAGTTATTGAAGATGAATTTTCATAGTGCGTCCTTATCGCGCTGCTATGTCGATGGAAAATTGGCTCTGAGCGTTTTAAAGTCGTCATAGGCTTGGTATAAGTTATAAGCGTGACGACAACGTCTGATAAAGTTTTTAAATTAGTGTTCTCTTTGAATGAAAGTACTAGATTATAATTGCCGAGCGTAGCAACATGAATTGGCATGAATCCCCTCTTTATAGGGATAATACGTCTTAGAATAAACATAAAAGTAGATATACCTGGTGTCATAAATAACATAACAGGATTCTTATATAATCCGATAAATCCCAAAAACTTAATAAAAATGCAATTAACTATTGAAAAACGCTTCATATTATAATTAAGCGTTTTTCAATAATTACTTAGTTATATGAATTTTCCAATTTTGACCATTCTTGCGAATTAAATTTTATGTTCATTCTAAGACGTATTATCACTTTAAACTAACATGTGTCATTTACATAAACGATATCATGAAATAATTTAAATTAATTTAACCCGCATTGTGATTTATTTTTACTTGATTAAAGAGAAATAAACTACTTTCTCGAGAAAATAAAGGATGGAGGGAGTTCATTAAAAGTCCACTACTGCATAGAATGCTCTTTTTTCTTACATGTGATCATAATGTAATTCAAGAAGACATTAATACACTAGCCTACGACGGTCTAGAAATATGACCAGTAGATGCCATTTCCGTTGATTCAAAATTCTTAGGTCTGTATCCCATTTCGAAAAGTTTTAATGAATTTTGAATTGATATATAGACAAATTTAGTTTCTTTCCATTCTAGATATTCTGTTATTGATCGCTGAAACTGAGTTCTATCAATTGAAAAAATGAAATAATTAGAAGACAAGAAGACTTAAAGGGGTACTTCCTCTTAGGGCAGTGGTTCCCAACCTATTTTAGCCTTCACAACTCTGGAGCAATCACGTGGACGTTCACACCCCAAAAAATTTGTTTCATCCATATTTGCAGCATGTGATGATATTATGAAGTGCTCTCTCAACTCAAAATAAATTCTTCTCCTACACCTTTTGGCCACACCCCCGGCACCCTAATGCCACACCCACAGGGGGCGAAAATACCCAAGGTTGGGAATCAGGGTCTTAGGATGACCAAAATTATTTTAAACTTGATGTCTTTAGACATCAGTGGACTTACCTGGTGTCATAACTATACAACAGAATCTCTCTATAATCCAATAAATCTGTAAAACTAAATAATAATCCACTAAAATAAGTAATTTTGAAACATTCTTAGAAACATAATTTCGAAATATTTAGTTTAATAGATATATCGTTTTATATAGAGATTCTATTCTTTAGTCATGGTACTTGTTTTCCAAGTTTGAGACTTTAACTTATATGTCCATTCTAAAAGTGCGGGTATTCCTGACAAGACTCTAATCGGCGACAAATATCTCCGACCAAGGCCGCTCGTGTGCCCGCACCTTTAGAGGTAGTATCCTTTTAAGTTTGTTGAAAACTTAAGGCAGTCTTTAAGTCTACAAGGTTACGAACAAAAGTAATCATAAAGCAATATCCAATTTAATTAAAGCTTGTCGTGTAGAAAATTATGTACAAGATTTTGATTGACAGATATGGTTCTTACATTACGATTTCAAATGATTTCAATCTCTGAAGAATAAGTTTGGTTTCGAAAGGAGACCGGAAAGTTCAGTTATTAGGATTCGATGTTGACAAATAAATGTAGTCTTGTAAAATGTTATTGAAGCAATACACTTTAAGGTGGCAACCCAGAAGGGTGTCTCTGTCAAATTTTCCATCATTTTCAGAATTGTGTTTAAAATGGTTTGTTTAGTTTTGTCACTTTTCGTTGGGGTTAATCCGATAAAAGCGCTCAAATCACATCAAATCTGTTTAAATTTTAGTATAAGTTACCTCTTAAAAGTGTTATGAAAATAAGTCGAAAATCGAATGAACATTTTCAAAATTCTAGGCCAAGGGTGATAACTCTGTTTTAAAATTCAGAAACTCAAATTTCATTCTTTATGTTCATTCTTAGCTTGTATCTCTATTACCACGTTTCATGAAACTATGTTGACAACAATAGAAAATACAACATTTTTGGTACAAGGGCCCTAACTCTGTTACTGCGTCGAAAAGCGCTAAGCATCGAAAAATGGCATTCGCAAACTTGCAAAATCAAACATGACCTTCTACATTTAAAGTCTCAATGGACAAATTGACAAACATGTGCACCGACATTTCAATGTCTTTTCTAACTATGATTATTCCAGTCTTTCCTGTTTTCGAATATCAGACAATCCGATGACAAATGACCGTAGGCGACTGGAATTAATTAAAGTTTTCAGTTTCTAAAAGCTTTAAATATATAAGCCACAAAATATATCACAAATAGGCTAAAAGTATGTTCTGTATATACTTGGTGATAAAATAATACGTGTAAAAGATTTTTAAAAGACTGGATTTGTTATCTGTCTTATTATTAAAACTACATTTATCATCATTTATATTATCTTTGTGTATGCGCATGTGTAGTGAGGACATTGTATTGGACACTATCAAGTTAAAATGTCTATATTAAATCACAGGGCAATACGACTGGTTTTAGCCTATTCTATAGGTAGCGTTATTGCGGCTATAGCTTGTATCAGAGCCCTGTGGTATATAGTACGGAATCCAAAGACAGCTTTTAACAGAAAAGATCGAATTGATCCACCATCATGTTTGTTTGATGATAGTTTAGGAACCCACCAATTCATTCATTTAGAGGTAGAATTTTCTATTTATCTCTCACGTGATATTTCTATAAATACAATAACTTAAAAGTCGTTCCAATTTTTGAACTTTCGACCTCTGTTGTCCTTTATAAAAAGAATCGAAGTTTAAGCAGCTTTTAGATATTAGTGCCCTACGGCAGGAATTTAAAAATAAACACGATCAGCCAGACCACTCTTGGTAGAATAATTAAATATTGAAACTACAATATAAAAAAATTTCACTGTTATTGAAATTATATAGACCAGATCATCATGTATATTGTATGCATTATCTACATACATTACTTGAAAATATAATGGACTTTATCGTATATATGATTGTATCGTTCAGAACAAATAATGATAATAATCGAATAAATGAATGCCTCATCATTTATAACAAATAACAATAGCAACTTTTGTTGTTCATCGTTCATTATTTATCATACCACATTTCAAAAAATTTCGAAAAAGGAAAATATACCTTCTATCAATGCGTTTGATTAAGTTAAGGGCGATAACTCAAAAAATCGAACTCACAAATAATGATAATAATAGGATTGGATGAACACCTCATCATTTATAATAAATAATGACCATAGCTACTTTTTAAGCTTTTTAGCAACAATTATTTTCAATTTTTAATTTATCAATTACTAAATTTCAAAAAATTTACCGAAAGAAAATAAATCTATCTATTTTACATTCCTTTGATTAAGTCAAGAGCGATAACTCAAAAACTCATTCTGAATAAGTGTATTGTATATCAAGTTGCAACCACATCAGACAGAAACTGTTGCTTTTATATTATTATAATCATATTATCAATGGAGTTAAACGAATAGACGACGATTTAGTCAACGGCAACATATGTCCACATTTTCTTGGAGACGAAATTCTAATAGTTGAATATTGTTTCAGAATGTGCGACTTCATTATGTTGTTAATGGTAGTGAAGATAAACCATTAATGGTGTTGCTTCATGGATTCCCCGAATTCTGGTATTCATGGCGTTTTCAATTAAAGGAGTTTGCCAAAGATTATCGGTAAGTTTTCTTTTAAATATTTAGTAAATAAATTGGCGCTCAATGTTGGTCTACTGCATTGACATATCATGACGCAGAGTGGTATCTGATGTTCCCAAATGGTAAGCGAGCAATTAGAGTAATACCAATTACATGGAGTTATATGGGTAATGGCGCAATTTGTAACTTTATGGAGAGCTTATCCGCACCTGAATTATGCGTACAGATAAGACCATGTCTTGTGAACACTTGAATTTACTAATTTGTTACTAACATCATGCCTAAAAAAGCTTTTACTACTAACTTTCTGTAGTGTTGTGGCTGTGGACCAAAGAGGCTATTCAGAATCGGATAAACCACCTGGCATCAAGAACTATGCTGTTACTAATATGGTGGAAGATTTGAAACAACTGATACCTGCTTTAGGTAACGCTTTCTAGTTGCAACGTGATGATGAACAGGAACGGGGCACCGTTGAGCGTACGCCCTAATATTGAATCGAACTGAAATTGAGTTTTGGTTTTATGCTCTGAAAAGGGCTTTTGCAGACATGTAACAACTGTGTAGACAATGGTATTGGCCTCCATTTTTCATCAACAAGGCCCTGGGATCTTCGACGTGCACAGCCTGTAGTAAACGGAACGTCGGTTTTAGTGTTTCGTCTGCTGCAAACCAGTAACACGTAATGTCATTGCCAATATATTTCAGGTTATAACTCGTGCGTTTTGGTCGGCCATGATTGGGGAGGAGCTATATCATGGTCTTTTGCAGCAAAATACCCACATATGGTCAGTAAATTGATCATCATGAATTGTCCTCATCCTGCTGTTTTCCAGAAGTACATGACGTCACATTTAGCTCAGTTTAAAAAGTCTACGTACGTATGTCTGCATTAAGGGTTCTAATTACAAACTTAAAAATATTTTCCTTATATTAATCGAAGTTAATAAAAACAACGGTTTGGAAAATTGTATGACACTTCGTCCTACGCATTCTTCCAAAGGTCGGATGTTTTCGTCGGTAAAAATAGCTTAAGTTGGCATGCCCGTAGCCAGACTTGATGGTTTGGGAATAGCAAGTAATATATCCAGAGGGACAATCTGGTATAGTGATTATTTGAAGAAAACAAATAGATCGCTTGTCAGAATTTTTTCATGGGGGGGCAATCCATTTTATTCGTTACCCACTGGCCTGGAAGTTGGGCTTATATATTTAGACGGAAGTTTCCAGTTACCAATATGGATCTGAAATATGAATATTTCTATTATTCATTTTAGCTATATGTTTTTCTTCCTGATACCATGGATACCAGAGTTTATATTTAAACTAGCAGATTACCATCGACTATCAGTGATATTTAGGAGTAACAGAATGGGGGTAGTGGATAAATCTAGAATAACAGATGAAGATATGGAAGCCTACAAGTATTCCTTTTCAAGAGACGGTATGTGGCGCATTCGTTTATTCATTCATTCAAGTTTTTCTTTAATTTGGTTTCATTTCAGGCTGGATATATAAAAGTTTTTCTTTAATTTGGTTTCATTTAAGGCTGGATATATAAAAGTTTTTCTTTAATTTGGTTTCATTTCAGGCTGTGACACGGGAAGTTTGAACTATATTAGAGCAATGTTCCATACACCTTTGACAGCTAAACAAGGTTTGAAGACGATCACGTCCCCAACTTTATTTATATGGGGTTGTCGTGATGGGGCATTGGAGGCGGGAATGGTACCCCTGGCTAAAAAATATGTGGATAATCTACAAATTGAATATATTGAAGATGCTTCCCATTGGGTTCAGATGGATAAACCAGATGTAGTGAATAACTTAATGAAAAAATTCCTGGCGAAAGAGTGATGCGGATTTTAGTGGTTTTCAGTCTCTATTATATTTCTATTAAAATAATTTGTATCTGTTTATTTTGTGTGGTTTATTATTTAAAAATATGTCAACAAAGCAACATTGGCTATGTTGTTTGAATTGGGAGTCGGCATCATGTGTTCCGCAGAGGTATACGCGTAATCTACAATGATTGATCACGATAACCGATGTTCAAAGATGATCGTGATCAATAGAGGCCGTAAACGATCACGATGAATAAACTTAATAACAAACGATCATGAATAGTAATCATAAATGCTCGCGATTATTAATATCATCAAGATCAATAATAGTCGAAGTTTAAAGTTAACTTAAGTTTTCAAAGGTTAATCAAGGTTAATTATAGGGATAGATGATCATAATCGATTATCAAATGATCATAAAGAATCATGATGTATAAAAATATAGTCAAAAATGTTAATAATGATCAAATAATTATAAGTCATCATGATCCATAATGATTATACACGATCACTATGAATAGTGATAATTAGTGGACAAATATATTAGCAAAAATCTTTACCGTGCATAACTGACTCTTTAAAAATGTTATTTGTAACATGCGAATAAAATAAACATTAAATAGGTGCAAATAAGATAATTATAGGAAACTCCATAGTTTCGTAAAAAAAATACAAGAACAGTGTTCTCTACTTCAAGGGAGATAACTATCATCACTTTTGACAAAATTAGACAGGACCGACTCATTCTTATTGCCATTTAAATCTTGAAATTCAACCTTCTATAACTTTTTCCAGAAATCTCGTTGAAAACTTTCCAATATGTCACATGAAAGCCTGACCAATGCATAGTTTCTGGACGAAAATAAAATAGATCATGACTAAGAAAATCTTGAACTAGCCAAACTGAAAGTAGACTACTGAATTTTATCATAATCCGCTTGATTGCCACTGCACACTAAACGACTATTTTTTTTCAGAAAATCTGAACGAAATTGCAATCCCAGACATGAAATTCCAAAGAGTTCAGAATCTACTTTTATGAATATTGAGGGACTCTTAGAGAAGCGTGGATTCTCTATCCTCAGGTGAATACATGTAGCTTTCCAATGCCACCCACGGCGATTTCGTATCTCTTTTACTTTGAAAGTACTGGGCGTTTCAGCTTTCTCTATGACAAACAGATTTTTGGCACTTTTCCGCAAGAAAAGTGCTCAGATTTAAGATTTTACTTTTATGCACATTGGGGGACTCTTAGGGAAGAACGGAGTCCAATAATTTCATATTCTCAAACGTTTGCTAGTTGTACAAACACGCATCTGTAAAGAAAGAACAGTTTGACGTCAACAAAATGATATGAAGGGTTGATATTTCGATATAAGAGCCAAAATGTGCCAAAATACAATTCTGAAAGGACAGTGGCGATCGGCAAGGCAACGGGGGAAATATCAGTATTGATATACAAAATGGAACAAGAACGAATGCTTGTAAAGGCTGATTTATTGGATTCATGCTTCTAATTTTCAGACACAGCACCATGTGGGATCAGCAGTTGGACAGCCAACATATTGTGGTTTACTACCGCCAGAACATTGGTGAGCACTGCCAACACATTTACCATTTCTTTGTTTACATTTATAACAACAACCTGGAATAGTAAATTTCAAGCATTGATACACCATTCCCTTCAACAAAAGAAATACTGTACGAGAAAAACGCCTATTCAACTATGTCGGAAAAGAGACACACGCTGAAATTGTTCAACAATCCTTATCACTTTTTAGCCCGGTATCGATAAACAAAATTAAATGCATTTCGATAAATTATATGATAATAATTGAAGACTTACTTACACTGTAAATAATACATACTAATTATAATAACTTTTGGGATAATAACCAAACTAATTCACAGTAATAACTGAATACTTACTTCCAGCAGATGCAGTAGAAACAGCTGCTAAAACCAGGAGACCCAACAAAATAACGGTTGAAATTTTCATATTTGATGGTTAAAGTATTTCTGTATTACCTCGAATGACGATTGAGTTTTAGTTCTGTCTATTATATACTTTTTCAATTCAATAGAAAAAAAAATATTTAAAAAATTGTCATTCTGAAGTATTTGATAAAATTATCTCTTCATGATGAATGATTAAAGAGACAGATTCAGATGGAAGAAATTTCCTAACGTAACAATTTTGTTTTTTCACTTCTTTTCATGGATTCAGATTGCTTTACTTGAGGAAATGTACACTAGCAATCAATTTCATCCTACATATTATTTCTTGATATTATTGTAGACATTTTCATTGTTTTTCAAAATAAATGTGTTGGTATTTTGTTCACATATTAGTCTACATTCTTATTCTATGAATGCATTTGATGTACAATTGGTACAAATTGACTTGGTGTTTGTCTCACTATATACATCTGTAAGTAAAAAATTGCCATAATTTCAAATGATAGGGATATCGAAAAACAGTTTCGCTCAATCCTGTATTGTCTATTAAAATCCTTCACTTCGACGCCATTTTGATTTACTTTATCAGATTCCACGATCCGCTCATTACAGATTTATTTTTTGCATGGAAAACACCTAAATTTTGTCGTGGAATATTATCTTTAACTTCAACAAACTAAAGGATACTTATGATAATATCATTTATGTTCACTTGTAAAGCAACATGCCGATATTGTTGAAAATGGTAAAATTTCGGACAGCATGATTTTAACAGTATGATATTGTTTTATGCAGAATTAACTCGCCTGAATTGGTTTATATTAAGCAATGATATTCTTACTGAGCATTATATTTATGCGATGTTTTAGAATCAAATTAGTTCTACATGATTGCCAGCTGTCATAACTCCTGGTGTCCATTTATATTATAATGTGGTTATTCAGATGGTTTGCTTCAGAACAATTTGACAAGAGTGCCGCTACATGGTTGTCCATTTATAGACTGGATTTTTTCAAAATTTCATGAATAGAAATGTTTCGTGTATGGTTAGAGCAAAAAATAATATAAATTGCTGAAAGAACGTTATTTTACTATTTTGTGATCGTACATGATCTATTTATGCTTTCGTATTTGTAGCTGACCTTTTTACAGTCACAGGGTATTGGACTTTGTCAATTAAGTTCAACTAAATCAGTGGTTTTCAAACTGTTTTTGTATGTGTCCCATGTGTCTTCTGTGCGTTTTGGACCAGCAGTCTCAGTCTCCATCCAAATCGTTGTTGTTTTCGAAATTTTAGCTTCCTATCTTGAAAACTCTGTCAGTTACAGCACTTGTGGTCTCAAACTTTTTCCCTAAACCCAAAAATATGCGATTTTCCTCTTGAAAATTCGAGTGAAACTTCAAAGTCGACTTTCTCGAAACATTTTCAAAAATCCGAATTTCTGTTTTCGACTGAAATAAATAGAAGACATGTTAAACTTTCGTTTGCAATAAAAATTATACCTTTGTGGTCAAAATTGGCGAAGTTATGACCATTTTAGTGAGGGGTGTGGGGGTCGGCAGTCCGCCTATAGAGTCTAGTAGCACTGGCTAGGATGAAGACCAAAAGTTTAACAGGCTGCCGTTCAAAAACTATCAGAGATGTAAAGTTGAAATTTGCACTGAAGGTACACACCCATCGGAAGTTGTTGTGTTCGAAATTTCAGCTTCCTATCGTGAAAACTCCGCCAGTACTTTGTCGCAAAATTTTTGATTCCAATCGCCCAAACGCATCAGGATGCCCAAATTTAAATTTATGGCTCACCCAAACTTATGTATTTGGCTCGACCAAACTTGTAGATATGTTTATCATGTAATAAAAGTATTGTTATTTTAGTGTCTTGATGTTCGCGTAGGTTTGTCATGTGAGTGTGTGTAAGTATGCATGTGCATGAGAGTCCGTGCAAAGCGTGATAGTTTATTATATAAGGTTGTATGTGAAAATATTGGTTACTCGACAATTGTTTATGATGTTCGACGGTAGTCCTATGCTAGGTGTCCTATGATGGAAAATGGTTGATTGATACTTCTAGGTGATGGAGATCTTCGTTGAAAAATGTTTCTAGGTGATAGGCATATGCTACCGTCGAACATTGTAAACAATTTTCGAATAACCAATATTGTCACATACAACCTTATATGATAACTATCACGCTTTG
>NW_008707048.1:0-1437 GCF_000327385.1 Lottia gigantea | reverse complement strand
CTTATTTCTTGGTTTGGGGAAAAAGTTTGAGACCAAAAGTGCTGTAACTGGCAGAGATTCCAAGATAGGAAGCTGAAATTTGGAACGCAGCAACTTCAGATGGGTGTGTACCTTCAGTGCAAATTTCAACTTTATATCTCTGATAGTTTTCGGACGGCAGCCTGTTAAAGTTTTGGTCTTCACCCCAGCCATTACTATAAGACTCTATAGGCGGACCGCCGACCCCCACCCCCTCAATAAAATGGCCAGAACTTCGCCAATTTTGGTCCCAGAGGTATAATTTTTATTGCAAACGAAAGTTTAACATGTCTGCTATCTATTTCAGTCGAAAACAGAAATTCGGATTTTTGAAAATGTTTGGAGAAATACGACTTTGAAGTTTCACCCAAAATTCCGAGAGGAAAATGGCATATTTCTTGGTTTGGGGAAAAAGTTTGAGACCAAAAGTGCTGTAACTGGCAGAGATTCCAAGATAGGAAGCTGAAATTTGGAACACAGCAACTTCAGATGGGTGTGTACCTTCAGTGCAAATTTCAACTTTATATCTCTGATAGTTTTCGGATGGCAGCCTGTTAAAGTTTTGGTCTTCACCCCAGCCATTACTATAAGACTCTATAGGCGGACCGCCGACCCCCACCCCCTCACTAAAATGGCCAGAACTTCGCCAATTTTGGTCCCAGAGGTATAATTTTTATTGCAAACGAAAGTTTAACATGTCTGCTATCTATTTCAGTCGAAAACAGAAATTCGGATTTTTGAAAATGTTTGGAGAAATACGACTTTGAAGTTTCACCCAAAATTCCGAGAGGAAAATCGCATATTTCTTGGTTTGGGGAAAAAGTTTGAGACCAAAAGTGCTGTAACTGGCAGAGATTCCAAGATAGGAAGCTGAAATTTGGAACACAGCAACTTCAGATGGGTGTGTACCTTCAGTGCAAATTTCAACTTTATATCTCTGATAGTTTTCGGATGGCAGCCTGTTAAAGTTTTGGTCTTCACCCCAGCCATTACTATAAGACTCTATAGGCGGACCGCCGACCCCCACCCCCTGACTAAAATGGCCAGAACTTCGCCAATTTTGGTCCCAGAGGTATAATTTTTATTGCAAACGAAAGTTTAACATGTCTGCTATCTATTTCAGTCGAAAAGAGAAATTCGGATTTTTGAAAATGTTTGGAGAAATACGACTTTGAAGTTTCACCCAAAATTCCGAGAGGAAAATCGCATATTTCTTGGTTTGGGGAAAAAGTTTGAGACCAAAAGTGCTGTAACTGGCAGAGATTCCAAGATAGGAAGCTGAAATTTGGAACACAGCAACTTCAGATGGGTGTGACCTTCAATGCAAATTTCAACTTTACTCTCTGATAGTTTTCGGATGGCAGCCTGTTAAAGCTTTGGTCTTCACCCCAGCCATTACTATAAGACTCTATAGGCGGA
>NW_008707047.1:0-1302 GCF_000327385.1 Lottia gigantea | reverse complement strand
GCTGTCCGGGCAAAATTTCCCTCATCGCCCTCTGCATGACGTTGACTGTCTTTATTTGCCCATAAGGTGCAGAATAGAAGGACGCTTAACTCATTTCATTTCCAATTGATTCAAAACAATTTCTTAAAAAATTTAGTAATCTGACTAGTGGCAGTGACAGAGGGGGTAACTCTTTCAGACACTCCACAGAGTTCCACATTTTGAATTCAGTCTAGACAGTTGTCCCACCATCGAGTCAGTTTGCCCCTTATTTGTACCCCCAGTCTCAGGAGGCTGGCACCGTCACTGAATCTGACTGGTTAATAAAGCTCTGCCCTCTCAGATGACTGGAACACTAAGATCATACTAGGCAGTGGCGGAGCCAAAAGGGGGGGGGGGGGGGCAGAGGGGGCAGAAATCTCAGATATTTCGCCTCCCTTGGATGTAAAAATTGCTCCGCCACTGATACTAGGTTGAGTTTTTTGTGAACCTGGCCTGAGGACAATATTTCCAAGCAAGACAATTCCGTTGATCAAAATCTCGTCCAAAGTATGGCATATTTGAGGGTAAAAGTTGTTCAGTAGTGGACTCCTCAAAAGGGAAGTACCATCAGGTGTTTTCGAAAAGAGTAAGCATGGCCTGATTGGCCCTTGTCACCCACTGTTCTGGCAATATTTCCCTCAATGCACACTGTATGGCATGAATCTACTTCATTAGCCCATCAGGGGCAGCTCCATTCACTTCATTTTACTTTCATTTCCATAAGTAAACTGGAAATAGGAATAAAGAAGTTACCTGTAATATTTCAGGAAATTTTTCTACTCTCTTTATCAATTTCTCTTTCAGTGAAGTTCTTCTTTCTTTTTTATCAGTTCTTATAGCTTTATCTATACAACTCTTCTTTCCTACCATATAAACAGAGTTACGGCCCCTGGTTACAGCTGTATAGACATGCTGCCAGTTCTCGTAGTATGATCGATAGACAACGTATACCACTGCTGAAGATTCTGAGCCCTACAATATATAATAAAAGAAGGGTAGGGGACAGGGTTAGATTTATAAAATTCTAAAGTAAAATGAAGAGTTTATTATAAAAATAAATAAATAAATAAATAAATAAATAAATAAATAAATAAATAAATAAATAAATAAATAACCTGATAAGTGTGAATAGTCTGAGCCCAGCCATGTCTCATTTTACACTTATTCACCAAATCTTTATAATTCACACAGACCAGTTTCTCTTTAGGTTGTTCTTTATCAGATAATATTAAATATCGTGTTGATTTACCATCTGTATTATGTTCTTCTGTATCCTGTATG
>NW_008707046.1:0-1303 GCF_000327385.1 Lottia gigantea | reverse complement strand
TGTTTATTTCAGTTAGTTTTGATAAAGGTTGTTTGTTTATTTCAGTTAGTTTTGATAAAGGTTGTTAGTTTATTTCAGTTAGTATTAATAAAGGTTGTTGGTTTATTTCAGTTAGTTTTGATAAAGGTTGTTTGTTTATTTCAGTTAGTTTTGATAAAGGTTGTTAGTTTATTTCCGTTAGTATTAATAAAGGTTGTTAGTTTATTTCAGTTAGTTTTGATAAAGGTTGTTTGTTTATTTCAGTTAGTTTTGATAAAAGTTGTTTGTTTATTTCAGTTAGTTTTGATAAAGGTTGTTAGTTTATTTCAGTTAGTATTATTAAAGGTTGTTTGTTTATTTCAGTTAGTTTTCATAAAGGTTGTTTGTTTATTTCAGTTAGTTTTGATAAAGGTTGTTTGTTTATTTCAGTTAGTTTTGATAAAGGTTGTTTGTTTATTTCAGTTAGTTTTGATAAAGGTTGTTAGTTTATTTCAGTTAGTATTATTAAAGGTTGTTTGTTTATTTCAGTTAGTTTTGATAAAGGTTGTTTGTTTATTTCAGTTAGTTTTGATAAAGGTTGTTAGTTTATTTCAGTTAGTATTAATAAAGGTTGTTTGTTTATTTCAGTTAGTTTTGATAAAGGTTGTTTGTGTATTTCAGTTAGTTTTGATAAAGGTTGTTAGTTTATTTCAGTTAGTATTAATAAAGGTTGTTAGTTTATTTCAGTTAGTTTTCATAAAGGTTGTTTGTTTATTTCAGTTAGTTTTGATAAAGGTTGTTTGTTTATTTCAGTTAGTTTTGATAAAGGTTGTTTGTTTATTTCAGTTAGTTTTGATAAAGGTTGTTAGTTTATTTCAGTTAGTATTATTAAAGGTTGTTTGTTTATTTCAGTTAGTTTTGATAAAGGTTGTTTGTTTATTTAAAACTAAATAAAATCTGTAAGTTTGAAAAGTAGCAATTTCTGGTCTGCACAGTTATGTCAAAAAGTGCTCAAACACAAATAAATTTTTTGCTTGAAAAGTTACAGAGCTACAAGGCTGAAACTTGCTGGGAATATCCAAATGGACTATCTCTACATGTGGGAAAAAACAGAACTCAAATATCTGCCATAGATCAAGAAATAATTTTGGTCAGTTTTCATGCATATAGGCCATAGGGACCAAATATGGCCAATGACCAACTTTGCCAAATATGCCAATTTCTCTCATGTTTTGGTCTTTTCCTACTAATTGGACCCCAGGGAGTTCAAAAAACTCAAAAAAACTAAATAAAATCTGTAAGTTTGAAAAGTAGCAATTTCTGGTCTGCACAGTGGTAGTCAAAA
>NW_008707045.1:8488-10903 GCF_000327385.1 Lottia gigantea | reverse complement strand
TTATTTGAATTTAATATAAATCGCCAATTGGAGCCCTATAAACTTAAAGGGGAAGTCTCATTATATTTTTAAGAAAGTTAGAAATTATTTTTGTTCAAATTTATGAAAATTATACACCAAAATCTAGAGAAATATTTCCCATCTGAACTTTAACTTAAAGTATTTATCCGTTAATTTTAGAACCCAAAAATATGTCAAACTTTTTACTTGGTTAGTATTAATTGATATGTTTTAACACTAAATTTCATTACCCCATGGGCACATGCCATTTTCTAATTTTCCAAACACAGATCCCCACACCCATATTTTGCATACCTTGATCCTCATTTCAATTAACGCTTCATGCTACTCGGCCAAGTAGGAAACCAAGACTAGGGCTAGCAAAACCCTATCCTTGCCCGTGTTAGGCTATATGAATATCTCCTTGAAGGGTTTAACAACTTTCGAACTGCGTAAACGCCAATACTAACGCTGGGTTGGAACACCGTCTATTTGTGGCAGTTGGATTGTCGTCTGCTAGACCATTAGGTGCCGTGGGTTCGAATCCTTCTCAAGGTAAGAAAAATTCTGATGCCTGTGTCAGTGCTTTCGGGAGTCGGCCCGGTGTCGGCTCTCATCCCCTTTTACCTACCAACTGAAGAATAGATACTGATCAATAGACGACAGTTCCCAACCTTTTCTAAACAGGCCTCGAAAGTCCAGCACACGAGGTTCAACGTTCACGCAGAGAGAGTACCTCTCTTCTCTTTCAGATTCCCCATCTACGCCTCGTCATTCTTTCGTCCTTTCGATGTATAGGCCTACTTAGATCAGCAAGCCACCTCACCTTCAACAACCGAGTCATGCCGTATAAATCCATTCAAACAATTTCTCCTCGTTTTGATTCATAGTCATGAAAAGGTGATACCTACCATGACGCTTATCTTGAACTCAACAAGTATTCTACAATAGACTTTACTTAAGCTATTCAATTCTTTAACTGTAAGTAGTAAAAATGTAACAGTAGTCATTAAGAAAAAACTTGTATTTTATGGAAGGTGCTGTTATCTATATTTATAAAGAAAACCCGTCGTCTAAATATTCACATTATCAACTGAGAGAGCTCACTTTTCAGAATGAAATTCCGACATTTAGTTTTCCTTATTCAATTCAGTGAAAACCGCATCGACTGGAATGTTGTTCACCTTCTCAACGTACTATGTTACTGATATCATAACGTCCTAGTAAATGCTGCACCCAAGACTAATTTTAATTGCCGCTGTACATTTTTGTTGAATGCCTGACTTTAATTTTGAAAATAATGTGATGCAGAAATTGAGATGTACCATTGGGATTTATAAGTATTTAGCCGACTGCAGATCCAAGGCCATCCTATATCTTATAACTTATTTTCTTAGAAAAATGACTTTCTTGGAAATAGCTATGAGCAATCACATTCAAGGTAACCCAGACAATGTAACAATACAATGAGGATGTTATTATTAATTTGATATAGCGAGATCCATATAGAGTTATTACCTATTATAAAAACGTGCATATACGAAACTAAGTATAGTTCTTACTAGACCGAAACATCTGTCTCTATTCTAGCCTCTGATAGCTATTTGGACAGATGTCTGCTGGTGTAGAGACAGAAAAAATACGCCCTCTTGAATGCAGATTTTCTGCATCTACGCAGGTAGGGGAATTTAAACCTATTTAGATACCTCGGATCTGCAAAACCCAGATATATTTGGAAAGATGAATATTTATGTAGTTCATTCACACCATCATATTCTCCCTACACCATTTATATCACGTATCCGGTTCAATCAATTATTTTTTGTGACGAAACTGATCTATCATCGACCATTTATTACATACTGAATATTTTTTGATTTTTCTGATTTTCAATAGGTTCATCCTTGCGTAATTAAAAACACGTTTCATCAAAATCCGTCAAAAATTGTGCCTAGAGTGTTTACGAGCTAAAAATTGAAGGCGTGTTCATGAACAAGGGCAATAACCCATACTAAATATTTTTCGGTTTTTCTGAATTTCGATAGGGTTTATCTTTACAAACACTCACACCAAGTTTCGTCGCAATCCGTCAAGAATTGTGCCGTCTAGACAGTTTACGAGCTAAAACTTGAACGCATTTCAAGAACAAGGGCAAATAATTCATACTAAATATTTTTAGACTTTTGGATTTTCAAAAAGAGACATTATAGTACTTTTCAAGAATTAATTACAGATGATGTAAAATTATTTGAAATTTAATATAAATCGCCAATTGGAGCCCTATAAACTTAAAGGGGAAGTCACATTATATTTTTAAGAAAGTTAGAAATTATTTTTATTCAAATTATGAAAATTATACACAAATCTAGAGAAATATTTCCCATCTGAAAGTTTTAATTTCCGTTAATTTTAGAA
>NW_008707045.1:1769-4542 GCF_000327385.1 Lottia gigantea | reverse complement strand
AGTTTTGCAGTGCGTCCATCATTTGGCAATCCTTACCCTTCAACAGCAAGGCCAACCAGCGTTTACCTTCAAATGCAAAGTCTCTGAGTTGGATAGTTTTATCCGTCCAGCAATGAAAACATCAGCTGTCGACGCGAATATTAGATCCCTCAATCGGACATGGCTCTGTAAGGTTACGCAGGTCCTGATCGACCATTACCAAACCACACTTCAAGAGAAGCTGACCACCATTCGTACCAAGTCTTTATCATCACCTGCCGTCGACCGCATCGTTTCTCATGCCCTGTCCTGGGCCCGTCGCTCCTATGGGAAACGTCTCACTCAAGCTGTAATCTCCAAACAATCAACGAAACAAAAACCAGAGTAACCATATCTCTACCAACTGAAATGGACACTTCACCTGCACCATCTAGAGCCACCACGCTGCCGAACCTACTCCTAGTCCAGCAGACATAGGTAAACGCTCTCATAGAGAGGGCACACCCCTTCTCTTTTCACTTTCAGACTCGTCTTCCCCTTCCACACCATCTGAGTCTTCACCACGTGATCCAGGATCCGCCAACCTTTCTTCCTTCTGTGCGTTTTTGGACCAGCAAACCACCCCTCAGTCTCCATCCAAGTCGAGACGTGTATCCAGACCTCCCCCCCCCCCACCCCCCCGAACCAGATCCCAGTCCGTTCCCAATGCAACAATTCTAACATCTACCAAACCAGTACCAATCACACCGTCGACGACCATTATATCCGCTACCAAACCGTATTATCACCAAACCAAGGACAAATCATTATGGAAGCTACCTGCTCTAAAGAAATCTACCTTAATAATTGGATCATCTAACCTGAATCGAATTACCAAAACCAGTTCAGACACCGAAATACATTCTTACCCCGGTGCCCAAATCCATCACATACAGTCAATCCTGGAATCATACGACCATGATCCCAAACCTACTACCATTATTCTTCATGTAGGCCTCAACAACCGTGATCAGCTACTAAAGACCTCCTTTAACCAAGCCCAGAAATTAATCGCCACAGCCAACAAAACCTTCCCAAACTCCAAGATCCTCTTCACATGTATACCTATTTCAAATAAAATCTCAACAGAACCTCAGCACTCTCAACAACATGATGATGGAGTCCAGTATCAACAGCGCAACAATCTTACCACCCTACGAAGAAGAATTCGAACCAGTTGATAATCTTCATTGGTCTCCAGAAACAGCAAACAGCATTTATTTGTTTTGGATACACCAGCTCGAGTAAGTCTTTAAACTAATTACTGGGGATAAAAATACTGAGAGGCCACCGCTAGACCAAACTGTAGTTAACTTGAGCCGCAAAATTCTCAAACCCCTTCAGCATTCAATCTTAGACCGTAGACTTAAGTTTATTCCCACACCAAAGATAGCTAACTTGAATTATCTCCGACCATCCATTGAACGATTTCAACGAAATTTTAGCTGCACATATTTTTTTCGAAACCACCCCCAACGTGGTGCTAGAACAATGTTTATTCCTAAATCCACGTGGACACCCCCTCAGACCGCCATCCATCCTGAAATATTGAAAGCATTTGCGAGTATGAATAGCCAAACAGTGAACCTTTCCATAACACACGAAAAGCCTAATCTCACACGGGTGGAACGTGAAACGTTATAGTTACTTAAGAAAGACGATAGCATTGTTATTAAAAAGAGTGACAAAGGTTCATGTTGTGTCATTCTGAATAGGGAGGATTACGTTTCAGAAGCAGAGAATCAACTGAATAATCCTAAACATTATGCCATTTTACCGAAACCAATTTTCAAAGAAACTGCTAACATGATTAATAATATTCTTGCCGATTTAGTCAAAACTAGTTATCTCAAACAGAAACAATATGACTATCTGTCTGCCAAACCTGATTGTCGCGAGAGACATTTGTACACTTTGCCTAAAATCCATAAGAATCCAACCAAGGAGTGGTTTAACTCGAATAAAATCCCTAAAGGCCGCCCGATTATATCTGACTGTGGTAGTGAGTCAAATGCAGTGTCAGAATACATTGATCATTTCTTACTACCTCTAGCATGCCAACATCGACACAACCGATTTTGTCAATAAAATAAAAAATCTTCGAGTTCCCTCTAATGCTATTTTAATTTCTATCGACGTTTCTTCTATATATACTAATATCGATAACACTACTGGTTTAACGGCAGTTCGTAAAGCTTTTAATAGAAACCCAGATCCAAACAGACCCGACGATGCAATTCTACAGCTTTTAGAGATTTGTCTTAGTCGAAACGATTTCACATTTAATGGTAAAACATATTTACAAACTTCAGGGACAGCAATGGGCAAACGATTCGCCCCTTCGTACGCAAACCTTTTCATGGCAGAGTGGGAACGTGAGGTGTTGCCCCTCTGTCCATTTGACCCACTTTTTTACGGACGCTTTTTGGATGACATATTTATGGTTTGGACTTATTCTATCGAACAGTTTTGGGAATTCTTTGAAATTCTCAACAACCACCACCCTTCTATCAAACTAACCGCAAACGTGAGTGGCAAAAGCATAGACTTTCTCGATACCACAGTCTTTAAGGGAGATTCCATAGCAGAAACAAATAACTTGGATATTAAAATGTATTTCAAAGAAACTGATACTCATCAACTCTTGCACAAGAGCTCCTTTCACCCAAAAATACCTTTTCTGGTATAATTAAGTCACAAGTTTTACGATTTCATCGAATTTGTACAAGATCTTCTGATTTCAACCAAGCCTGTA
>NW_008707045.1:0-1719 GCF_000327385.1 Lottia gigantea | reverse complement strand
TTGTAAGCAACTCTACGAATAAAAGGTACCCGATCCAGGAACATCTAACATGTGAACATTCGAATGTAATATATTTAATTTCATGCAAGAAATGCCCCAAACAATATGTAGGAGAAACTAAGAATAATTTACGAACTCGCTTTAATGCTCATAGGTCAGACATCAAATTAAAGAAAGACAAGCCTGTTTCTAATCATTTCAACCTCGACGACCAAATTGACTTGCCCGAAGATGAAACTACCAAATTCCGTCAATCTAGGGAGGCCCATTGGATTGAGACATTGAATACAGTAAGACCTATAGGACTAAATATTCATCATAATGTAGGCATAGCACCCTTTGTTGTCCCGTTTAATACAACCAGCAATCGAGCAAGCAAGATAGTTCATGCCCACTATAAGAGCCTTCAACTTAAATGATAATATTGTTCATAGTAAACTAAAAACAATCAGTACATAACAGATACTATACTTCTCGCCCATCGGGCGAGTTATTTTTTCTAATTTCAGGTCAGAATAAGAACAGAAGAAAACCCAATATCAAGACCCTTAATCCTAATTTCTAAATAAAGTGTCTGCTCCACCCTAGGCCTGTACATTTGGGAGAATCAAACCCTCCCTTCCACGAAATCATATAAATTATATAAGAAAGGGTTTTAACAAACACCCTCTAGTAAATTGGTTTTATTAAGATTTGTAACAGGAAAGTTTGATTTTCCATTTTGTAGAAGCCAAACATGGCAAAAATACTTCATTGAGCAGTGGATTTTGAACTAGATTAAATAATGAATTTCTGGAGAAGACATCAATTTGCTCAAATCCTCTCTCTAACTGGACTTAGAACAAGCTCGTTTGTGGGCCACATAGGATATTTATTGGGAATTTGGCTCACATGGAAAGATGATCTATAATCCCTGGTTTGGTTTCATGCAACGTTTCGACGTGTTTCCCCCGTCGTCCTCAGACACATAATATGATGGGCAAAACTACTATGAGACTTGATCGTTAAACAATAGTTTTTGTTATATAACTCTAGCCTCTATCACCCAGTCCAACTTCGACGCAAGATGGTTGCTTAAAATCTTGAACGAGTCTACAGTGGCTATTCAATGTGATTGGTTGTCCTATTGTGCGGGAAAACCAAAATTTAAAGTAAAGCTTCCGTGTGTATCAATGAAACAGTAATTATGGCAATAAATTTAACGACAAATTTTAAATCAGATGATATCAAAAATAAACTGAAAGGTTTTGTGGAGGTTTTCATTTTGTTTCGGTTGTGAGCAAATCGCATGAAAATAATATGCTTAAGTGTAGTTATCTCTTATACATCAAAATTCCCGGGTATCTATTTAAAGATAATAGGGAATACCCGATAAACATTTAACAATTTGATGAAAATTATACCTTCCATAATTTATGCAAGAATGTTGTTCATGATAGAGGTCATGGTGTGCGCGTCGCTAATAATAATAAAACTATAGCCGACAACTTAGTTTCTCTAAGTAAGGGTTAAGCTAGCCTGTGTCTCTATGGACTCATTATAGTGTAACTTGCTATAGATACGATGCAGTCATGTAGATGCAAAAAGTTATGACAAATTTGGCTTTTGTCATGGTGACAAATGGCAAAAACTAGTGACCCAAAACTCTGAAGGACCGAATGGCTTTTTATTCAATGTTCTTCATTGCTACTTCTTAAATCTTAATTCTAAATTCTTATT
>NW_008707044.1:16648-17995 GCF_000327385.1 Lottia gigantea | reverse complement strand
CTTTATGTTACACAATAGACGCAGAGACATATTCTTTTTGACTCACAGGACTTAAACGCACATTCTTTGGCCGCAACATTGAAAATTTTGTATATCCTATTTTGGTATTTGGAAAATCAGCAACAAATAGGTCAAAAGCGGCCTTTAGACACACCTGCATGGCAAATGCTGGACCCGCCTTTGTGGCGAATCTTTTACTTGGAAGTTGCCTTGATATATGTAATCTTTTATAAAAACTACTTACATGATCCTGTAATTGTTTACGATTAATTTTTTCACTTTCACTGAGTTTCTTTCTAATGCGTTTTTTTATGGTTTTTCGATTCAGTCCTAAAGTTTTTGACAATTGTCTTTGACTTAAGTATTTGCTCAAAATTTTGCCTTTTTGGCAGATATATCCATTTCGCCAAACAAACTTTTGAACTGTTTTACAGGTACAGGTACATGTATCTGTTTTCTTTTTTTTATGTGACACATGATCTTGATTTACTTCACAACCTTTAAGATGTACCCCAGACCTCTTCTGTCTTTTTCTTTTTCTAACTTTTTCTCTTATCCTTCTTCGTTTTTGTGGCCCGTGCCTTTCTTTATACTTAGCCTTTGATAATCTCTATGCTGTTCTTCGGGCTGTGACACCCTTTCTGGTAATACTATTTGATGTAAAATGCATCTTCACCTTGAGGTTACCGGTACTACTGTCTGGGCCGAAAGTTTCAGAACCAGCACCAGAGCCTCTGAAAATGCAACCCTTTTCTATTCCATTGTTTTTCTTTGTTTTTTTTTTTTCTTAAATTTTTCATATTTTTCAGGATTATTGTTTTCTTTAACTTCTCTGTGTACCTACTCATTTCAATCTGAAAATACAAATAATGTAAATATGATAATATAAGCAAAAGCTGTTAGCCTATTACATATGATATTTTCTAATATATATTTTTATCTCAATAATAATTGACAAAACTATCTACTTGAAGTACAAATATTTGTGTCCGTCTGATGAAAAATGAAACGTAATTGATTTATAAAGAGTCTGTCTTTCAATATGTGAAACGTAAGAGAGGTGTTTTTCAGTCCGTCTTTGCCTCGAAACGTGTATCAAAAATCCGTCTTTTATTGGTAACGTAGGTCCTGTCGTGCAGACGGTAGACCGCTATCGCTCAAATTTTTGCGACTGATAAATGACTTACTTACTTGGAAATTTATCGTAGAATTATGCCACAGTGGATCGTCGTCTATAATAGCAAAAAGCATAATTTATTCATACTTACGTTTCAATTAAGGTAACGTAGTGGATTCAGACGGAATCTCCAAAAACACTTAAAAACTTGAAAGGACATCTCACAGCAT
>NW_008707044.1:13603-15444 GCF_000327385.1 Lottia gigantea | reverse complement strand
TTGAACAATTTGTTTGTGCTGAATCTGAAAGGATTAAGTCCGTGGCCTAAACCTAAAAAAGATGTTTCACTGAAACCAACCCAACAGAAACGAGGCTCAAACTCCACCGTACCCGATCAACAAAATCAAACGAAAACAAAACAGATTGGGAACAGAAAGAGAAACGAAAAATTTAAATCGAAAAATACAAAACAACAAAAGAATAACGTTATAATGTAGGAGGACACGTAACCGTAGCACATAGGTTCTGTTTTTAGTGTGACGTTTGTGATAAAATATATTCAGCAGAATGGACGCAAAGCATCCTTGCATAAGAGGAAAATTATTGGTGATTAAACGAACCACAATGAAAGAGTCTGAGGAGTATTATAATTTCATTAAACACGAAAGGCAGACGTTAATCGTGGATCTGAGCAAACCCAGAAAAATTTTACGTTAACATAATAAAGAGGGCACCAGGTTGAATAAATTTACCGAAGACACCAATTAGACAATCGACTAAGATCAGTCGATCATCAGATTCAGAGTCAGATAAGGACTCGGATTCGGATACTGATTCATCTATTTCATCCTCTAAATCATCTGGAAGATCGTCCACACAAGAAACCACCTAGGATAATGTTCACAAATCTGGAGAAATTCAACAAGAATGTCAATGTTTTCGACGCCAGATAACAATTCAATTCTGGATCAACCCATAACACCTGGTATTTATATAATTCGAGAACCAGAGTTCAGCTATTGAAACCCACAAGGTAATGGACAAATGGCAGTCTAAATGAAGAAAATTTAACAAAGACCAAAATGAATGTGTTGATCTAAATATAAGTGGAACCAAATTTGTGACGTGTATTCGAACCTTGACCAGACTACCGAATAATATAATTGCCAAAAAGGTCAAAGAAGAATCTCCAATGAAACCATACTACAGGGTAGTTTGTACATATTTCATAGACAGATATCATTCGCACTTTAAATTTATACTTAAATATCTGAGAGACAGTGAGTGTGCCTTACCAGTCGAAACTAGTGTCCTTAGTGAAATTCTCAAGAGAAGCTAAATTTTATGGCATATCAGAATTAATTGAGAAAATAGAGTCAATAATGGAATCTTGATCATAATATGCCATGAACCGTTAAGCTAAGATTCCATATACGCGTCATGCGGATGCGTCATAAATGGCCTTTGCAGATCCGTCTTGCGTCAAATGATTCCATATGTGCGTTAAACGTATGCGATATCTTTCTTTTGACGCACGGACTTCTAGATAGATGGATGCTTTGGTGCATAAATTTAGGCTGGAGCAAGATGAAGTTTTATTGCCAGGCTTTCTATGGAATGGTTGAAAATGAAAATGAAGAAAAAAAAAAGGAAGCATCGCTATTGGGTCCACAACATCCTACTTTTACGACGAGAACATGGAACTCTATGAGTTTTTCAGAAGTTTGTGTCGAGTATGTTGATTTCCCCATCTTCGTTGTCAAAATATGGCGGGAAAAAGACAGGGAATCCCCACAAAATACATTTGGGAGATCTCCGCGCGGAAAGGAGTCCGGATGCGTCAAAAATTGACGGACACCGCTTCCGCACATATGGAATCATACCCTCTTAAACCAACTATTTCGATTTTTAACGGATGACGAATCCGCATGACGCGTGTATGGAATCTTAGCTTTATTATTAATTCGAATTTTTTAGCTTATTCCTTGTTATTACACCATTTGTTGATAATTTTATACCATGTTATTGCATCACTTGTTGATGATTTTTGTAAATTGGAGGTGGAAGAAATTCTCAATATTATCAAAACGTATTTTCATTATTCGGAACGAATACTANA
>NW_008707044.1:12427-13553 GCF_000327385.1 Lottia gigantea | reverse complement strand
AACGAAACAAAAACCAGAGTAACCATATCTCTACCAACTGAAATGGACACTACACCTGCACCATCTAGAGCTACCACGCTGCCGAACCAAACCCCTAAACGAGCCCGAAGTTCACCTACTCCTAGTCCAGCAGACATAGGTAAACGCTCTCGTAGAGAGGGCACACCCCTTCTCTTTTCACTTTCAGACTCGTCTTCCCCTTCCACACCATCTGAATCTTCACCACGTGATCCAGGATCCGCCAACCTTTCTTCCTTCTGTGCGTTTTTGGACCAGCAAACCACCCCTCAGTCTCCATCCAAGTCGAGACATGTATCCAGACCTTCCCCTCCTCGAACCAGATCCCAGTCCGTTCCCAATGCTACAATTCTAACTACCAAACCAGTACCAATCACACCGTCGACGACCATTATATCCGCTACCAAACCGTATTATCACCAAACCAAGGACAAATCATTATGGAAACTACCTGCTCTAAAGAAATCAACTTTAATAATTGGATCATCTAACCTGAATCGAATTACCAAAACCAGTTCGGACACCGAAATACATTCTTACCCCGGTGCCCAAATCCATCACATACAGTCAATCCTGGAATCATACGACCATGATCCCAAACCTACTACCATTATTCTTCATGTAGGCCTCAACAACCGTGATCAGATACCAAAGACCTCCTTTAATCGAGTAAGTCTTTAAACTAATTACTGGGGATATAAATACTGAGAGGCCACCGCTAGGCCAAACTGTAGTTAACTTGAGCCGCAAAATTCTCACACCCCTTCAGCATTCAATCTTAGACCGTGGACTTAAGTTTATTCCCACACCAAAGATAGCTAACTTGAATTATCTCCGACCATCCATTGAACGATTTCAACGAAATCTTAGCTGCACATATTTTTTTCGAAACCACCCCCCACGTGGTGCTAGAACAATGTTTATTCCTAAATCCACGTGGACACCCCCTCAGGCCGCCATCCATCCTGAAATATTGAAAGCATTTGCTAGTATGAATAGCCAAACAGTGAACATTTCCATAACACACGANAAGCCTAATCTCACACGAGTGGAACGTGAAGCGTTAAACTTACTTAAGAAAGACGATAGCATTGTTATTAAAAGAGTG
>NW_008707044.1:6190-8367 GCF_000327385.1 Lottia gigantea | reverse complement strand
TGAATGTTCACAGGCTATTTCTTTCTTTGTTGTGAGTTATATTAACTGCATATTTCTATTAAATTTTGTAGGTGAAGCTGTCAGTTTATATAGGTTATGCTAAGGCCATAGGTTCGCTGCCAGCTGTGTTAATATTTGTAATATATGGATTTTACCAGGCTTTGAATGTTTATTCAAGTGTTTGGCTGGAACAGTGGACAGATGATCAACTCCTGGCAAACAGATCTTTGGCCAATACTAGTATATATCAAGATAAAAATGAAATGTATCTTGGAGTTTATGGAGCATTGGGAGTTTGTCAAGGTATAATTTAATCACCCTTATCTGCCAAATTATGGTGCAATATTTCGTCATTGAATTGAGCAGTATAAGTTTTTAATGGCCGACATTCTCATGTGTGGATACATTACATCACAACACATGAGTAAGCTTTCAAAAAATAATCAAAAAAAATCAAACATGTTTCAAGAGCACACTAGCCTCCTACCGCATTGGACAGGCACACATGAAATGTCAATTTCCTTGGTAGTTGCTAACTAACATTTCAACACTCTTCAAATGGTAGTAATCAAAAATTGCTACAAAAATTTGGTATTTTCTCCTATAAGTAGTATAAGAGTATATAGATAGGGAGTATATAGATAGGGGGCACTTTTTATAATTTATAAAAAAAAAAATCACTTTTTATACACCCACATGAATATCGTCGATGCGCTTTCAAAATCTCGTATATCGCCAAAATCTCGTATATAACTTTTCTGAACGTCGAANATCTTCCCTCCGAGCCGCATCTATGTATCTTATTTTCGTACTTCTAGTCCAATTAGAAGTTCCGTTCAGGACATGTGACATAATCTCGTAAAATAATTGGTTGATTATTTTTTCCAATTAAAATCTCGAGACGGCGTTGAGCCTAGAAAATAAACAATACAGGTGAGAATATTATTGAAAATATTAAATGTATCAAAGCCGTTATGTTTTATAAGATATGTAGGAATAATAGGCATTTGATTGTTTTAGTTTAGTGATTCACATCTGCCCAATAAGCAGTACAAACCCGTAGACACCCTGAAAAGTCGTTTGTATCAAGTGATATAAATTATATGTGAGCCATGGTTTATTGTCGGTCCTCTCCTTGAAGTTGACAATTCAAATCAGTCTGTTAAAATTAAATTGGCTTTCTGACAGCGATATACGAAAATTTGATTCGCTAATATAATGAAATGAAATAATTTGATGGGAATCATATACGATATTTTGACATCTCGTTTCTTTTAAATTTTGGCATTAGTTCAATGATTTCTCTCTTTCAGGTATAAAATTATATGTTCCCGGTATGGCTGGTTTCTCCCGTGGCAAAAAGATTGTCAAAATGGCACTGAAGATTAATGATGAGACCAGTAGGTCTACTTCAGCATGTTCCTTATCTAGAGCCTCTGCATGTACAAATCGCATCATTCCATCATCTTCTACCACATCCAGTTCAGCACAGCTCTTCAATAACGTGCCAGGGAAGTTACAAAACGAATATTCATCTCCAAGTATTGAATTTTTAAGAGTCAACCCACCAACAACTTGCTTCGATGATCTATCTAAAAGACTTCCTACCGGTCCCGTTTCTACTGAAAATCATAACCTAGCACCTGCAAGAAGTATCGTGTCCAGATGGTCTAAGATTGATGGTTCTTGTACCCAGTCTTTGAGTCCAGCTCAACATATTAACGCCACAGCCGAATCCCCTTTATGCTCTCCTTTCGGAACAAAACCCAAAGTCGCTTCACCTGGTTCAAACTTGTATAGGATTCAGGGACCATCTGTTCGTCAGATTACACCTACAAAATTACCAAATTACGACTCCGATGACTTCGGAAATGAGTACGAGAGTGACTTTGACGACAGCGATAACGACCCGAACTGGCATCCAGAGAAAAAGCGAAGACTACTCGTTTTCAGTTCCGATGATGGTGTTGAACCATTGCCAGATGATGACGACGATGACATATCTTTGCCTAACAAACCAACCAATGCCGACGTACAGGTCACAAACCCAGATTCACCTAACACACCACGATTAACTGATGGCAAATCTAAACGATCAAGGCGTGGTAAACGAATTCCTTTACAATGGGATAGAAATGTAAACCAAATTCTTCGCATGAAAGGAAAATCTTACCCGG
>NW_008707044.1:4177-5809 GCF_000327385.1 Lottia gigantea | reverse complement strand
CCGAAATGAGAAGATTCGTGATAAGCTTCGGGCTGAAACTGATGGCTCAGTTAAAGTCGTTTCTTTAGATTTGCAGTCCCTCCTGTTATGCNCATTACTCACTGCTAGCTCGATGTATTACAAAACCAAATTGGGGTGCCATAATTACACAATTTTTGATTTGGTAACTAAGGAAGCAATGAATTACTTTTGGCATGAAGGTATTGGTGATTTGAATGGTAGTACGTTTGCGTCTTGTTTAGCTGACTACATTCTTGGTTTGGATCCGAACATTAGAGAACCCATCATCTTCAGCGACGGATGTACATATCAAAACAGAAACACAATATTATCAAATATGTTACTGAAACTTGCAACAGAAAAGGGAATAAAGATCACCCAAAAGTATCTCGAAAAGGGCCACACACAGATGGAGTGTGACTCTGTTCATAGCACGATCGAGAGAAGACTACGCGGAAAACCCATTTATATACCCCAGAATTACGTTGATTTAATCCGAACAGCTCGAGTAAATCCTCCCTATAAATTGAAGTATGTTGGCGATCCTGTTGTGACGGATATTCATGTTTTATCATACAAGGATGGCACTATACAATACAAATTGAAGTTTTCCGATGAGTTCGAAGATCTTCCAAGACGGAATAAGAAATGCTCTCCTACTGTTGATGATCCGATAATATTAAACAATCTTTATATAGAGCCTTTAAAAATCAAATCAATTAAGTTCAATCATCTTCAAGAACTTAAGAAAGTAATACCACCTGATTATCACCCATTTTATGACAATTTACATCATGAATGAACATTCGTGTGAGGCATAATAGTCATTTATTACAGATTAGTTTATTTTTAGGCCATTCTAGAAACCATATATTTCGTAATTTCTGTATATAGGTTTAGAGGTATCAATTAGATGACCGGTTTCCTTTTTTGTGTTTACTGATACAATATTTCTTTTGAAAATAAAGACTGTAATATGATTGAATTTAAGCCTTATTACATTCATCAAAAAATCGTATATCCAATTTACGCCCAAGAATAATCAATAGTTTGATGTTAAAATTTCGTATATTGCCTTATGACGTCACAGTTTATGCGGCAGATCTTTTGGTGGTACTGATCAATTCCAGACTAATTTAATGACTTATATACGAAAATATTTAAAGATACGATAATTTCCAAAGAATTGGTGAAGTTTTTTGTTCTTCCTGTATAATTTTTATTATCCCGTATATGACGATATACGACATTTTGAAAGCACAGCGACGATATCATCTTGGTCACGCACGCTTTCAGCTGTGATGATTGGCCTCACTCTGTAGCAAACGCCATGGTGACACAACATTGCCAAATATCCTCCTAGAATAAGAAACAACATGAAATCAAGCACCATTTTACGAGGTTTATTTGAATCTTGAATATTATGTAGTGTTCAGAAGTATTAGAAATGTAAAACTAAGGTACATAACTTAGTAGTTTGTACTCTTTTGCTAGAACCTTCATATGAAATTCCAACATCTTATGCAACATCTTTCTCAAAGCCAACCTTAAAAAATATTTCACCATCTGAATCAAAACTAATCCTGCTAAACTTATCTAGAATGGAATTGAAAATGTGGCACAAACTTAGCA
>NW_008707044.1:0-1157 GCF_000327385.1 Lottia gigantea | reverse complement strand
AAAAATAGATCTTAAACAGCTAATAGATGATATTATTCCAGGTATGAATGCAGATGAATTAGCCGCATTAGAAACCAAACTCAATGATAACAGTGAAATAGTCGCAATTTAATGTCTGATTTATTTGAGGTGATATCGAATAATTGTTCTTTATTTGGCATTTTTCAATGACTATTTTTATTGGATAATTTTATTTTTATAATCATTTTTATCTATGATACCTTTCTCTAGGAATCTTTTTAATACGCAATTTACTTCATTATATTGTCAGTCTGAACGATGACCTTCTTTCATTGCTGCTAATATTATTTCTAATCTATTTAGTAGTTCCTCGTTGTCATCTGGTAAAAAAAATTACCCCCTCTCCTGCATGTCCGAAAAAGGAATCGATTTCATTTATAACGTTCATCATCTCCTTTGTCAACTTCATATTCATCACCTTGATCAATAACTCTTATAAATAGATCAACTTCTTTCGATCTTCTTGTTTGGGGTCCTGACTTTCTGATTACATGTAGAAATTTTGAGTATGCTACTAAATCCTTGTAAATGGCAATAGTAGCATCCCCACCATTCATTAAATCTATTAATCCTTCTGTTAATGTAAATATAAAGTCTTTTGTATTGATTTTGAATATTGGTGAATTTGAACTAAATCTTATTCTAAATCCATTAAACAATAACCCTTCATTATCAACAATTGGTGTAATGCTCTTGGGTAAATCTGGATTTGGATTTGAAAAATAATGTTTTATATCATCTAATGTCCTAATTATAAAACCACCATATTCAATCGGTTTTTGGGAGTTTCTTTTCAATATCTTCGTGACTTTTTAATATTGGTTGAAATAGAGTTTGTAGATTTTCTGTTAATCCAAGTTGTTGTAATCTGTTATTTTCAACTTGGGTCTTTATTTTATTCTTAGCTTTGATATATTGTCTATTTCTTTTTATAATATTATTCCAATCACCCATTTTTAAAGAAATGAAATTAACATATATCGGTCATAACTCTTTCACCGGCAGTTTTTCTAGTATTAACGAATATATATCCATGATCATCTGGGTTTCTCCATTGTGCTTTACAATCCTTTTTGAATGTATCTCTATCAATTCCGTGATTAATTGACTGAATAATTTGAGATAAATCTTGTCGT
>NW_008707043.1:0-1305 GCF_000327385.1 Lottia gigantea | reverse complement strand
GGTCAACTCGAGGACATGGAAATCAGCTACCATCGAGTTATCATTAAACATAGTTTGAGGATTTCACACTACTTTTTAATCTACATTTGGTTGAAAGGATTGTAACGGATTGTTGAAGGACTTGGGCCAGGAAAGGATTGTAACAGATTATTGAAGGACTTGGGCTAGGAAAGGATTGTAACAGATTTTTGAAGGACTTGGGCTAGGAAAGGATTGTAACAGATTTTTAAAGGACTTGGGCCAGGAAAGGATTGTAACGGATTGTTGAAGGACTTGGGCTAAGAAAGGATTGTAACGGATTGTTGAAGGACTTGGGCTAAGAAAGGATTGTAACGGATTGTTGAAGGACTTGGGCTAAGAAAGGATTGTAACGGATTGTTGAAGGACTTGAGCTAGTTATCATGAAACAATGGAGGATTTCACACTACTTTTTCATCTACATTTGGTTCTAGACTGATCCATGACAAATTTTTATCTTTTTCCTTTGGATGCATTGTTTGTTGTGATAACTGTTCTCATTTTATCTTTAATATATGTACTATGTTGTGGGATGAGGTTTAAAAATATGGGGACAATTGGGATAAAAATTTTGACACCAAAACATGCAAAAAGATAATCATTCGAAATTAATTCCAATGTTAACATTGCCAAATATAATCAAGTCAGAACAACAAATACTCTGTTGAACAAATTAATGTTCACTTTAATACTTGTTGTTTAATCATTGAAGTTTGTTTTACTGCAAAATTGGTCAAGAATTTTTTTGGAAGAAAAAAACAGAAAATAAATTATGAAATAAATGTAAAAGTAATAAACCTAATTATATATTCCGAAAACATATTATTTTAAAAACAAAGTAAAAGGAAAATAAAAAGGGGGAAAAGTTGGCCTATTTGGGAAGGGTGTGGTGAGGAAGAGGAGAATTGGGCTATTGGTAATCAGAAATTATGTTAAATGGCGTGGATGCAGTTTCTAGGTTCCTTTTTAAAGAGAATAATATAGATGTTGTCTTCAAACCAAGTTTGGTAAAAATCTTGACACAGTAAACTAAAGCAATTTTCAATACTTAGGTATTCATGATAGGTATGTTAAAATTTTAGTTAGACCTGCAATCCCATAGATAGTTCTTCACCCACCTTGCTTTTGAGTACCATCAAGTTTATTCTATATAGTTTCTGTACTTTTTCCTGTGTGCCAAATCTGAAAAAGTAAAACAGATTAAAATAATTCAATGATCAGATTACTGAGGATCATGTTAAATTAAATCTTAAAGTATGAAACAAAACCATATTGCAACGCTCATAT
>NW_008707042.1:14123-15726 GCF_000327385.1 Lottia gigantea | reverse complement strand
TTCCGTAACATGTCAGACCATTTCTGGTTGATCCTAGAAGATACGATACTGCAGAACTCCGAATAGGAGTATTCTACAGGCTCGATATCCTCCAGACTCAGACTTTCTTTGGCACAACGGTCTGCTTGATCGTTGCCAGGAATGGAGACGTGCGATGGAACCCATACTAATTCAATCTTCAGGTTGTTGTTGGTTTGGTAGTTGTGGATCATTCTTCTTATTTCGGAAATAACTTCTGACCTGCAATTAGAAGAGGTGAGAAAAATAGATTGGAGGCTGGTTAGCGAGTCGGATAGAATCGCGGCATGTTCCGTGTGATTGACGGACAGCCATGCTACCGCGTCCCTGATGGCAAAAAGTTCTGCTGTGAACACTGAACAGTGCGGGGGGATCCTTTTACTGATGCGGATGCCTTTTGCTGGGATGCACAAACCGTATCCTGTTGCGGTACTACTCTTGGAACCATCGGTGTAGATCTTCAAATGGTCGGCGTACACGGAATCAATGAGATCAAGAGCGTGAGCACTTGCTCCCACTGGGTTCTCGTGCTTGTTGGTACTCTGGATCAGCTGGGTGTTGACTGTCGGGTTGGTAACCTTCCAAAACGGAGTAGCCGATAGGCGGCGTTCAAGGATCGTTACTTGATCGAGCTGATGCTCTCTCAATAGATCAATGGCCGCTTGCCCGTAAGAAATACTCCGATTCTTCTGGTTATTTCCGACACGAGTAAATCTTCTGATGCTGGAATACGTCGGACAGCTTTCGGACAAATACTGAAGTTTCCCCCAGAATTTGAGAGATAGCTCCTCCCTCCGAAGAGAGAGGGGTTTCTCTCCCACCTCCTGAAGTAGCGCCTCATTCTTCGTACCTACAGCTGCCCTGGTGGCAATACGTATAACTTTCATGTGTAGAACGTCGAGTTTCTTCAGTTGAGTATCACTTGCTTTACCATAGGCAATACAACCATAATCAATAACTGAACGAACCAGTGACCTGTACATCATCATTAGAGTTTCTCTGTTTGGTCCCCATGTGGTACCTGAAACATAACGCATAACATTTAAGATTTTTGTAGACCGGTTACAGATATAGTCAATGTGCGTACTCCAAGTAAGACACCTGTCAAAGTGTACTCCCAGGAACCTTACTGAATTCTCATGCTTAATCTTCACACCATTCAGTCTAAGGTCAATACTGTCGTGATCTTTCTTTCTGCTGCAGAACAAACCGACGGTTTTAGCTTCCGAAATAATGAAGCCCCAGTCGTTTGCCCATTTAGCAACTTGGTTCAGAGCAGTTTGCATACGCCATTTAACTTTATTGAGGTCATTGTGACCAGTCCATATCGAACTGTCATCTGCATATAGAGCCGTGCTAACCGAGAGCTCTATATGCTTTACATAATCCAGGGCCAGATCATTGATCATAATGCTGAAGAGGGTTGGGCTAATAACAGAGCCTTGCGGGGTGCCATTCTCCAACGAGTGCTTCTCGCTGAGAGAATTGGCGACGTTCACTTGTATCTGGCGATCCCTTAAGAAGTCTTGGATCCACCTGAACATGCGACCCCGAATGCCAAGTTTATTAAGTTAAAAAGCAAACC
>NW_008707042.1:6398-9262 GCF_000327385.1 Lottia gigantea | reverse complement strand
ATCCCGTTCATCCTCTAAGGGCGAATGATGAATTGGAGTGTGGTTGGTGTAGAAGGTCTTCTTGTTCTTTAGAAATTCTTTGGTATGGTTGGTATCAGCACTGCCGTCAGCATAACACTTGGCTAACAAATTGGCTTTTCCTTCATTGCTGTATTCTGTGGAATCCCTGTAACAAAGAGTTGGAATGGAAGAATTAGATTTTTTACCAAGCATTGAGTCTATTTTACCCCAGACAGATCTTAGGTATAACGAGATTTATCCCCAGGCAGCTATTTATAGCAATCAATCACACGACATTCTACTGCCAATAAGAATCACTTATGATATCAGCCCACACCTGTATCCAATATCTCTCGTCCCTTTTCCGTAATAAAGATAATGCTCTAGTAAATAATAATAATAATAATAATATAAAATAATAATAATAATAATAACACTCTTTATTTTACATGGGTCCTAGTTGTACAGTTTATGTGGGAGTCATTTGATTCTTTAGCCTGAAATTGCAATGCAGATATAAGTCCTGCCCGAAGCTAAACCAACGTTGTGTTGATGGGTTTTTCACCTTTCAGTTTCAAAGTATAAAATAGATAAGAAGCGGTGCATTATTCTGAAGTCTTTCCCTTTCGTCTCCGGATCAATCTCAATCTAAAACCACGAGCCAGATCATCTGCAATTGGAGTACATTTCGCCATACTCTGCTTAAATCCAAAGACGTTAGCCCCAATTCTTTCCCAACATAATTGCTTTTAGCCAATAAATAGTTTGTGTTTTATTCCAGACGGTGTTTAAACCTATATGAAAGATGGATCAGTCGCCTATAATTCCCAGTTACGCGATCAGCATAAACAGAAATATTTACACACAAAACGACATTGAAGATGAATTTCCCCAGAGAAGACCCGAACAGAGTTGCTGGAAATTCAAATGTTCTCCAATGTGTGTTTTGAGTTCCATCTTCTCATTTATACCAATATTACACGCAATAAGAACCTATAACCGACGTGCTGCTCTAAATGATTTTCTTGCTGGTATTTCAGTAGCTTTCGTGCACCTTCCTCAAGGTTTAGGGTTTGGACTGTTAGGTTCACTAAAACCAATTCATGGAATATATTCAACATTTTATCCAGTACTGCTGTATTTGGTATTTGGAACTTCTCCCCATGTATCTCTTGGGACTAATGCTGTACTGGCCGTGTTAACAGCTAGTGTCGTTGAACGAGAAGCCAAATTGTGGGTTGATTTGAATAACCACACTGTTATTTCTGACGAGGAAATCTTACAATACAAAGTCGGTATTTCCATGATGTTAACATTTTTCGCCGGAGCTATATTGTTACTGATGGGTCTACTAAGGCTAGGATTCCTGACCAACTATTTAGCAGTTTCATTCATTGGTGGCTTTACGACAGTATCGGCTATACACATCACTACTAGTGAAATTGGCAAAATGTTAAATATTGAGGTGAAAGCTTATTCTGGAACAGGCAAAATCATTAAAACCTTTATTGAAATATTCTCCAATATCAAAAAGACAAATATTGCAGATTTGATCATTTCTATAGTCAGTATTATTATTTTGCTAACCGTGAAAATATTTGTCAATGAAAAATACAAGGCACGTTTGAAAATTCCAATTCCAATAGATTTAATTGTTGTTGTATTATCAACAATTATTTCCTATGTTTCAAACTTCAAAGGTGTTTATGGAGTGGCAATTGTTGGAGATATACCAACCGGAATGCCACCACCTATACTTCCAAATTTTGAGTCCACACCTCGAGTAGCTAAGGACAGTTTTGTGGTAGCCATATTGATTTTTGCACTGACTATTTCAATGGCTAAACTAATGGCGAAATTGAATAACTATGAGTTGAATAATAATCAAGAATTGGTGGCTTATGGGATGAGTAACTTGTTTAGTTCGTTTTTTCAGTGTTTTCCTGCTTGTCTTTCCCCTCCACGAACAATGTTACTTAACGACTTAAATTCAAAAACTACACTCAATGCAATTACTTCTTCCATCTTTATCCTTATCGTTCTATTAGCTGCGGGGCCACTGTTCCAAGCACTTCCGGTATCAGTATTGGCGGCCATGATTGTTGTAGCCGTGAAAGACTTATTGTTGCAGTTCCGTAATCTACCAAATATTTGGCGAGCATCAAAAAGTGATTTTTTTGTTTGGGTTTTGACTGTACTTGTTGGTGTTTTAGTGGACTTAGATATTTGTATTTTGGTCGGGGTTGGGGTATCAATTTTCTCTGTAATCATTCAAAACCAATGGGCGAGAGGTTATCCTCTGGTTCAAGTACCAGAAAAGGGAATATTATTGGATAAAACATTCAGAGGTGACTTAGGTGACCAATCAGAAGTGAGAATTTTTAACTTTGAGTCACAATTGTATTTCTTGAATGCTGAAAGATTCAGAAATCTTTTACGTAACGAAATAATCTGTCCTGTCAATATACCACAAAGAAAAAGTCATTACCTGATGACGTCAAAGACTGCAATTTATATTCCTGAGGATGCGAATCTGAGCGGAGAACAGGAAGTGACTAATGACGTCATAGAAGAGGTATTAATAAGTGACAGATATCAAGATGAAATGATTCGTTTTATTATAATTAATTGTGTTAACATGACCTACATTGATATGTCGGGGGTTAATATCTTAAAACAAGTTCTATCAGAGTATGACAATGTCGGCATTCAACTACTTCTTGCCAACGTGCCCACGTACATGTTTCAAACATTAGAACAATCGGATTTTTTCAAAGTTTTTCCTCGAGAACATGTTTATTATGATGTCATTGATGCTATTGAATCATTAAAGCTATGATTGTATTTGTGTTTTGTATCATTGG
>NW_008707042.1:0-1411 GCF_000327385.1 Lottia gigantea | reverse complement strand
ATGCCGCCAGTTGCTACAATCGTTGAAAACAAGTAGTTCTCAATTTCTCAAATATAAAGGTCGATTTCACCAGACACCATAAAGCAACTGATGAATGGAAAAGCTCAATGAATGGATCGGTTTTGTTAGAGGAGCAGAAACCGTTTTTTGCGCCCCTTAAAAAAACTGTAAGTTTGCACGATTCGACAAAATAACACATATTTTATACATAGTTTTGTCAATAATGCTACTGCCATGAACGTTTTCAAAACTTCTTTCCTATAAACATTTTCAAAGCTCGTTCGTAGATTCTGATGGCACAATGGCGTGGTCTGATGTGAGAAATCACGTGACGTTTCACAATGCAACATTAACAGATCGACGACGGCCCAGCGACGTGGAGATGGTACGGCAATACTTCGATATAACGACGAAGAAGTATGAGACAGTCTTCTTGAACACACCTTCATATACCTTGACTACAATAACTATTCTTGTATCACGGAATGCAGCAAATTCAGCCAATTAGAGCTCTCCCTATTTAACTGGTTTTTTTTTTGTTTTACTGTAAAGTCTAATTCTGTCTCATTCTTATTACTTATTACTGTATTAACTTGCGTACAATCCAAACAAATCACTGCATTTACAAAGCTCTATTTTGGTGCTATCAGTGTTCCCAATACACATAAAATGAATTAGAAAACCTCTTTAGTATCCCTTTAATAATGTCACCTTAACCTTTGAAAAATCGTAGCAGGCTGCAGACTTGCAAAAATTGATTTGACACATTCTCTATAGAAAATATTGGGTATGATCAGAAGATCCAGTTTCTGCTCCACCATCGGTGATAATTTTTAACGAATAATTGCGCCAACAAAATATTTTATCGCCAAATTGCTCGAAGTTTGATTGGCGTAATGCGTCAAGGCCGTTGACGTCATTCAATAAATGACGCTGCCAAGAAACTTACAAAAGCTTCACATTTTTTGTTGTATTTTTAAGGAAGATCCGTATTTTTACCACAATGCACGCATGTAAATTAGCCCAGCTGTGAACTTGTACCAAACAGTTTAAAGATCTGGAGATGATATATGACATAAAATCTAGACTACTTTTTAAGAAAAGAAGTGTTAAAAGTAAGAATGGCACATTCGATGGCTTGTGATACGGTCATAATGAAGATCTAATTCACAATTGTAGGTCAAGGCTACACCTTTGGATCCAGGTAAGCAGATTTCTGTATAGTTTACATCATTTTCATTACCTATAGGGTATAGGTCGCAGAACGAAAAAAAACCTACAGATTTAGTATGATACCGGTAGGCTACATCCTACTATGTCCACAGTATCACGTATCATTCCACAGCTTTATTCAATAGGCTATCACTGCCGTTTTACGGATAGGCCTAATGCTGTAGTACAGTTTGAGTGG
>NW_008707041.1:0-1303 GCF_000327385.1 Lottia gigantea | reverse complement strand
CTTTCGGAAATATTATCACCATGAGAGCAATCTGGGCAACAATCAATAAAACCATGAGAATGATGTACTGAAAACAGAATGACAAAACCAGAATAAGAACATATCAATCCCTTAAAGATCGACCTTTGGAATGTCGATTTGTCTATAAAACAGCGTGAGGTCAAGCTCGGTTTAAAATCCCTTTTTGGTTATATTTTTTAGTGGTTATGGTGGCAAAGAAGCAAATACTGGTCTGGACGGACTATTGATGACTAAGTTCGGTTGGAAACATGAGATCCTGCAGTAAGATGAGAACAAATAAGCTGAAGTATATATATCTAATTCAATCAGATTGGTCAAAACACTTACCACGATCAGAACGCATTTCACCTTACAACATGCCCCGATAATACCCAGTAAAGCCATAATAAAGAAAAAGGCACCCAAACCAATGAGAATATAGGCGAATAGTTGTATTATGCTTAACAATCGATCGGCTGTAAACGTGACATCAGGTGCTTGTCCGGATATACTGCCTTCAAATGCACTGGTAGCTGCTGCGAGTACATAATCTAATGCTGGTGTATAGGCAAATACTAAAATACCCAATAATAGCAACACAAAACCAATAATCTGCAAGAATATAAGAATAATAATAATGATAATGATAATGATGATTTTAATAATAACAATGATTTTGATAAAAAAAGTAATAATGATTTGTAGATGATGATGATAAAAATAATGATTATAATGATAATAATAGCGATGATGATAATGATCAGAATAATAATGACAATGGTAATGATAATGATAATAACAATGACAATAATGATAATGATAACGATTATAATGATAACGATTATAATGATTATAATGATAACGATTATAATGATAACGATTATAATGATGACGATTATAATGATTATAATGATAACGATTATAATGATAACGATTATAATGATTATAATGATAATGATAATAATGATTATAATGATAACGATTATAATGATGACGATTATAATGATTATAATGATAACGATTATAATGATTATAATGATAACGATTATAATGATTATAATGATAACGATTATAATGATTATAATGATAATGATAATAATGATTATAATGATAACGATTATAATGATAACGATTATAATGATTATAATGATAACGATTATAATGATTATAATGATAACGATTATAATGATTATAATGATAACGATTCTAATGATAACGATGATAATGTACCGTAAGAAGACTAAGAGAAGCTATGGGGCATGAGGAATTCTTAAAGTTTAGTACGAGGAATCTCATTCTCGAT
>NW_008707040.1:0-1305 GCF_000327385.1 Lottia gigantea | reverse complement strand
AAAAATAAATATTATTAAATAATTTGTAATTTATATACAATTCTTTTAATGATTTATAGTATGTAATAACTGAAAAATATCGCTAATAACCAGAAAAAATACTTTGCCTGTATACTTTGCTGAAATATGCTTTAAGTTTAACTGAAATTTTAATTTTAATGAAAGTTTGTAATCAGGGAGTGCTTCGTCATACATGATTTATGTTTCTATATATTTTTCAGATGTGGAATCGAATAAAGGCGAGAAAAGAAAATCCGACGAATTAAAAGATGATTCTACCGCCAGTTCTACAGACGACAGTCAAAAGAAGAAAAAGGCGCGAACAACGTTCACTGGACGTCAAATATTTGAACTTGAAAAACAATTTGAACAGAAGAAATATCTCCCCCTAAAGAGTTCAAAAGAAGTGTATGATTGAAGGTGATTGTAACTGTACTGCTAAATATTTTCATTTAAAATCAAAGCTGCCAGTATATTACCCGGTCTGGCAAGCTTCATTCTGATCCGTATAGAATTGACAACTGGTATATAGCATCTTAGTAAGTAAATAATTTATAGAATAACATTCAAATTTAACTCATGAGTTATTAACGATATTATAAGTAGAATCATGGCCAAGGCAATTTAAGCAATTACACATAAAATGGGATTACTCTGATTAAAATAATAATTGGTTATGAGCTCCATATGAAAATGTTTTCTAAAACACGTCAAAGAAAGGGAACTCAGCTTTTTCTGGCTGCATCAAGTCACTAATGAAACACAAAGTGCCAGCCCAACCCTCGTACAAACTGCTAGGGGAGTCTGGTGTTCGAGCACCACTTTGAAACTCACTTGAGGATAAAAATTCTGCAAATTTAACAGCCCGATGAAGGTATTTTGGATCATTTGTGAGCCTGTAGAGAAGTAAGAAGACATAACCACTACCAGCTACACCATGACATATTCCAGGGCCTTTCCTTAGTAAACCTTTCTGCCACACTAATTCAGCACAACGTTGACAGGCTTTTAGGTACTTTTCATCTGCATATACTTTATACGCCTGAGCAAACATATACACCACTCCTAGAATGATAACAAGGTTAGAATTAGGGCAACAGGTAAACAATATATTTATGTGAATATTTTCAGCTACCCTTAGCACTTTCGAGAATAGATATCTTACACCAGGTTCTCCTGCAAAATCAGGATTCTATCTAATTGCACATTAGTTTCATCAAAGAGAGTGTCGAGTGTAGTCTCTTATATAAATCTGTCTTTACTTATCCGAACGTGTCCATACACACCATCTTTAGCAAGCAAGTA
>NW_008707039.1:0-1305 GCF_000327385.1 Lottia gigantea | reverse complement strand
CTCTGAGGATCCCCCTTCACAGTGTCTGGACTAGTGCCTCATGTCTTCACAGTGTCTGGACCAAAATCTTGTGTCTTCAGTGTCTGGAGACATACCTCGTGTCTTCACAGTGTCTGGACACATACCTTGTATCTTCACAGTGTCTATTGTATTGATAATCCTAAACTGAACACTGTACCATGTCTATCCCCACCTTTAGTCTTCTGATCTTAAATTTCTTTATTTAAACTTCAATTTACTATGTACAATAGATTATAAAAACTTTACTTTCTACAATACCCTGATTGTTAAATAAATTTAGTTTAATGCAGTTAATACGTTTGAAATTTCTAAAAACTATTATGAAAACTTTTGGAAAGTTACCTCTGGTACGTGGCTGTAACTTACACTCTAATCAAAATTAGATCAAACTTTTGTTCCGTTTTTTTATTCGCTGCTACTTTTGATATAGCCTTATCAGTTAGGGTCTAATGACAGCCTTCTTGAACTTTTGTTAAATTAACCTTTTGACCCAAATCAATGACTCTGCTTTAACCAATCAAATTTTTACCTTCTCCAGCACTAGTATTTTGTGACATGGTTAGGCCAAAAGGTCAATTTGAGGAAGGTTCAAAACGGGTATTTATATAAATGGAAAAATTCTGAAGATTCTTTTTGGTAAGAGGCTATAATTTACCACATTAAGATTTATTTTGGCACTTTCATTTAATCATCATAAGCCCTATGCGTATCGTGAAAAGCAATCATTGCAACTTCTTTCTGTGTTTGATCGATTTATCAATAGGAATTGGGTAGTTTATCATGATTTACATGAGTAGAACAGAACACATTACAATTACTGTCTTTTACAAAATCAATCAGAAATAGTGGATCTTAAACGAGTGCTTATATCATAGAAAATTTATGAGTTATTGAGTTGCCATATTTAATATTAACCCAACTTATGCAAGGGAAATATCTAACCCGGCAATGAATTTCATAAATTATCAATATGACAACTATCAATCAACATTAGTTTCCTTAAATTCTTTACACTTTTTCTATGTAGGGTATTTATTTTGAGATTAGCCTTTATACACATTTCTCCAAAATGTCCTTGCACATAAAGAAGAGATAAAAGATCTTATTGTCTGAGCAAATCAAAAAGTTTTTAGAATTTTTTCAATATTGTTAAAGAGAAGTGAAATATCAGTCTCAAAATAGTACCGATAGTCTAGAATGTTTTTGCGTCAATAAAAATATTATCTTTTGTAAGTTTAAAAAGTCTAAAAATTTAAACTCGAAAAAGTCAAATTTTGGCTGAAA
>NW_008707038.1:8801-10934 GCF_000327385.1 Lottia gigantea | reverse complement strand
AGTTGAATGACAGAAATAATGGAAAAATATCACAGTCAGTCAAACAAATAGAATTTATTATCATAGAAAATCTCATCTATTGTAGAAACAGTAACAATAGAAATGTAAAAATTATTCTTCCTTTGAATACAGAAATTCCTGTCAGAATTGTCAAAGTCTTGGAGATTGTTCCTGAAAATAATCCATTTAGATTTCCACTTGGGTGGAACTTTTCAATATTTTAAACACTCTCTTTGACAAAATCTATAAATTCAAAGTCCGGGGTATCAACAGGGTTTGACAGGTTTTACAATTAAAGGAGGGTTCCCAGATTTTATTTTGGCCAGACTCTGTTTAATGCAATATCGAATGCACAAAAAATACATAAACACAAAAAATACATAAACACAAAAAATACCTTAACACAAAAAATACATGAACACAAAAAATACATAAACACAAAAAATACATAAACACAAAAAATACCTTAACACAAAAAATACATGAACACAAAAAATACATAAACACAAAAAATACATAAACACAAAAAATACCTTAACACAAAAAATACATGAACACAAAAAATACATAAACACAAAAAATACATTAACACAAAAATATTGAGATTTTCATTGACAATTTAAAGACAAGCTGGAAACTTTTGGTACAATGTGGCAATTTTGACAGTTTTTACACTTTGGTTTTGTCAAAAAAAACTTCTAAAGAATATAACAGAAATATAGTTTATACTTGAATATTGACATTTCTACTTTCACTCCCTTTATTAAACCAGTTACGCAAACTGGAGTTTATTTTTCGATAAACTGTAGTTTATCATGTGATACTATGACTTTGTCAAAACACAACAATGACGCAATCTAAGATTGGTGGCAAATTCAAGGAACCAATCTATAAAAAAGGTGAAAATTGTGTTAATAAAAGTATCTGAATTAAATGTTGATCTCACTAAAATTATTGGGGTGTAAATGCAATTGATCACGTGACAAACTGAATAAATGACGGTATGTTTGTCACATACCAATAATGCTAGTGAGGCCAACGTTTAATTTTTAAGTATATAATGCGAGAAATGTATTTGTATTAAAGCAATATTTAAATATTATTTTAATAATAGAACGAATCTGAACTTATTATTATTCATATAGTCTCATCTCAATTTGAATTGAAAACTCTTGTAATGCTGCCATGTTTTTTTCTCTCACTGAATTCTATAATAGGTGACTCATGGCTATTGATATGAAAATTCAGGTTTCTTGTTGCCACTATGTCTATCAGATTCTCCATGGTTGTGATTCAAAGCAGTCGTTCCTGTTAAAAGCACAATTTGCAAAATTGCTTATCTTTGTTACAAAAAAAATGACTTTAGAAAAGTTATTATTCATCATTATTTCATTCTGACCTGTTGTAAGTGGTTATGGTAGATGACTGTTGTAAGTGGTTATGGTAGATGACTGTTGTAAGTGGTTATGGTAGATGACTGTTGTAAGTGGTTATGGTAGATGACTGTTGTAAAGGGTTATGGTAGATGACTGTTGTAAGTGGCTATGGTAGATGACTGTTGTAAGTGGTTATGGTAGATGACTGTTGTAAAGTGGTTATGGTAGATGACTGTTGTAAGTGGTTATGGTAGATGACTGTTGTAAGTGGTTATGGTAGATGACTGTTGTAAGTGGCTATGGTAGATGACTGTTGTAAGTGGCTATGGTAGATGACTGTTGTAAGTGGCTATGGTAGATGACTGTTGTAAGTGGCTATGGTAGATGACTGTTGTAAGTGGCTATGGTAGATGACTGTTGTAAAGGGTTAAGGTAGATGACTGTTGTAAGTGGCTATGGTAGATGACTGTTGTAAGTGGCTATGGTAGATGACTGTTGTAAAGGGTTAAGGTAGATGACTGTTGTAAGTGGCTATGGTAGATGACTGTTGTAAGCGGTTATGGTAGATGACTGTTGTAAAGTGGTTATGGTAGATGACTGTTGTAAGTGGCTATGGTAGATGACTGTTGTAAGTGGTTATGGTAGATGACTGTTGTAAGTGGCTATGGTAGATGACTGTTGTAAGTGGCTATGGTAGATGACTGTTGTAAGTGGCTATGGTAGATGACTGTTGTAAGTGGCTATGTAGATGGCTGTG
>NW_008707038.1:912-2965 GCF_000327385.1 Lottia gigantea | reverse complement strand
ATTGCTAGTTTTAGACATCAAGATTATTTATATAATATGCGTCACATCAATACAAAAATCGTTCATTTTGGCTTAAGTTTTTGGGAACAGTTGCTAGTTTTAAATACACAAATATATGTTTTAAAATTTTCGTGTCTTTATTATGTGAAAAATTTAAAGGATATATCTTGATTTAAATTGTTCTATCACTGATATTAACCTTTGCTTCTCTGAAATTTAATAATTAGATAGTATGAATTATTAATCACTTCTGGCCTCTCATTTCCTGTGAGATACAAGATATGATTTATTACATAATGATTTACTTAAAGTCCGAAACTTTCCAGATTTTACTGTTTTAACATATATCAGCCGAGATAGAATAGCCATTGGAGAATTTATTAATTAAGAAACTCTAAAAATTTTGTCAAGCTTATTTCTCCACCTTAAATTTTTCAAATCTTAACTCTTCAAGATATCCGGATTTTTCAACCCGGTTTCCCCCTGTAAGAGGGGCTGACATGGAAAAAGCCTCTAGTCGTTGGATGGGACAATAAACCGTGGCTCAGTGTGCTACAGGCTGTGCACATTAAAGATCCCTCGACAGTTGAAAATCTGGCAAAACTTCCCTCATTGCACCCTGCATGGCGTTGCCCGTCTTCATTAGCCCACATGGTGCAGATAAGTAGGACGTAAAACTCCATACATTTCATTTTATTTTTGTCAAACAGAGCAGCGATGATTACCCAATATATAACAATATGACCGTTACTAAGTGACATCATACAACGTTGATGTTATATGCTTTTAGTTATATTACTTGGAGTTCAGGGTATATATTATTTTATTTCATTCACACTCAAACAGGTAAGTCTATTTTTGAGATGTGTTCATTAGTGTCACAATATATGGTACAATTTTTCTGACTATTCCATGGCTGACATCTGTCAACTATAATAATGATAATATATTATTATGAATATAAGAGTTAAGAAGTTTCGGACTAGAAGTGAAATATTGAAAGTAGATTACTCATGTTTTAATATTTATTGAGATAAAGATTATGTTTTTTAAGTAAAATATTTTGTATTGAAGAATAATTTAGGATTGAGTAATAATTTAGGATTGAGTAATAATTTAGGATTGAGTAATAATTTAGGATTGAGTAATAATTTAGGATTGAGTAATAATTTAGGATTGAGGAGTATAATATTCAAGAAATCTTAGAACTCAATTCATGATAGAAATATATTCTGTTGTAAAAATTGAAGAAATGATTTAAAGGATATTATGAGAATATTAAAATTTGTGATTAAACTAGAAAAAAGGATGAGTGAAAAAGGGAAACTGTAAATAGTAAAGCTAAACTATGTCCTACTTGGATGTTTTGTAGGAGGCTGAAAAGTAATATGGGAAACTTTGATTGAGATTTATAAGCTGGTAAATTGAAAAATAGGATTTCTTAATAAGGAAGAAAGAAAGAACTATATTTTAAAAGGATAACAGCTTAGCTTCACAAGGATCATGTCTATCAGCTGGTTCTGGAACAAATCTCTAGACTTTGATCTTAACAGATTATCTGTACCCATTTACAGCTGGAATAATTGAGATCTATCAGCTGTTAAAATGAAAAAATACAAGCAATATACTCTTTCGAAAAGACATATGTTCTTAATGGCTTGATTACAGGTTTTTTTATGGTAATATTTGCCGGTCATGTCAGACTAAAGCTTCAAAGTGATGGTTTTTTATTGAATTGCTTTTGAAGACTTCATCTGAATCAAGTTCAGATAATCGAACATCAAAAGAAATCAATTAATTGTGTTGTAATTTCAGGTGTTTATGAGAACCAGTGTATTTGAACCTTTGGAAGAAAAACGCCAAGAACTATTGATAGAGAAAGTTACGATTATACAGAAAATATGGCGGGGATACGTCAAACACAGAGGTAATAATTTACATGGACTTGGACTTAATTATACACACCAATAGGATGATAGATAAGATTATTAAGCATCATTTCAGCTTTTCAGGGATTATACAGAGCTTTTCTAATAATACCTTAAGATCTTGG
>NW_008707038.1:0-862 GCF_000327385.1 Lottia gigantea | reverse complement strand
GTAAGTGGCTATGGTAGATGCCTGTTGTAAGTGGCTATGGTAGATGACTGTTGTAAGTGGCTATGGTAGATGACTGTTGTAAGTGGTTATGGTAGATGACTGTTGTAAGTGGCTATGGTAGATGACTGTTGTAAGTGGCTATGGTAGATGACTGTTGTAAGTGGCTATGGTAGATGACTGTTGTAAGGGGCTATGGTAGATGACTGTTGTAAGTGGCTATGGTAGATGACTGTTGTAAGTGGCTATGGTAGATGACTGTTGTAAGTGGCTATGGTAGATGACTGTTGTAAGTGGCTATGGTAGATGACTGTAGTAAGTGGTTATGGTAGATGACTGTTGTAAGTGGCTATGGTAGATGACTGTTGTAAGTGGCTATGGTAGATGACTGTTGTAAGTGGCTATGGTAGATGACTGTTGTAAAGGGTTATGGTAGATGATGAGAACTTTTGCTGAAAGGTTTAGCCATGGTGAAGACTAGAGCCTTGAACTTTAGTTGTTACCCCTATAAAAATTAGATTTCTTATTTTGGCTTTTTACCAAGGAATGCTTCTCAGAACCCAAACTGAAACTAGATAGATTAAGTCCTACTTCTTTCACCTGATAAAGCTGATGAAATGGGGCAGTGCACAATGAGGGAAATTTACTTGGATAGGAGCAGTAGCCCTACTTAGCTATTATTTTGTAAACTAGAGATGTTGCTTTTCCCATTGAAATATATTAGTTCAGATTTCGCTAAGTGGGATAACTTCTTGAGATAGATGATTTAAAGAAGTAATTTGAAATGTCGATGATGTTGGCTTTTAGTGTTGATATAAAGTAATAACCCTAATTTCAGTTCAAATTTACCAACTTGTGATGTCAT
>NW_008707037.1:33393-35157 GCF_000327385.1 Lottia gigantea | reverse complement strand
CCACTTTCCACTTTTTACTTTTATCTCAAATTCTGTCACATTTTACAACATTTTATAGAAAATGAACACAAGAAGTCTGAAAAAAAGACAAAAACTAGCCAATAGTTGTCATATCACATTGTATTTTGTCAAAATGGTTTATATTTTTTGCGTGAAAACGGAATGTTTGTAGTGTTTCATCCGACACTTGCCGTAAAACGTAATGGTATTTTTAAAGAAATTCTGGCGAATGTCGACCCAGTGGCGGAGCCAAAGGGGGACAGAGGGCGCACCTGCGTCCCCCCTCGCAGTCCCGAAAGCAAGTTTTTCATAACTAAGTTAGAAATTCGGGCAATCTTAGAAGGCTGAGAAAGGTTGGGAACCACTGGCCTAGAATTTCATCATGTCGTCTTATAGTGCATTAAATCGTAAAAAAAGTACACAAGTGAAGTAGCGTCACGGAGGTCGTGGGTTCTGATCTCGATCGGCGATTGAAAGGCTGGTAATCTTGAAAAAGTCATCTATTCCAGTCAACCCAGCTGCAAATAGGTACGATAATATGAGACAGATCAATTCCTAGACGTTTAGTCAAGAATCAGCTGGTAGAAAGGACCGTCGTTGTTATGCCTGTAAAATATGGATCTTTTCTATATAATTCTATAGTTACTCACTTATTCGCTAACCAGCGGGTCCCGATTCCTTACCCTGCATTCATGAAATATATAGACGAGGTCGGCAAGACAGACGGTGAAAGAGTGTATAGTTGTTCATACTACGATCCCTAGACAGTTGGTTTGCTAATAGAAAGGGTGTTGGCTCTCATAGCAAAATGTACCTCGTTGCACACTGCTTCTGACAAAGAATAGAGTCGAGTCGCTTCTGTCCTAATGTTAATGTTTGGATATTATCATCTGTGGTTATGAAGAATATTCGGAGGTTTTGAAACTGTTCTCAGAGAATTATGTACGAACACAATTTGTTTGACTTAACCAAGTAAATATTATATACAATCGTACCCGGAAGTTAGCCAATAACAAAACATGTAACCTTCAGTCAAACTGTGTCTTTGAAAGACATCTAGAAATCCACCCACGTAATTCGGCGGAAATGACGTAGTTAAAACAAGACATCTATTATGAATAAAATGGTGAAAACAGGACACAGTCTAAAAAAGTTTTTTTGTATTTTATTCTGATATAGAAATCCCCAGGGGTAAGAAATATAGAACAATAGTGTCTGTTGCAGTCAAGAAATGAAATGAAATGGGACTTCATGTTCTGCTTCTCTGCACCTGATGGAATTAATTGAGATGGTGTTGCAGTAGAGTTTTAAAAGGCTTTCCTGTTTTTCTATTTGATATTTCTCTTTCAGTATTTGTCTTTGAAACAATTCTTGTATTTATAAAACTAAGGCATATAAAATTCAAAATATTTGCTCTACATTCTTTAATCAGACACACGACCCTACGCCAACACCACCTGACAATTCTGATACCCCCCCCCCCCCTCCCACCGAATAATCCATAGAAACGTCATTGAAACACGACCCTACGCCAACTATTATTGACACTTCTGATGCCCCTACTCGCCTCTCCCCCACCCACCAAATAATCCATAGAAACGTCATTGAAACACGACCCTACACCAACACCACTAGACAATTCTGATGCCCCTACTAACCTCTCCCCCATCCAACGAATAATCCATAAAAACGTCATTGAAACACGACCCTACGCCAACACTTATTGACAATTCTGATGCCCCTACTAACCTCTCCCACCGAATA
>NW_008707037.1:25575-27093 GCF_000327385.1 Lottia gigantea | reverse complement strand
TTAGACGTTGTAAGTCACTTTCTGAGATATTATTGTTAGCAGCTTTTCAAAGTATCATCACATACGTTAGCCTTTCTATAAATAACAGGCATCACAGATGTCTGACAGAAATGAAGACATGAACAGTCCTGATACACATAGAGCTAGAAAACCTCATTCACTCTCATTTCATTAAACTACTAAGATAAATAACTATACAACAGAATCCCTGTCAAATCTGATGTTGTATTATATATATAAGTATAACATACCTGGTATCTGATGTTGTATTATATATATAAGTATAACATACCTAGTATCTGATGTTGTATTATATATATAAGTATAACATACCTGGTATCTGATGTTGTATTATATATATAAGTATAACATACCTAGTATCTGATGTTGTATTATATATATAAGTATAACATACCTGGTATCTGATGTTGTATTATATATATAAGTATAACATACCTGGTATCTGATGTTGTATTATATATATAAGTATAACATACCTGGTATCTGATGTTGTATTATATATATAAGTATAACATACCTGGTATCTGATGTTGTATTATATATATAAGTATAACATACCTGGTATCTGATGTTGTATTATATATATAAGTATAACATACCTGGTATCTGATGTTGTATTATTTAGTGTTTTATCTTTAACATTAGATATCATCTCCATTATATCAATTGTAGGTTTTTTATTTAACGTTGACGACTTCTCCTGAATATAACATAGTCAAATTATAAAACAAGGGTAAACTGAAGGCTACAGAGGAATATAGTTTGGGAACCAATAAGGAAATTATTGAAATATTATCACTATGAACCATTCCAATGTCTGTGAAATGTTAACTAATAACCAGTATTCTGTGTTTTTATATCTATAAATTTTATAATGTTATCCATGCAGGGAAATGAGATGAACTCTATCTACACTACTTTTAAAGTTGTTGATTCTTTTAGAATGGTGTAAATTGATGCTATCATTGTCTCTTTACAATCATTTTAAGATGTTTAAATATGTATCAATATGTATATAACTATAGATTAGTAACTTCTGATATTACAGTGAAGTTAACATGGTGTTGTGTTTATTTATTTAGCTATTATTTCTAGATTATATAGGCCCGAATACCAAATACGTCAGTTTCAAGAGGTTTTAGTGTAAGTTTATATATACCTCGGTATTAATGGTTAATTTCTGATCATCATTATCTTCATCACTAGAATACCAATTATCATCTGAAACATAATCATTGTTAATATATTTAAATTATTCACACGAATATATCAACAACCCATTCATTCATTCATCATGATACATAAATTATTCAACAAACCATACGACAATTTGAGTCTTCAAATCCTTGTGTGCTGAATTTTCCACATTTGAATGTTGAAATGACAACTCATCTTTTCTCGAGACTTTACCATGTGTAGAAAAGATATATATTGAAAAAGAAAGTGAAATTGCTAGTTTGAGATATTTTGGAAGGAATNTATGCAATTCATGTTCTT
>NW_008707037.1:0-1306 GCF_000327385.1 Lottia gigantea | reverse complement strand
AAATGATAAGTTTGTGCTTGGACAGTGTTTCTTTGACTTGTAGACAATTCGTAAATTCTGAATTAAAATGTATTTTTCAATTTAGAAGTTGATCATTGCCAGAATATTGATGGGTTTTGATTTTTGTTGTTAATCTGTTATTTAACTCTCTAATCTTTATCTTGATATTGATATAGTTCACCTTGTCAGCCTTCACTATAGGTAATGGCAGTTGATTGCTGTTGGTGTTAAAAGTGAAGAGTTTATGAAAAATGTAAGCACTGGCCAGGGTCTGCTACTTAAAACGGGGGTGCTAGTGGAAAATGTACCTTCTGATAAATTTTGTTGATTAATCCAAGTTTACTGTAGATTTTGACATGGATTGAAGAAACAACTCCATAAATATTTCCCTTTTTAGGACATTTTTCTATTAAAATGTGTGACCTTTTCTTGTGGATGAATTTTAGGAGGAAAATGTTTATCCCTGATATAAATTACAACTCTTTCTTAAAAAATAACCAATCTTAATCTCTACTATTTTAAAGATGATTTCATTTTAAAAAAAAAAAAAACTAGAAAAGACTGGACAACAGAAAAAGCCTTTATTTTATCATGTAGATATTTTAAAAAAGTACCGGGGTACCGTCCGTAATTAATATTATATTGAGGTAGATGACCAGCTGATAGAGGGGAATGTACTATTAATCTAGATTGTTACACCAGCTGTAATTTTCATTATCAACATCTGTCCTGACCATTTGATTTAATTATTGACCAATACTCAGGGTCAAGAAAAAGTTCTTTCAGAATTTTTTTTCAAAACAAATACATGTGTAAGAGTGATTGTAGTACATAGATTTTTGAAACTCAAATATTAATTTTTTTCTCCAGGGGCCTCATTCTCAAAGTTTGCAAAATTCCAAACCGATGGGCAGCTCCATTATTGTTATCTTCTCTATGATTATTACAGTCAAGGTATAAGAAGAAGTTCGCAAGAGATTAACATAGTGAAGATATAGGATGTATAGGACAAGTTATATTCCGTGTTTTTCCATCTCTCTTATCTCTACGACTGTCTATCCAGGAGTCAATAAAAGATATATAGGAAGGGAAGACAAGAGGAGTTTGTTTGTTATTTTGTTTACTAGTGAAACTTGACGTTGTTTTGATGTTGACAATCTTAACGTCGAGATGGTTACGTTTTCTTCATACTATTATCATTGGTATTAACTTTTTTACACATTTAACACAATGACACAGTTTTATCAAAATCTTTAAATATTCTGAATTCTACAGACAGACATGACCATTTGATTCTTAATCATTC
>NW_008707036.1:0-1306 GCF_000327385.1 Lottia gigantea | reverse complement strand
TTGGGCACATAACGTTTCAACACAATATACACGTGTCGTCATCAGATGTAATGGCAAGAGAATAAAACATAACAAAATATATACCAACAAGAAACAATATAGAGATTAAGAGGCAGACCTAGATCCAACAAGAAACCTGACCCCAGTGGAGTGGTATATGAGATACCATGCAACTGTGGAGCCATTTACATAGGTGAAACATGCAGACCCCTCTCCACCAGAATGTAAGAACATGTAACCTCCACCAAAAATGAAGACGGAAAACCGGCCTTATCTGAACACCTCATAAAGTTTCCTAACCACAAAATCCATGGCAAGACCAATCTATCATAGCCTCCAACCTCCCTAACAAGCAACAACGACGAATTCGAGAAGCTCTAGCTATGCAGAGACGCTTTCCAGAGATCAACCGCGACAATGGACAGTACATTTCCAAGATATGACTAAACTAATCTAATTTATGTCAAGGTCATGCCAAGTTAACCTAATTTATAACAAGGTCATGCCAAATCTAATTTATAACAAGGTCATTCCAAGTCTATGTTATAACAAGGTCATGCCAAACCCAAGCTCATGCCAAACCTAATTTATAACAAGGTCATGTCAAACCTAATTTATAACAAGGTCATGTCAAATCTAATTTATACTAATTATAACAAGGTCATTCCAAACCTAATTTAGAACAAGGCCATGCAAAATTTAATTTATTCCAAAGTCAAATCTAATTCATAGCAAGGTCATGTCAAACCTAATTTATAACAAGGTCATGTCAAACCTAATTTATAACAAGGTCATGTCAAATCTAATTCATACTAATTATAACAAGGTCATTCCAAACCTAATTTAGAACAAGGCCATGCAAAATTTAATTTATTCCAAAGTCAAATCTAATTCATAGCAAGGTCATGTCAAACCTAATTTATAACAAGGTCATGTCAAATCTAATTTATACTTATTACAACAAGGTCATACCAAACCTAATTTAAAACAAGGTCATGCCAAATCTAATTTATAACAAGGTCATGTCAAATCTAATTCATAACAAGGTCATGTCAAACCTAATTTATAACAAGGTCATGTCAAATCTCATACTTATTAAAACAAGGTCATACAAAACCTAATTTAAAACAAGGTCATGCCAAATCTAATTCATAACAAGGTCATGCCAAATCTAATTTAAAACAAGGTCATGCCAAACCTAATAGATACCAAGGTCGCGTCAAACGTAAAAAAAACATATTACGAGGTATATTACAGCCATATAACAATGTCATGCTGCATCTTATAGGTAACACGTTCATGTACA
>NW_008707035.1:0-1306 GCF_000327385.1 Lottia gigantea | reverse complement strand
TGGCATATACATGTATTGCAAAATGCTTATCGAACCCTTGATGGCATATACATGTATTGCACAATACTTATCAAACCCTTGTTGGCATATTCATGTATTGCACCGTACTTATCAAACCCTTGTTGGCATATACATGTATTGCACCGTACTTATCAAACCCTTGTTGGCATATACATGTATTGCACAATACTTATCAAAGCCTTGTTGGCATATACATGTATTGCAAAATGCTTATCGAACCCTTGATGGCATATACATGTATTGCACAATACTTATCAAACCCTTGTTGGCATATACATGTATTGCAAAATGCTTATCGAACCCTTGATGGCATATACATGTATTGCACAATACTTATCAAACCCTTGTTGGCATATTCATGTATTGCACCGTACTTATCAAAGCCTTGTTGGCATATACATGTATTGCAAAATGCTTATCAAAGCCTTGTTGGCATATACATGTATTGCAAAATGCTTATCGAACCCTTGATGGCATATACATGTATTGCACAATACTTATCAAACCCTTGTTGGCATATTCATGTATTGCACCGTACTTATCAAACCCTTGATGGCATATACATGTATTGCACAGTACTCAGTCTCTGAGTAAGTATTGTTTCATGCTGCGACAATTGCCACTGAATCTGGATCTGATCTGGAAATAGAATGATGAATATCCATTAATACAAGGTAAGCTTCGAATCATGAGTAAAATCAAACCAGGAATCAGGACAATCTTGCGAGATGAAAGAGCGATTATCATTTAATACTTTATCACCTTCTACTCAATTGAGCAGCAATATCAGTAAGTTTTCGTGCAATATGGACAGCTCGAATATCAAAGTAATAACAGGCTGCAATATACAAAAGGTCTCTGGCGCATCTAGTTAATATGTTTCTATGTGATCTACCAGTATTAATAACAGTAGCAGATGTCATATTATCACATTTTACAAGGATCCTATAAGACCTCGCCATTTATAGCCCCAAAGTTTTGCAGCGACTAAAACTGCCAGTAGCTCTAAAATACTATAGTGATTTCTAAGATATGAACTGGAAATTTCCTTGAAAAACAAAGGTTTTCACAATATCCGTTATATGTAGCTAGTAATTTCCTCCACCAGTTTAAATCTGCTGTAAAATCGACACATTTAGCAACAAATTATAACTTGCCTACCAAGCACTGGATTTCACACTTTGAAGCATAGTCTCTAGCAAGCCAATATCTATGTCCACTACACATGCTTGTTAGCGCTAAGGAGTGACCACTAAGGTCATCGAGTCAGTTTAAACAATACACC
>NW_008707034.1:0-1308 GCF_000327385.1 Lottia gigantea | reverse complement strand
TATTTTCATTTTTGACCTTGACCTTTTTTGACCCTGATTTTTGTAGGATCAAAGGTCATTCAAATTGGTTGTCTATTTATACTTTTATATTTGCTGTCCTATCTCAACTTCCGGTTTTATAGCCGTATATATTTAAAAATTTTGATGACTTGTATCTCGTAACCTTGACCTTTGTTGACCCTCTCCCTTTCAATGTTAAATGTCATTGACCTTGGCTATCTTCTGATACTTTCATTTGTGAGGTCTGTCTACTTCCGTTATAACAATCTTCCAAAGAATTCTTCTCAACTTTAGACTGCTCTTGCGCGTGATGTAATTATCGTAGAAGGTTGATTTTTTCAGAGTCTTTTGCAATTTGCTACATTTGCAAAGTCCCACTCTGTGCCACGTGTGGCTCTAGTTATTATTATTTTTATAAATCAAATGCATCCTTAAACCCTTTATGCTTGGACCATTATCAACATTCTAACATGTAAATAAAATGAAATGAATGGAGCTTTACGTCCTACATTCCGACAAGTAGATACTACTTATATCATGTTGTCATCAAGTGTAACTTTGGGAGAATGTTAACAACAACCAAAAAGCAATAACAGTCTAAGCTTCTGCAGTGTTATTTTGTTGATGTGAAAAGGGACAGAGATCAAACGTTAATTCTAATAAGTGACACAGACAGCTGAAAATGAGTATCCTACCACAGGAAGATAAATAGTAAGATGATTATCCATTTGATGTTTCCGAAACTTAATCATGCATAGGGACAGTAATTGACTATGAACAAACTGTTTAAATGCACTTAAAGACCTTAAGAGAGCAGTTCAATCCAATGAAATCAAAGGCAAGCAAGAGTTGATTACCTTAATATACCACAAACAATAATTAAACTATCATTTTGAAATAATCTACCTACCAGCTGATGTAGCACCAAGTGGAACTTGAATAAAATGTCGTTGAATTTGGCCAGGTTTAAAACTAACATTTTTATAAGAAACTAAGTAATTCTTCTCATCTAGTACTCTAGAAACACATCAACAAATGGAATAAATATTCAACTTAAGCTTACTGCAAGGTTACTGTTCTACATATTGTGGGGACAAAGATTTATTGAGTTTTAACAGTTCCTTAAAAATTTTAAGACAGCTTGCCCACTGGCAGTCTTGATTTTAAATAAAAATATTTGGCAAGACAGTAACAATCACCAGCTTGAAATATTCAGTCATAAACTTCTTTCAAACTTTTTGGGGTGATAATGAGCAAAGGTAAAGAAATTTGTCAATATTCAGCAAAAATTGTGCTTTCTAGAGTGTC
>NW_008707033.1:32811-35164 GCF_000327385.1 Lottia gigantea | reverse complement strand
GAAACTATTCTACAAAGGCATACCACACACCAAGCGGAGCACCTTGTCCTTCTTTCAGATGGATGCGCCGGACAGAATAAGAACAAGGCTATTGTTGGTTTTCTACATAGTCTCGTGAAAGATAAAATATATAAGTCAGTGCAGCATTTCTTCCTGTATAGAGGTCATACTTACCTCCCAAATGATCGGGATCTCTGGTAAAAAAAGGTCTTATTTTCCATGAGTATAGAGAATTTTATGAAAACTTGCCTATCCGCAATGCAAATTTGCCAGAAGAAAATTCTGATGATGGTGACGATTTTGTTTAAATATGTTGCACTTTGCATTTGTGTTTTTTGTTCTTTGGTTTCAGTAACTGGTAAATCGGCTTTAAAACAGTGTCATCACGAATATTTTCATAGTCTTTTCTAGTTTTCTAGTCTGTATTTGTTATTCAATAAATGTTTTAATCAATCCATTTCGTCATTGCAAGTACACACGGTATTCTAGTCTATTTAAATATGGTTGAGAAAAGTGTGCTGAAGGGGGGTGGGGTTGTTTATTGCCGGCAATATGTGATACAGGGAGGGTAAAGATTGAAAAAATGTATGTGACATTATTCAGGGATGGCCCCTTGGGTCCCTTTTTATTGAATTTTATTCACTGCTCAAATTGGACTTAGGTGCGATATGGAATAACTTCTTTAACAGTCCATATAAAGAGTCAAAAATAGAGTTGCTCTTTTATATTTTCATCTATAATGATATTTTCAAGACAAAATACAAATGTTTGTTGTTTATCTTAAATCGTACACTGTCATCATCATTGTTTAGTCATTAGAAAGAAAAAATAACTAAATTGTAATAAAATTCCATAACAAACCCAAGTCCACGCATGGACATAGGTATGTTATGGCAAGCATAAAATCTTAAATTTCACTTTTTACCCCTTAATGTCTTCTTACAGATTGGACTATCTAAATATAGCTTTGTTAATGTTCAATATTTTCATATGTTACCTGTTTCGACGAAAATGTATCATAAATACTAATATATAGTTTTTTGACTTTTCCTCTAAACTTACTCACTGTGACTTAGGTGTGATATGGAAATGACCCCTTCAATTGTACATTTTTTTAGGCCAGTAATTACGATCGCCAAATTTTCACTAGTCGAGACGACTGCCTCATAAAATGGGTAGGTTTTCTTAGAGCCATTAATAGTTATGTCGGGCTTAAAATTGCATCGAGGAAAATTGAGGACAGAAACTTAAGACATACCAAAACCGTCCACCTAAATATATTTATGTCTAACATATAAATATAGCGAGGAAAATTGAAGAAAGAAAAATACAAGACGGAAACCGTCCGTCTAAATCAACAGTCAACGAGAAATGACAAGTGTTTGCATGTGCCAGTCTTATTTGTGATTTTCTTTCCCTGTTTGTACTCGTACGAAAAAAAAAACAATGTAATTTTATTTACCAGTTTTATTTTCTTGTTCACAAATTGTAGCTTAAAAAAAAGTTTTTTTCTGTTCTGATTCTGAGAAGTATAGTATCTGTTATGTACTGATTGTGTTTAGTTTACTATGAACAATATTATCATTTAAGTTCTTATTTTTTGAATATGCAACTATCATTTTCTGCTTATAAACATGGGAGAATTTCTCCTGGAGGCTCTTAAAGTGGGCATGAACTATCTTGCTTGCTCGATTGCTGGTTGTATTGAACAGGTGCTATGCCTACATTATTTAGTCCTATAGGTCTGCCAATTGTCTCAATCCAATGGGCTTCCATAGATTGACGGAAGTTGGTAGTTTCATCTTCGGGCAAGTCAGTTTCTATGCGCTCAATTGGGATTAGGGTGAGATCGTCTATTGTATGGTCGAGGTTGAAATGATTAGAAACAGGCTTGTCTTTCTTTAATTTGATATCCGACCTATGAGCATTAAAACGAGTTCGCAAATTATTCTCAGTTTCTCCTACATATTGTTTCGGGCATTTCTTGTATGAAATTAAATATATTACATTCGAATGTTCACATGTTAGATGTTCCTGGATCGGGTACCTTTTATTCTTAGAGTTGCTTACAAAATAATGAGTTTCTGATATAAAGGGACATGTATCTACTGGACAAACATGAAGTACTCCTTAATCCTGGAGCCTGTTTTTAGCTGCTATCTGTGCTAAGGTGGAATTTTTTATGTTTCGTAAATATCGTTTAGAGTACCCACGCTCTTTCAGTTTTGAGAAAACAATCGTACATCGTGATTGGTTGAAATCAGAAGATCTTACGCAAATTCGGTGAAATCGTAAAACTTGTGACTTAATTATACCAGAAAAGGTATGTTTTGGGTGAAAGGAGCTCTTGTGC
>NW_008707033.1:25536-27058 GCF_000327385.1 Lottia gigantea | reverse complement strand
ATATTCTTAAGATTTCAACTAATAATACCGAGCCATTATAAATCGAAACACCAAAACTAGGTCAAACAACTATCTTCGTTTTTAAATAACCTTTTTAAACAAATTCAGTTTGATAAAGAAGATAGCATACTTTAGAAATATTTAATTTACGACGTTTTTGATAATAAAACCTTTTTACAAAAAAGTAGAATACCCCTTTAAAAGTAAGGACTTTAAGAGTTATAATTTGAAGCTCTTAATGTGATATTTATACATATAATATCTATACAATATGTTCAACTTAAACTAAGCTTTACTGGGGTGTAAGAAAACACAATACCAGTGCGTTAACACAAAAATATTTGTTTTCATCAATATTGAAGATGGGTTCCCTTAGTTTCATTTATGAAAATGAAAATGTTAATATTTATATGGATAGAAGGTAGTGGTGTTCTAATGACTTGGAAAAATACCATGTCCATAAGTAATTTATAATTATCTAAATTATAAGAGAATTACCAACAGAATTTCAATGAGTGACCGATCAAGAAAGGTTAAAAAAATATTTTTTTTGTTTATCCAGACTGTACATACATGGACATTTATGATTGGTTAAAACTTATATGCAATAAGAACATATTAATATGATTAAGAATACAAGCTTAGAAGCACCAATTAATAAAATAGTTTGCTTAATTTTACACTAAGAAATAAGGGAAATCATCTTTAAAAGGATTGTAAAGAGGTTTTCTAGCCTTGTTATGTGTATGGAGCACACCTTTTACTTCTATTTGGGACATTCCAATTCTTCTGCCGATGCCTTGGGTTCCAGAATTCTGGAGCTGTACCACAAGCATCTGACGAAGAATGTCCCAAAGAGAAATTAAAAAAATACAAATAAAAAAGCTAGAAAAACTTTTTACAATCACTTTAGACATGCATAAAGGTTAACAACAGTTTGTGATTGATTGTTTCTCTTGGTCGACATAAATATACTTACCTTGGTTTTTACTCCGTCTGTTGTATAGAACGACGGATTGAAAGTCGTATACTTTCTCTAAATCAACACACCACCATTCTGTGTCAGAATTCTTGGTGTGAGCAAAACCAGTCAACTTTCCGTCAACACCTTTACATGCCACGTATTTATGGTTCACACTGCTCATACTAGTAGGTTTATTCAAAGCTATGTTCTTTGTAAAAGGCTCTGAAATTAAGTTAATACTTTACGTTACTACATACCCAAATTTAAAAAAAAATCGACATTAATCAAGTGTCTAAAACATTTCGTACTGTGTTGCTTTTTACCTGAGGACAATTTTATAAGTTTGTTTTAATATTACCAAACTGGCCTCCGAGAAATTTCAATCGAACATTTACCAAATTGATACCCATTGTAAAAGGTCATTTCTTATATACTTATATTTATTTATAGTCGGTCTAAAATCTTTCTTAACAACCAGTTCTATTTTGAAGATTAAATTTCAATTAATATAAAAAATTATAAAGATTTTAAGGGATTGATGCGTTATACATAAAAAGA
>NW_008707033.1:0-1250 GCF_000327385.1 Lottia gigantea | reverse complement strand
CCTAAAATTCCTGTTCATTTTCTGTTGCGGTGGAGCATTATTCTTGAAAGCATTGTTTTAGTCATCTACAAACACCAGCACGGGACCTTTCTCTGTAAAAGGGATGCATATTTGACCAATATCAGAGTGGTATTATGTATTAAAATAACGGTAGGCATTACTTGCCTCGCTAATGACACTTAACACAATAATAGTTTCAACTCATATTCAAACAAGTCATTAGTCTTGAACTTTCCCCAACCAATTTTTAGAAATGAGACTACCTCTTTTATATTACTATTCTTTTCTACTAGGGTTCCAAGAACAAAGTAGCTCGTCTTCAGCTACAACAGGACATTTAAACTAGGAGGTCAATTAGGTTAAGGTGGAGCACAAATGTCCCAAAGGCGACTCTTGGAACGAAGCTAGGTAAGGATGTTTAGATTATTTTCTGGGATATGATGTTGCTCCGCAAGTCATATTAACATATTAACAATAAACACACTGTACATATTACATATATCAATGATAAATTGTTTTAGAGGGGGGACTTTGGAACCTTAAACCAAAATTTTTATACATTCACATTTGCAAGTGACAACCTATTCAGATACGACATTTGTTTGGTTTTACCGCTCTGATCGTTAGTACTTAGTTTATTATTCAGAAAGCAAGGAAGAAACGACTGAGTTTACTGGTATAATTTTTTAAGATTCTACATGATGGTCTTTGACAAAATCTCTTGAAACTGACCTCATGACTACAAATTGTTTAATGTAACCACGTAAAGAGCTCATGTAAAGTTTCCAATGCTATAACAGACTGTGCTGAAGAACCCAACTGTTTGTATTTGTTGAATTATTTCATTAGTGCTATATTGGAGAAAAAATACGTTATTTCTAATTGAAGGTGTAAACAGATAGAGCTTCACTATATGGAAGTCAAGTGCTTATGGTGTGGCACAGAAGCTCGCAAGGCAAGTTTTTTTTTTATAAAATTATCTGAAATCTCGAAACATTTGAAACCCTGTCTGAAAGAAATATCTTGCATTGCTTTGCCTATCTGATACAGTTTTGTTAATCATATTTTCATTCGAGAAAAAACAGATAAATGGGAATTTTATAGGTCAACAGCCGATCAGAGAAACCAGACAACAAGATGACGCCAAATTTTGGTCTCCTTTTGGCATTCATGCCCTTTCAAAAATTATTGTTGTTAAATTACTTAGTGTCATCTGCAATTAGATTTTTTTCATTTCAAATTTTGTTACT
>NW_008707032.1:0-1307 GCF_000327385.1 Lottia gigantea | reverse complement strand
GCCAGTAGACAGAAGGAGGGGCAATGCTCTGTGGTGTGGCAGTAAAGGAATTGGTCGGTTGTCTGAATGTTTTGTAAGTGGGCAATTCAGCAGGACGGATTTTTTTGGAAATAAGGGTTAACTTTCCAAAATTAAATTTTGCAACATACTGAACAGAATATTGTACAATATGAATTCTAATTGATTCATGATGTCATTCAATTAGCCTATTCACAGTAGTTTTGGAAATTGTCATTTCAATTCGTCCACATAAAAAGTGGAGCGAATTAGCATTTAGACGATCCGTCTATCCGCCCACAATTGGTCGTTTATACTGAAGGATCTACACTATAAATCATACTCCGAAAAACTGAAATTTTTGTTGTTGTTCTTAGTCGAATTTATCCTGGGTTAATCTGATTCGATTTGGTCTAAAAACGATTTATCCTGTATCAAATCAAATTTGATTATGGTAATCGGCGCATTTATTGTAGCAGCGAATCAGATCGATATACGTTAATGGAGTAAATCAACTTTGGAGTTCAACTTGATCAGGAGAGTTATAGAAAATTTCTTCCTGCCTTGCCACTATCTTGGAAACTATAAATAGTATAATGTTCATTTATCCTGCAGTATAAATCAGATTCGATTTGTGACGTCATTCTGATTAGGATAATCGAATCAGATTTAAAACTAAAAGATAATAATGAAAAAAGGGACACAACTCATGCCAGTTCACCCAGCAACCAGTGAGCTAGACTTTCTATTTTTTAACACGTTCAATCTTTGATCCTATGTAGAGGTAATGAATGCTTCTCTTCACAACTCGCAACTGATCGCAGAGGGAAGATACTAACCGAATTGAAATTACAGTTAGAATGGCATTGTTTTACCATTAGAAAGGGCCTGATCTGTCGCACATTACACAACTAGAAGAACAGGCCTAACTATCACATCGATCAAAACTTCATGGCCGAACATCTAACGATGATGTAGTTTATGATAACAATCAAATTGAAAGGATGTGCTTTGTATTTACCTATGAAACTGGTTTTAGAAATGGGTCGACACCTGAAAAGAGTTTGGAACCTCTGGTTTATAGGCAGCTATATATATATCTCCTATGGTACTATAAACACAAAAAATGCCACACTAGAATTAAACTTGCACGGGTCATTGACTACAAATTTTTTCTCTCAATTGTTTTATAGTGAAAACATTCTGTAGAAGAGGACTTTACCATAAGAAGGGATCCAACTTGTCAATTTAGCCGGCAACCAGTGTGCTAGACTTTCTAGATGGAGAATAAGCTAGATTTGTTCTCGTGA
>NW_008707031.1:9769-10893 GCF_000327385.1 Lottia gigantea | reverse complement strand
AATTTTGACGCGTTTTGGCTAAGTCAAGGGCAATAACTCAAAAACCGTTCATCGAAAAATCGTGAATATCGAACATGTCCAAGATCTCATCAATATAAATAAAGACACCAAATTTCATTCGAATCAGATGAAAACTGTAGTCTCTAACGCGTTCACAAGCCAATTGTGGATAGACGGACGGACATGGGTGATGACAATTATAATGTGGGCGTATAAAAAACTATATAAACTAGTGTCCAAAAGAAACGATACCAACTTATTTTCAAAATTGTTTTTTACTAAGTGAATTGTCTAATATGAAAACATGCCAATTCGTATTGCACATCCCAAACACAGCATAGTCGATAAAAATACCTTGAACACGTGATCACTTCCGGGAAAAAACGTAAATTTCGTGAAAGTGACATTTCCCTGTCTAGCATGTTCTGCACGTGCATAAAAACTGTATAAAACGGCTCATCAGACACGTTGATATCACAGCAACAAAAAGAACACAAGATATGCCACTTTTGACAGCCATCGACAGAGAGAGAGCCGTTGGAATGGTCCAACAAGGAGCGACACACGTCGACGTCGCCAGAAGGTTGGGCTGCGCACGCATCATTATCACCAGGTTGATGCAGCGGTTACGTCAGACAGGTCAGACGTCAGACAGGCCCAGGAGTGGAAGACCACGAGTAACCACGCCCCATGAAGATCGGTTCATCCGGGTATTACACCTGAGGAACCGCACCGTAACAGCGACGTCCACGGCGGCTACAGCACTGGGACACAGGATCAGTCGATAGACCGTCTACAGCAGTATGGTATCCGGCCACGTCATCCCTACCGCGGACCGCTCCTGACGCCTCGACACCGGAACAACAGACTGATCTGGACCAGGCGAGTTCGACGTTGGCAACGGCGGGACTGGGCACGTGTTATGTTCTCTGATGAGAGCAGATTCCTCATCTTCAAAAACGATGGACGGCAGCTTGTATACTGACGATTTGGTGAACGTTTGGCGCCTAACTTTATCCAACAGGTCCGGTCGTTCGTATGTGGTGACGTCAAAACGAGGCTTGTCGTAATTCGTGGAAACCTGAATGCACAGCGTTATATTGATGACATCCTACGGCCTGTTG
>NW_008707031.1:0-4949 GCF_000327385.1 Lottia gigantea | reverse complement strand
ATTTAGCTTGATAAATAGCGTGGCACTTCAACGGTCAGCAATAAAAGAGTCAAAAAGTCGGTCAAAATGTGAACTACTCACTTGTATCCAATGCAAATAATATATTGTCCACTGAGTGGAGTGAACGCTTGAATAGAGATGGTTATATCTGGGCGATCCGTCAAAACTTTAACGTAAACTTTTTTTGTTGAAGCAATGAGAGTAATGGACATTAAAATAACTAAAAATAACGCGAATATCGACTAAGGTGAACTGATATCGAATCAGGCTTATCATAGCTACAATAGAGACAACAGATGAAAATAAGAATTATGAAGACTTGAAACTTCGTGCATGTATAATAGCCTATATAACAGCATGTAATATTATCTAAGAATATCAATTATATAGTTATGCTAATCAACTGTGTTTCATGTTTTTAATAATCTTAGATAATATGACTGCTAATATAAATAGTTAGCTCATTAAGTTACCCAATGTATATGAATTGAATGGCGACTGATTAAAACACCCTTGAAGTCTATGATGCAATGACCAATATAAATATGACCAGCAAACATCAGTCGTCACCAATTCATATTACATTGTACAACATTTCAGATCTTATTATTTACAAGTTAAATCCAAAACCCGAACTCAAGCATCAAAGACAGTCCCGACACTTCTGCTTAGAAAACCATTTCAACTCCCAGAGCTACACAGGCGAAACCCCCTTACTCCAAGTCGTTGCTACATCTTCAGTTCAGTATCGATCACCCCCGTCGATACTACTGACTATTAGTGCTACCAATTAATACCACAAGGTTCACTGATAAACATGTTCTAAACGTGAGCGGATTTTAACTAACACTGTTACCACTAGTTCAGCCACACAAAATACTTGATTTCACAATGTAGAATATATCATTAGTACATATTTATGCTTAAATTTGTGTAGTGTTTGCTTTGGATTTATTTCTTATGAATATAAAAATGTTATCCCATGGTCAAATGTGCATTTTCTATTAATAATCTGATCCCTGCATTAAAACATGCATATATAGTATACTGGGACTATTATATAGGAGACGAATAATAGACAACAATACATGTATTATAATGCGACCGGGGAAGAGAAATCCAGACAAGGGGTTTTCCTTGGTGGCAAATGAGACTAAAAAGGGGCTTAGAAGTTTTTGGGGGAAAAGATTTCAGAAACTGGCTGTGTAAGTTAATTTAGACTTCAAAATGGCTTCGAATTTTTCATACGTTCATACTATTATTTAAGCGACAGACGACAAATAAGCAATATTTTACTGCGACTGGGAAAGGAGGCCCCCGGTGAAGGTACTTCCTTTCGCAGTAGCAGGAAATATGTTGTTCGTAAGTGTATCTTTACTATTATTCCAGATTTTAGAGCACATTTTTGTGCGTTTGGATTTTTTTTAATCGGAATTGTAACTTTGTATTAGGGTATGTATTAGATTGATTTGATATGGTCGATAGGATAAACGATAGACGGAGTTAAGTTTGGAATATAAAGTATGAATTATTAACTGTTATTAAGACATTTGGTCCAGGTTCAAACGTTCAAGGACAGCAATATCCTGATGGTATCTCAGAAATGTCAATGTCAAGTCAATGTCTACAACGTAATGGATTAAATATTAACCTTGTTATGGTCATTAAAGTGTCCAATATTAATGATTTTACAATGGGTTAATTCCATTCAGATTCTGTTTGTTTTTTACTGAGAATGTTCAGAATGTTATCGGCTTTCTCAAATGTATAAAAAATATGAGTGGAGAACACTGGAGGGTTCCAGCTACCAGAAGGATCCATAATAAAGCTACTTTTCATACAGAACTTTATATATACTCTGGTCGCTGGGATGCTAGAAAATCCTTGCTGTCACTTTTTGGTCAGATGTTTCGGAGGTAATCTTTTTTATGTGTTTATACTATTGAATGATAAGAAATCTATTAAGCTTGAGATCCTATCGTAGGTGTAAAGAATTGTTTAGCAAAAAACAGGACCCCCAAAGAGTTTGTCACAATTAAGAGCACCGATTCAATACCCTTTTAAATAGAAACCAGGTGTTTTTTAACACCACCTGAGTCTTTGTATGATGCAATATGCTTACTTGGTTTGTAAATGACAGGCCATATGTTGTTGAAAAGGAGATCGCGAAAGAAAGGTTGTCCATACTAAGTTGGAATATAAAATGGGACGCTGAGTTTGTAAATATTTTAAACAGCCATGATGTGATTTCTTTAGTTCATACTGGTTTTAACCCTTCCACTTGTATCCTTGACGGCTATACGTTTTATGTCATAAATCGTCGAAAATCTCAAAATAGTGGATGCTTGGCTATATTCATAAAAGATAAGTATTCTAAGCTGTCATCCTGTTTAGATATATGTGAACATGGATTAGTGGTACTGAAGATTGTACTATCTAAAGTTAATCACAACAATCAAGATATTTATTTATGTTGTGTTTATATACCACATGAACGATCAAACTATTATAAATACATTGACCTGGATCTTTTAACCTTATTGAGTTATATTGTTTAAAATATAGTAATCTAGGTATATTTCTTGTAATTGGTGATTTTAACGCTAGAACGAGTACCGACTCCGACCTCATCAATTCCTGAATACTGATACTGATATTGAGAGGAGGCGATCGTGTGATACATGCACTAATTCTTTTTGGTTTAAGGCTGTTACAGACGTGCAAAAACGTGCATTCTAAATGGAAGAATGGAAGCCGGCTCCTTTACAATGCTTTACTCCAAACGGTTCAAGTGTTATAGACTATGCATTGATTAATCCAATCTATCTATCTTCAGTCTTTAAATTTAGTATCTTGAACCTGGAATGTACTCAGACCATACACCACTTCACCTTGAGCTATCCTTTTCAAAGGAGTCCTTAATACCTAATAGTGATTACAATACAACACCCACCGAACCAGTATGCAGTCAACGTTTGTTAAAGTGGAACTCTGACAAAACTTCTGAGTTAAACACTTCATTGACTGTGAACGCTATGTAGATAGTATATTTTAGAAATATTCTCAGATATAATTTACAATATTTTTGATAATAAACTTTTGTATACTTCCCCTTTAAAAACAAAATGTTCATCATCCTCAATTTGTCTATATCCATTTTTCATTTATTTACCGAGCGTTAAGATCAATACCTTATAGCTCTATATAAATATACAATAAACATTTAAGTATAAAAAAAGAAATAAAACAAAAAAAAACATTCTAACACAAATACAAAAATATACATATTATGGAAGAAGAGGGTCTACATATTCGATTCTTCTTTTAAGTGCAAAAAACAAGAATTTAGATATCAAGATCAAGCTGGAGTTTGATGACATAATTGAGACGAATTTATCTAATGATGGATATTTACAATAATATTGTGGTAAAAACCGTGATCTGAGGTCATTATAAAAGGGACATATTAAGAGGAAATGAAGCTCGTCTTCTGTTGCGTTAAAGGTTACAAACAATACATAGTCGGGTGTGTCTTTTAGCCTTAACAAATCTATCACTTTCAATATTTAAACTGCACCTAAAACGTGATAATGCTACTCGATATTTTTCTTTATCAATACAGTTTAAATAGGGTTGCATTTTAAAATCAACAGTGAATAAATTATAATAAAACAGTTTGCTACATTTGTTTCTTGAGCTGTTTCAGACTTGTACATATTGATCCAATAGCCTTTGTTTCAAAATAGTAAGTACATGTTTAGAGATAATATAATAATCTTGGTAATCCCAGGGTACACTTAAACCTAGTGTATCTAACAGACATTTTAATTTATAACACCAGTTATCCCCTCGTCTATAGTTAGCTGATATTCTAACTGATTTATAAATAAAACTTAATAAATCATCATTAAGCAGTATGTTTATCCAGTATTTTAAAATAAGTACGTGCCTTTTGACACCTTGGGGTATCCGCCCTAATTCACTAATAACAGCAGCTGTAGGCGTTGAGTATTTCACTCCCAGTATTCTTTTGCAGAACTTAAGGTGCACTGTTTCAATTTCCTTTGCAGTATGGAATCAAATAATTTACATTTCTGACTAATAATACCATCAAAGATATGAGCAGTGTTAAATCTACCATTCATACTAAGTTCAATACCTAAGTAATGAACAGATTTAACAATTTCCAAGGGTTGATTGTCGTAGTAAAAATCATAACTTGTAGTTAAATGCCCTTTTTGGAAAACCATTACTTTAAATTTCTTTATGTTTACTTCAAGTTTCCGTAGGTCACAATAGCTTTTCAGGTCAACTAATTGCTTTTGTAGGCCTGCTTGTGATCTTGACAATAAGGTGGTATCGTCCGCATACATCAAACATGGAATTATCAAATTGTTAATAATTACAGGAAGTATACAAAATAATGTTTATTATAAAAAATATTGTCAAAAATGTTGTAAATTATATCTGAGAACATTTCTAAAATATACTATCTTCTGAATTTGATCAAACTGAATTTACTTTTAAGGGGTTAATTAAAAATGGGGTGTACTAATTGTTAATTAAGCAGTTTGATCTTGTTTTGTTTTTCTGAGCTTTATATTCGCTCGATATTATGAATTGAAACCTTCATAATAAGTAGGAGATATGCTTCCCAATAACGAACTTAAACAGTTTACGGAATTGAAGTTAAAATATTAACGGCCTTATTTTTTCTTAGTAAAACTTTCTACGTTAAGGGACACTTTTCTGTATATTTTCGTGTATAGTTTGCATAAAATTGAGCTAAGACCAAAAATAAAAGAAAATTGTCGATCCACAAAAAATCCATAATGCCCTGTTATGGATCTATATAACAAGTTTATTGAAGATAAACAAAGCAATTTCAAATTCCCCTGTGTATTAAACTTTGCGACAACAAGAAATTTAAAAATTAAATTTACATGTAA
>NW_008707030.1:0-1307 GCF_000327385.1 Lottia gigantea | reverse complement strand
CGACATTGAATATATACGTTGATAAGAATAATGATCTTGATAAGAATAATGATCGTGTGACAGATATTTTGAATTTGATAATGTCACAGATCCACCCAATTAAGAATTTTTTGCCCAATTATTTGGATTTTAAAGCACACTTTAGGGAAAATTAAATCACAATAATCAACTTTGTTTGTTTGTTAAGATCTTTTGTAATTATGTTGACACATATTAAAATTGTTATATTATCTGTTCAAAATGTTAGAGTTTTTCATTTGTTATGACTTGCACCTTTGAAAGTTTTTCTCATTATTTGACATTTTTGTATCAAACCGTTGATAAGACATTAAGTTGAATTAGTTCTCCATGCATTCCATTTACCTCAAAAAAAATTCATTTGATTTTTTTATACTGGTAGATGATGCATTCTCAGACCCAAACTGATATATTTGAAAGCAAAAATGGGAAATCTGTGGTCATTATACCTTATAATAAAACAAATGAAGGTTTGAATAAAGAAAGAAGATTATTATATCTCCAAGAAAATATGTGCTTTTATGCAGAGCAGTAACATTCTTATATTTTCTTATTTTACGTATCTAGCATTTATTAAAGATCTGTGATATTTAATATTATTTATATATTTAATAAAATAACTTTTTATCTCAAACATATGACTTTTATCTTTAACAATTGACATAAAATGTCTCCAAGCTTGCATATTATAAGTTATAAGAGTGCTTCAAGAGAAGGATAGCTTTAAGCTTGTGGTACACTTTCGCAGCATCAGCTATATAGAGTTTGGTGATAGTACAATACATCATCTATCTTTATGATACACTACAGACATCCTCTATATAGAGTTTGTCTGTGATAGTACAATACATCATCTATCTTTATGATACACTACAGACATCCTCTATATAGAGTGTGTCTGTGATAGTACAATACATCATCCGTTTTAATGATTTACTACAGACATCCTCTATATATAGTTTGTCTGTGATAGTACAATACATCATCTATCTTTATGATTTACTACAGACATCATCTATATAGAGTTTGTCTGTGATAGTACAATACATCATCTATCTTTACGATTTACTACAGACATCATCTATATAGAGTTTGTCTGTGATAGTACAATACATCATCTATCTTTATGATTTACTACAGACATCCTCTATATATAGTTTGTCTGTGATAGTACAATACATCATCTATCTTTATGATTTACTACAGACATCCTCTATATATAGTTTGTCTGTGATAGTACAATACATCATCTATCTTTATGATTTACTACAGACATCCTCTATATATAG
>NW_008707029.1:0-1307 GCF_000327385.1 Lottia gigantea | reverse complement strand
ATTGAAGTAATGATAATACCTTTACAAAACGATTTTAATGAATAGAAATTTGCCATATTTGCGAAATAATGTTTCTATTTGTTTTCAGACTGACCATCACCAGGATTGGCCAAGGCTTTAATATAGATCTAAGTGTAATGGTCTGTATACCAGATGATGGTTCTTCTTTTTGTTTTCCTGAAGATGGTTTAAATCTGTTGAAAGATGTTCACATACCACTTTGCGATGCCAGGGCACTTGGTAATCTTGCTAATAGTGGTACGTTTGTTGAAAATAACGGTTCTTTAATATTTTTTATACGCCCACACGTAATATGGGCGTATATTGTAATAACCCCGTCGTTCCGTCGGTGATGATCGGATAATTTTTCACCGAAATATCGTATCTGACTTGACGTTTTTCTCTATTAGCTATATTGTGCAACTCGTGCTCACTCTACAGGCTACAATTTTTTACAGATTCTTTTGATTTTTATTTTGTGTGTCAATGTCATTATGAAGATGATCCCTAATGATTTTCGTGATGATCGGATAATTTTTCACCGAAATATCGTGTCTGACTTGACGTTTTTCTATATTAGCTATATTGTGCAACTCGTGCTCACTCTACAGATAAAATTTTTTACAGATTCTTTTGATTTTTATTTTGTGTGTCAATGTCATTATGAAGATGATCCCTATTGATTTTCGTGATGATCGGATAATTTTTCACCGAAATATCGTGTCTGACTTGACGTTTTACACTATTAGCTATATTGTGCAACTCGTGCTCACTCTACAGGCTACAATTATTTACAGATTCTTTTGATTTTTATTTTGTATGTCAATGTCATTATGAAGATGATCCCTATCGATTTTCGCGATGACCGGATAATATTTCACCGAAATATCGTGTCTGACTTGACGTTTCACTCTATTAGCTATATTGTGCAACCCTGTAGTCACTAAAGACTGTTTAATCATTTCTGACAGCTGCCAGTGGGCGTATGTTACCTTGCCTGGCAAGCTATCTTTTCATAATATTGTTTTGCTTTAACTTCTAATGTTTTTGACAATCGAAAACAAAATCTCGGGTGCGCCACTAACTAATGTTAATGAAAGCCTACTAAAACAAATATATTAACTTCAAGTACCCGAATGAATGCAGGTAATATCTTCAACATCAACTACAATGCCGAGAGATGATACCAACTTTTGTGTGCTTAACATCCTTGTGAAGCTTATCTGTCAATTTTTATGAAGTCTTTGGCAAGTCAATCAAATGCTTCATGAACTATTTCAGATTTCAACCTAGAGGAGTATTTGAAA
>NW_008707028.1:6892-9176 GCF_000327385.1 Lottia gigantea | reverse complement strand
ATGAGATACATTAAAATAATATATGTGAAAAACAAATCGAATCAAAAGGCAAATAAACCCTAAGTTTCCAGACACACGCCTGAAACATTTTTAACTAGTATAAGAAAATGTCCATTTGTACCTAGCATAATCACATATATCTACTGTATGTTCGATCTAAAAGTATAGCATTATTTTATGTGATACGAAAAGCGACACCATCGTGAAAATGCATTGCAAGGGAGATAAATTGTATATTGACAATTCAATAAGACCAATCTTACTAAATTGGAAATCGTAACCGCTTTATCCAATTGTAAACATTTATGATGTCAAACATCGGAACAAAAGAATAACAAAATAATAATTTCAATATAATTGATAAGTGTATTTCAACGCTAAAATAAAAATCAAAATATTAAATATATTAAAGGGGTATGTGATGAATGGAGAAGCGTAAAGCTAGCTAACCATAATTGAGAGTACTTCTGAGACTTTTGGCATTCACCCACCTAATACCTAATTGACTTGGCCTTTTGTAACACTTTGAAGTCACTCAAAAAAAGTGTTTAAGCCCCTGTTTTATTCTTTTTCCCACCAATTCGTGTTGAGAAGATGCGCAACGAAGTCCTCTTTCATTTCATATGCGGAAACCATATCTTGGAACAAGCTTTAACCCTTTCCAGAGCTAACCCTAATTGATTTTTCAAAAACTAGGGTTAACCCCAGCTTAACCCTAGGGTTAACCCCAGCTTAACCCCAGGTCTCGGTGGCTTGGCGGTTTGCGCACTTGCCTGGCAACTTTGAGGTCCCGTGTTCGAGCCCCAGTTGAAGCTTTTTCAAAAATTATTTTTTTGCGAAGTCAAACCGTCTCTTCTATCATTTTAAGTATACAAAAGGGGTCCCTGACATCCAGAATGGCCTAACCATAGGCCGAACCAAATCGTCCACATTAACCCCTTTGGCACCACTGGGGTATAAATTGTTTCGGGCCCATTTAAACCCCTGTGTTATTCTTTTTTCCGGACCATTTTGTGTTGAGAGGATGCGCAACGAAGTGCTCTTTCATTTCATATGCGGAAACCATATCTTGAAACAAGCCTTGACCCTTTCCTGAGCTAACCCTAATCGGTTTTTCAAAACTAGGGTTAACCCCAGCTTAACCCTAGGATTAACCCTCGCTAACTCCAGGTCTCGGTGGCCTGGCGGTTTGCGCACTTTCCTGGCAACTTTAAGGTCCCGGGTTCGAGTCCCAGTTGAAGCTATTTTAAAAATTATTTTTTTGCTAAGTCAAACACAGTTTCTTCTATCATTTTAAGTATACAAAAGGGGTCCCTGACATCCAGAATGGCCTAACCATAGGCCAAACCAAATCGTCCACATTAACCCCTCTGGCACCACTGGGGTATAAATTGTTTCGGGCCCATTTAAACCCCTGTGTTATTCTTTTTTCTGGACCATTTTGTGTTGAGAGGATGCGCAACGAAGTGCTCTTTCATTTCATATGCGGAAACCATATCTTGGAACAAGCCTTGACCCTTTCCTGAGCTAACCCTAATCGGTTTTTCAAAACTAGGGTTAACCCCAGCTTAACCCTAGGTCTCGGTGGCCTGGAGGTTTGCGCACTTTCCTGGCAATTTTGAGGTCCCGTGTTCGAGTCCCAGTTGAAGCTTTTTCAAAAATTCTTTTTTTGCTAAGTCAAACACCGTCTCTTCTATCATTTTAAGTATACAAAAGGGGTCCCTGACATCCAGAATGGCCTAACCCTAGACCGAACCAAATCGTCCACATTAACCCCTTTGGCGCCACTGGGGTATAACTTGTTTCGGGCCCATTTAAACCCCTGTGTTATTCTTTTTTCCGGGCCATTTTGTGTTGAGAGGATGCGCAACGAAGTGCTCTTTCATTTCATATGCGGAAACCATATCCTGAAACAAGCCTTGACCCTTTCCTGAGCTAACCCTAATCGGTTTTTCAAAACTAGGGTTAACCCCAGCTTAACCCTAGGGTTAACCCTCGCTAACCCCAGGTCTCGGTGGCCTGGAGGTTGCGCACTTTCCTGGCAACTTTGAGGTCCCGTTTTCGAGTCCCAGTTGAAGCTTTTTTAAAAATTCTTTTTTTGTTAAGTCGAACACCGTCTCTTCTATCATTTTAAGTATACAAAAGTATACATCCAGAATGGCCTGACCATAGGCCGAACCAAATCGTCCACATTAGCCCCTTTGGCACCACTTTGGTATAAATTGTTTCGTGCCCATTTAAACCCCTGTGTTATTCTTTTTTCTGGACCATTTTCTGTTGAGAG
>NW_008707028.1:0-2119 GCF_000327385.1 Lottia gigantea | reverse complement strand
TCCTAAGCTAGTTAGATTTTATTGTTTCGAGTTTGGATCTCACTTAAAATAATTGGTAAATTTTTATAAATTCGATAAAAACAACAAATTATTTTAGTAAATTAAAAAATTTTTGAAGATTTTTCTACAAGCATTTTTTTTAGTTTTATATTATAGTTGTATATTGTTCATAAGAAATATAATATGGAAATATATAATATTATACTTAATTTAAACAAACGTTAGCCCCTATCTTTAGCCTAAAAATCCAATTTTTCAACACAAAAACAGATAGGGTAATTGTACTGCTTCAGGAATTCTGAAGCTCCAAGTTTTTTCAATTTAAAGACATCCTCTCTTGATTTTTTTTACTTGATAAAAGTTGGTTGTCCAGAAATGTTTAAAACATGTAGGAGTATGTTGTGAACTTTGAACCTAGATGTAAAAAATATTGTTTACTCACAATATGTTGATAAATGCTAGTTGTCAAGTTTTTTTTATACATTTTTTAACCAGATTGATTTGACTATGTGAAAAATGCTGACTGATCACAGAATATAATCGAGTTACCAACTTTCATTATTTTAACACATTGGGACATTGGGTGAGAAAGAGATGGCCTATTGTTTCTGTATTGTGGCGAATTACCATATTGCACACTTCATGTAGAGTATTACATAAAGCTCACCTTTTGATGAACACCTACATCAATTTCAATTCCTAATAGTTAATATTGGACAAAATTAGTATTGAATATTTTTATGAACTAATTTTAGTTTGATTTTTCCCATAGTTTTAAAAAACACCTTGCTTAAATTGACCGTAAGAAATTGAACATTAGTCAGATTTAAAAATGACAAATAGAAAAGTTGTGTCATAAGTAAGTGATGTGTTGTCTGGAATTGAAAGTTTATTGATTCATTTTCAGGTAAAAATAACTTCCTTTATGTGCCAGTCTCACTCAATATATTGATTTTATTATAGGTGAAATTCTGTTGATAACTTGTCTTGTCTTTTCAACCAGAATAGCCTATTGTTTTTTTATAGTTTGTACTGAATTTTATAGAACAAAGAGATTACTTCTAAACCAGATGCTGTCAGTAGTTTTTGATGCACAAAGAAATTTACTTTCCTTCAGGGCTGTTGATCTGATTTGATTTACCAGTCATATCAAAATAAGATTAAAAGTGATTGCTGTTTTCTGAGTGCCTAGATACTGTCTTTAGTTAATTGTCTATCAATTTGTTTGCTTTCCTTCAGGGCTGTTGATTTTGATTAAATTAACCAGTCATGTTGAACTATAGCTAAAAAAGAATTCTTTGCTATTAAGACACTGTAGAATAGTGTTTAGATACTCTCTCTTTGTATTCAGATGGTTTCTTTACCTAAGGGCTCTTGATATAAGTTAACCAGTCATGTTGAGCTAAACTAGTAAAATGTTTTTTGGTTTGAGAAGACTTCTGTCAGTAGTCTTATAGGCACAGTTTGACGTGTACACTATTTGGATTTTCCAGCCATGTCAGAATTCTGTACAGTAGTTAATGTTTTTATGGTTTGATTGATTAATACTGTCCATTATAGAATGGACTAAATCCTCACAATGTCTGATTAGTTATATTAGTGATTAATGAAGAGCAACATTATTTGTCAGATAACACATGTGAAGGACTTCTTTTTACAACAATGAAACACTTCCTGATGCTATTAAACCTACTTCAATAAAAACTGAAGAGTTGATCATCTCTTGTTTCAAATATCATGTGGTAAATGTAGCTCAAGGCCGAGCTGTAAAATATGCTGCCTGATAGTATTCTACTGACTTATTGAAATAACAATGCCATAGAACCTGGTTTAATTCTAGTGGTATTTGAAGGTAAACTTCACATCTGCATCTCTTGGTTAAAGATGGCGCCTGCTCTAGTATGGTAGTTTTGAATTCTCTGAATAACTCTGAATGTTATCAATATGTTTGTAAAGCATTCTGTTGGAACTTCACATTATTTGTCTATTTGACATAACAAGCATATAATAATGCAACATTTGAAAGTATTTCATATAGATTAAACAGGATCCTCTGTAGTTGCTACATTACCTAAGACCAATGATCGAAACTGAAAAAGGACCTACTTTTTCTTTTCTT
>NW_008707027.1:0-1307 GCF_000327385.1 Lottia gigantea | reverse complement strand
ACAATCCCTGTACCAATAAAAACAAAATGGTGTGTATTTATTATAGGTCAGCATGATGATGCTAGAATGTGTTTAGCACTAGCTCTGACAGCTGTTAAAATGGGAGGAAAACTCACTAACCATACAGAATGTATTGAAATACTGAAGCAAGATGATGGCACCGGCATTCCGAAAGTTTGTGGGGCAAAAGTTCGAGATATACAAACAGGTGAGAGAAGTTTTGTTTAGATTTAGTTTGGACGGATATTTGGTTAAGAACTGTATCAACCCTTGTTTTTGATGTTTTTGATGTGCAAACCATCTTGAGTCAGCTTACAGAGCTCTGTCAACACTTGTTTTTGATGTACAATCCATCTTGTGTCAGCTTACAGAGCTCTGTCAATACTTGTTTTTGATGTACAATCCATCTTGAGTCGGCTTACAAGGGCTGTGTCAACACTTGTTTTTGATGTGCAATCCATCTTGTGTCAGCTTACAAAAGCTGTGTCAATGCTTGTTTTGATGTGCAATCCATCTTGAGTCAGCTTACAAGAGCTGTGTCAACGCTTGTTTTTGATGTGCAATCCATCTTGTGTCAGCTTACAAGAGCTGTGTCAACGCTTGTTTTTGATGTGCAATCCATCTTGAGTCAGCTTACAGGAGCTGTGTCAGCACTTGTTTTTGATGTGCAATCCATCTTGAGTCAGCTTACAAGAGCTGTGTCAACAATTATTTTTAATGTGCAATCCATCTTGAAGAATCACTGATTCACTTGTATCAGGCATTCATTTCATGGATATAAACATGGCAAGAATAAGCCAATTAATTTCATTATAATATTATTCTGTTATCATCTGAGAGATACAGTAGTGAACAGCTAGTACTATTTAAATAGCATTCTAAAAAGTGACTGAGATTGATTGGGAAATGTAAACATTTAGACCACTATACATGTATGCCTTTTTATATGCCCACATCTCTCTATGAGGACGTATATTGTTGGCACCCATGTCCTTCGGTCGGTCCCTTGGTCTGTCGATCCGTCCATCCCTCAACATTTGCTTGTTAACGCTCTAAAAACTAGATTATTTGATGGAATCAAATGAAATTCATTATGCGTATACATATTTATAAAACGAAGATCAGGTTTGAATTTGAGCTATTTTCGACTGCTAGAAACAGAGTTATTGCCCTTGCCCCAAAATCTTGAATATGCTATTACTCTCTTAGTTTTCAACCGATTTTGATGAAACTTAAAATGGATGTTATTGGACCTAAATGGGAAGGTTTTAGAAAGTTCAGTTTACTTCTGATTAAATTTTCAAGAT
>NW_008707026.1:9514-10952 GCF_000327385.1 Lottia gigantea | reverse complement strand
GTGCTTATGGTGTGGCATGGAAGCTCCTCGTGTAAGTTTCAAATTACTGTATTTTAGAAATTCTGTTAACGCCTGTTCTGGCATATCATGCATAATGTCAAATGGTTAAAACATGACGTGGGACGCTTAGTGGCCCAGTGTGCTACAGGTTGTGCATCCGAAAGATCTGTCGACTGTTGAACATGGAAAACATGTACTACTTACCAGACGAAATTACATTACACACTACATGTTGATATATGTTCTCATTATCCCTATTAGATGCAGAAACGAAAAACGTAAAACATCACCTTATTCCATGTTTTCAATCTAGAACAGGTTATGACAACTCGGTATCCCTTAAAGAGTACACGTTTAGGGAACTCTGAATTAAGACTGGGTGGTATTCCATTCTTAAATACGATTTTTCTCGATCCTTTAATATTTAGTGTAGGCTATTATCCGATACACCTCTACTTTTTGTGATACACCTACACTTTTCTGATACACCTACACTTTTTGCGAATTTGTTCCGATAAGTATCGGAAAGGTCCAGGTTACCCTAAAAATGGCGGGATGCAATAAAAACAACAGTTCATGATTTTATTACAAGTTATCGTTGAAAGATCCGTCGTCTGCCTTTGAGCAAAGTGCTTCTATTTTCTGAAAAACACAAAAAGTATTTAAATAGTATAAATTTGCATAATTTCATAAAGTTTCAAATAATTTTCTTTAAGATATATCTAAATATTATCAATATTTATAAACATAAAGGTTATACTATTATATAAACAGATGTATGAACCGTAGATACATTAGTTATAATATCAATCGAGTGCATGTATGTAATCAACAAAAAATTACGAAAATAAGCATTCATCTGATATAAATAAAGTGATAGATAACAATATGATAATTGTTTAAGATGAAGTACGAGTTTATCTACAAATTTTGAAGAAGTAATATTTAACACGACAGGGTTTATATAACAATTAGTAATTTGTGTATTTTGAAATGGAAATTAAAAGTTGTTTATCAGTCGATGAACAGAATTAGTAAAATCTAATGTAATGTAATTGTACATATATGGCACATGTTTATATCCGAAATTAGCTCATGTTTACAAACACGCTTAAAATGAAACGTATATTCAACTTGTATTTTACATAATGGATGAAGTGGACTATATCTATATTGTAAGTCAATGTTCTTTGTGAGCATTCTAGAATGATAAGTACTAGCAAGTTTCGGTGTTTGGAAAATAATTTAAAAGGCATGCGAACTCTGTAAAGTCTAAAGTAGTTTTGAAATTATTTTGTTGTGTTGGCGACAGCTAACTGTTTACTTGTTACGGGAACAGATCTGTGATGTGAAGGTTCGTTGCTATTTTGGTTTCAATCCATTTCAGGTTAGAAAGGGTGAATCGTCTGGTAATTTACCTACCCACTATAGCACTGCC
>NW_008707026.1:8111-9464 GCF_000327385.1 Lottia gigantea | reverse complement strand
TGGATACGCCCATAATTCTTTTATAGGGCAGATTATTTTAGAGATTGTTTTAATAGATTTTCCCTGGAAACTTTATAGATACTATTGTAGTTTGGTATTCTAGGTTCTATAGGTATTAGAAAAGATTGTTTTTCTAATTAGTTTTTAGCCATTTTTAAAAATTATGCGACTATTGCCTTTACTAGAGGCAAGAAAGAAACAACACGTTTCGGACTATGTAGAAGGTTAAAAGAATAGTAATCAAGACAATTAGTAACTAAAATTCACTGGTTAATAGTGACTACTCGCTCAGTCAGTCTGCTTCGTTTATAGCAACCGGTAAGTCGACTTTTTGAAATTCTCTGAAATTTTAGATCGATTTGAAAAAGTAGTATTTATTGTATTAAATGTATTAATGGAAAGACTCATTGCAAAAATCCATTGCAAATTGTTTTTGAGATAAAAATGAAGCAAAGCTTGGCTTTTAGCTAGGACTCAAAATAAGGAATATGAATAGAAAAGACGGAATTCTTTGGCCCCCTTTTCTCACATTACTTTTATACGCTTTATTAAAATGAAGGAAAGTGCCTTGCCTTATTTAGTTTACCCCTCCCAATCCCTCCAGGCTCCTAAACTAATTAGTGAGAGAATGAGGCGACCCAGACACCGATAAACCTTTGACTGCTGATAGACATATGCCGATGGCAATTTCAGTTCAATATAATATTTTCAGAATGCTGTACACTTTAGTTAGAAAATAATGTAATTCACAAATAATCTGCTTCATAACATCTCTTCATCATATCTCTACATCATATCTCTTCATCATAATCCCCTAAATGTCTATATAAATAGTCCAAGTTTCTTTATGTGCCTGACGACCATGGGGGAAACACGTCGAAACGCTTCATGAAATTTTAACCAGTGTAATGGTTAATTTAAAATGCAATTACAGAAGAACAGTTTTTTTTTTCAAAAAGGATGCGTAACTATTCAACATAATATTGATATGTTACACATCTTCGCCACTATCTGTCAAATGAACACATCGATAACATTTAGATTTTGATGATTTTGTCTTTTCGTTTCAGGCCAGGGTGCTCAATAGTGGCTTTTACTATTGAGTTAATACACCATAGTTGGGATACCATTCCCGTGGAGGTTAGTAGCATAGATGTACATTATAACGGTATAAAATTGGGCACTATACAAATAAACCGTATGCGTATAATCCTTTCTTGAAAATGATGTATCAAAAATGTTCAATGTAGTCTGATAACCTTTGATGCAACAGATGTCATGATGTAGTCATTTGATACTAGCTACATGTGAGATTTTTACTAGACAAATGCAAGTGACAACAACTTTATCTTC
>NW_008707026.1:0-1981 GCF_000327385.1 Lottia gigantea | reverse complement strand
ATNTCATCAATAGTAGGAATAGGGTGTCTTTCTCTTAACACTGATTCATTGGCTCTCCGCATATCTACACATAGTCTTATGTCAGAGTTCTTTTTTGGTGAAACTACGACTGGTGATACCCAAGAACTAGGTCCATTTACACGTTCTATAATGTCTAATTTTTCAAGTTCCTTTAATTTATTGGTTAGTTTAGTTGATAAGGCACTCTCCTTACTTGTTGGCCAACAGGTGTAACAGTCTTGTCTACTGCTATTTTAAGTTTAAAGTCTATTAGTTTTCCTACTCCATTAAATAATCTTGGATATTTCTTTAAATAGTAACTCCTGGTTCTATCAGCCTCACTTTGAGTAGTATAAACCTGTCCAATCTTCAACACACCTAATTTAATTGCAGTTTCTCTACTAAGTAATGGTTCTCCTTTTCCACCTATCACAATAAATTCCATTCCACTTCTTTAATCTGCTTCTCATCTAATTTCACATTGTCATAAAATTTACCCAATACTTTCATGGTTCCTCTGATCCATATACATATAATTTTATATCAGTTTTCTCAGAATACCAGCGAATATCAAGTTCTTTTTCTTTTGTTTTGAGAAATTCCCATGAATCTCTTCCCATACAATCAACAGATGATCCAGAATCAATGATGAATCTTAATGGCACACCATTTAATAGTACTTTCACTTTACCTTTATTATCGTGTTTTCCAATAGCCTGAATTCTAAAAGCTTCGTTGTACTTTTCATCATCATAACTTCAATGTCTTCTGTCGTCTTTTCCAACCATTCTTGTTTTCTTTGAGTATGAACCTTTTGATCGCCCTCTATCAATCTTAGTTTTACACATCTTTTGAAAATGTCCTTTCAATTTACACTTTCTACATTGTTTATCAGCAGCAGGGCACTTTGGATCAGTATGAAAATGTCCAGAATAACCACATCTATAACATTCTTGTGACGAAACACCTCCTGGTTTTCTCTGAAATCTACCTTTTCCGTTTTCTTGTTTTTCTGGTCGTCGAATCGACATTTTATTTACATCCTGACTCAATCCTTCAATTGATTTAGCTTGTCTCTCAGATTCCTCAAATGCTCTAGCCATTTCTAATGTTGTATTCAATGTTAACTGTGACCCTTTTTCTAGCAGTTTTCTTCTTAAGTCAGTTGATCTACATTTCTGGATGATTTGATCTCGTAATTCACTCTCAACATCACCAAATTCACATCCTTCTAAATTTTGACGCAACCTCATTGCAAATTGTTCTACTGATTCATTTTCTGTTTGACTCATTTCTCGAAATATGTGACGTTGAAATGGTACATTTGATTCAGGACAAAAATATTAATATAAGGCTCTTTTGGCTCTGTCAAAAGGATCATTTATATTTTGGTCTTCAGTCAGTGTGAAATAAATTTCTTGGACATCCATTCCAGCAGTATGAAGAAGAAGAGCACGTTTTCTATCTGCATTCAACTGTCCTTTTGAAGCAATATACAGGTCAAATGCTCTTACCCCTTTTCGGCACTGTTTCAGTTTCGACCCCTTTTCCTTCCAGTTGAGCTATCGATTTGAAACTTGGCAGAGGGGTACTTATATATGTCCTGAATATTCACAGCAAATTTCAGACAGTTCCAACGTTTCCTTCAATCTTAAATTAATTTTCAAAGTGATGTACTGACTGAAATTTTGGCACTGTTGCAGTTTTGGTCTTTTTCCACAGTCAAAATGGGGTAAACCACTTGTTATTTCAGGAAAAGTAGCAGCCATATAATTCTATTCGTCGCCAATTTGTAGAGGTTGATGTCCAACCCATCTAAGGAGTATTGGCAGTTTTAACTATTGTATTTGTAATTCTAATATTTATTCAGCCATTGTACTGGTACACTTTTTAGAACTCCCCTAACAAAGAGTTCCCTTATATGATCCAGATAACAAATAATCATACACTACAATGCCTGGACAGGTTAAGGTCGATCGAA
>NW_008707025.1:844142-849483 GCF_000327385.1 Lottia gigantea | reverse complement strand
TTAATGTTGAGCCATGGGGTTAATGGCAAACCTACAATAATTACCAGAATGACAGGGGAGGTTACTTGAACATCAAGTACTGTATCTATATAATAATCAATTACTGTATCTATATAATAATCAAGTACTGTATCTATACAATATGTATCAATACAATAAAAAAAATCCGTACAAGCAAGACAATTCCGTTAGTCAAAATTTCGTCCACAATATGGAAATATCGAGAGTAAAAGTTGTGTGGTAGTGAACTCCTCCAAAGAGAAGTACCATCAGGTGTTTCGAAAAGAGTAAGCATAGTCTGCTTCGCGCGCGACACCTTCAAATACTGTATCTATATAATAATTAATTAATGTCAAATAACTCATTTTTAACTTGGATTTTAATCTGTGGATTCTTTCAATTTATGTTAACATTTTACATACACGACTGATTACACCCTTTTGTCTAATTATTACGCAGCAAGTATCAAATTTACAGAACTTACCACAAGGCTGATGATCAATATAACCCTTTCGTTATCATTTATTGACAAAAAATACATTGTCAACAAATCATAAAACATCACTACTCTTACATAAGGGACGTATTCCACCCATCAGTAAGAAATCCTAGTCTAAAGACTAATTTAAAGGGAGGTAATAAATAGTAAATATCTTCAATCTGAACAGAAAATATACATCACCTTGTTACGTTATCTATTAATTTGGTGGTCAATCAACAAGATATTTGGTAGAAATAAAATAGTTAAAATGATCAACATTAAAATATTATTATCTGTATCTTGTTCTGTAATCAAAAGATTTATAAAGTATTAAATTAATCCTGTTTAACATGACGTTCTGTTATTATAGATTAACATATTTTACTATAAAATACATCAAATATCATTACAATATGATAATCTTACTGATAACTTTGTATTTGATTGAGACTTTAAGTATGATAAAAGTGAACAATTCATTGGTCTAAAATTAACCTGACTATTTTATAGTAGAGTTAAGATTTTAATTCACTTGTATTGTACAGATAACCAAGACCAACACTATATTGTATTCAGTGGATTAACAGTCGGTTGCAGAAGATAAAATGAAAGTCAGGTTGTCTTTAAGCTTTTAATTTGGAATTTCCTTCACCATAATAAGATGTTTCGACAATCAATCTGAGGTCTAAATGTCAAGTCCTGTGTCGTGTATCAAATTCGTACTTTTAACATGTGTACCGGAAAATAATCCTAGGTGTTGAATATGAAAAATCTTGTCTTAGAATGAAGAATGATAGATGGTGGTCATTAGAAGAAGAAGAAATTAAAATATACAGAATCAGTTTTATCTTAATCATAGCAGCTGGTATTACTATTAATGGTGATATCAATATCAATTTCCTGTAGATTCAGAACTTCCTAAATCATGTCAGAATATACTTTGTGTGGTCTTTGAATATTTCTTGTCATCTTTGAATACTAATCTGAATAAACATATCACCATGAACTATGTTTTTATCAACCGTTTTGATACTCGATTATTGTATGTTGTAAAAATATCAAATCAGCATAATTTAATATAATGATATTTCAATAGCCAGCAGCAATCCTGTCATATGGCTATGGTTTTTTCTGAGCATGATAAAGGAAGTTTAAGGAATGAGTGCTCAAATTAAGTCCAGGAATAGAACACGATGGTCAGTAATGGACAAATATGCACATATTACTTTTTCAGTCAGAAAAAGCACCAGATGAAAAAATGTCGAAGGATTAGTCAATATCCAGAAAAAAATCCAATTGTAAGATTTCTGAAAAGGGAGGATGAGATCAACTTTCTCTTTGCTGTGAAAATCAACGATCTATAACATTGCTGTTACAAGTTAAATACTGATCAAATGTTTTTCTATACACATCAAGTTATTCTATAGACAATACCCACATCTTTACATCATTTTATTTCTTTATATTTTCACTTGAACAAAATCTTTAATCAGATAAATTCTAGAATTCTATACTAATTATAGGTTGTTACATTCTACAAGTCAATTTCTCCTACTGAGAGTTCACCATATTGACAGGACAGCCTTAGGTTACAGTTTTAATAATCTAAACACATCAATTCTATTTTCCTAAATAATATCATTCAATAAGATTAGATCATTTATTATCAAATAAATAAAGGTTTTAAAAATCAGATAAGATTTTAAACATGGACAAAATAGTAGGAGATGTAAAATATATTTTATTATGGTTCACACTATTTCAATCTAGATTAAAACTAAGTTGATGTTCTGTTTTAAAACTGTTATTATCATGTCAGTAGAGTAGCCATTCTGATCACAGAAAACTGCTGGCTGGAAAATTTCTCAATTAAAATGTCTAGATGAATATTTGTCATATTAAAGAGGTTTTCTCTAGTACTACTAGTAGACCTTTCTGGTGAAAACCGGAAAAGATCATTAGTCCAATAGAAAAAAAAATATATATATATAAAAATATGGACTAGTTATACTTTAAACTTTCTCTCAAGATGTAAAAAAAAAGCATTGAGATGAAAACCCATATTTTATGTTCTATATTATTTAAGATATAATGGTCTTCGTGTTCAGAAGCTATTAGAGCTATACATAAGTTCTTGTTGGTTATGAAGTGATAACTCACAGTTTGATATTATAGAAAGTATTTTAGAGGTTGTGCCTGTTGAGTTTGACAGTTTTAATAGAAGACAATCAACTCTATGACATCCCAGTTATTGCGGTAATAGGCGACAGAAAATTCAGTCAGTCAAGCAGTATGATTGTTTATCTGTTGGTCTCACACTTTCTATTATAAATCTTAATCACTTTTAGAACATTGATTTCAGCGGTCTGTTTGTTTTCTAACTATTATAGTGAAATAAAGAAAATTCATAAAGCTTTATGATCAAACTGTTATTCATTAGAATCTCTCATTAATAATAGTGGAGGTACTGGATACAATATGGCGTCTTTCATTCTCTATCTGTCCTGCCTACTGTCTATTCTACTATCTTTAATGCAATACAATCAACTAGAATATAAAGACAGCTACACACCTCCTCATTTCTATTTCTATTAATGATCGTGGTAGAATGATTGAAAAAATGACAAAAAATCTTTTCGGTAAATCTATTGAGACAGATTGTAAAATGTTCTGCTATAGACCTTCCAAGGCTATCTGTTATATTTCGGTAATAAGGGCAATAACTCTGCCTCTTATCATCGACACAGGTTCAAATTCAAACCTCATCTTCATAGCATGGTCCTGAAGATGTATACACATATCGAGTGTAGAAAAGGGAAACAGATCTGCAGATTATACTTGAATTGAGGACCTAACAGTACAATCAACATACTTGCCGACAACATGGGATAGACTAACTTGATGCACTTATGTCAAATTCAAAATTCATTGACATCGCCAAACATGACAAATAAAGACACATACAATCATAACCTACATGTATAATCTTTTCACATAATGTACAGGTGACAATAATATTTTAGATAATAAAATCTTGTTGATGATTGAAAGGAGGAAACAGGTGCAAACATTATTTTACATAGATAAATAATAGTCGTCTAGTTAGTTACCTCACATTTTTATCTCCTTTCTAAAGAGCTACTAATAACGATAACTCGTTCTACATTAATTGATTATTATCTATAAAAGGGTATCTAAACCGAGACTAACTAAAATGTTCTAAGGTTGAATGATTAGATTTTGTTTACAGTCAATTGACCAATAATATTAATCTATAAACATACAGCTGATATTTATGTTAATGTTACAATCATTCATTCATTATCAATATCTGCTGATTTAGCATATTTTAAAACATCATTGAAAACATCTATCAACGACTGTGTACATGTCAATGGACATAAAATAATTCAAAAGACGAAATTCCTCAACAAAACAGCTGTGTCTCAAGATTGATACGCTATGTAGTCCTTTACAGTTATCTGTAAATTATGTTGCTAATAAAAGAAAAATACCGCTTCAAGTTTCAGCAGGTGGAAATTACGGAAAAAGACATTTAGATCTAAAATTCTTAAATCACATCAACGTGATATGATTATTAACATCCATAATAATTTGATTAGCAAAACAAAACAAAACGATACTTAGCATTACAGTCGTTGATACAAAATGATAAAAACTAAGTATTACTGGTGATCCTTGTTTTTCGCCGTTTTAGAACATCTTCTTATTCAGAAGAAAGCCATCAATGGTAAATCAAAGACTATCAGAACTCCAGGAATGAGATTCTAACTAGGTTAATGTGATTAATATGATGATATCACTAAACTTACAACACTTGATAGTAATTATAGAGTTTACATTACTTATAAAATTACACAATTTATACTCAACAGATACCGATAAAATGTTGGTCTGGAGCAATTCAGAATCATTGGTATCTTTAGGAATATATTTTACCTTGTACCTCTATTAATGTTTACACTCGTCGGTACAGATAAGATAATGATTATAGACTTATAGATTATGTTTCCGGTAATAACAATATACCAAGAAGTGGGTAATTTCTTATCAGATTGATGTATTCCAATGCTGACATCCATATTCTCTACTTGTTACCTCGACCAGTGCTTATCAAAGAGAGTATCTCTCACAAAATATTGTACCAAGAAAAGCGGCCAAAATGATGGTGAAAAATGGATTAGATCAACCAGAAAAATATTTTCTACAAAAACATTGACTTTCTTACAATTATTCAACATTTTACCTCAATAAATTACAACCAATATTTCTTACATTAAACTTGATTTTAAATACTTTAATTTCTCATTATATAAATCACTGTAAGTAATGTCTATTTTTATAAACCAATGATTTTTATTGATGATTGACACCAAATTGAACATCATTGATTTTAAAGTATGTGACGCGACAGTTGTACTTGAAAATCAGTTCAAGTATAGAATTGTCAGTACATGTGACTAACAATTAAATAATAACTTGATACTTGAGTTTAAACTGTTTTAAATATTAGATAGAACTTGACACTAACTGTTTATAGAAATACTTTATTACTGGTTATTTATTATAAATACTGAATAATTGATGATGGATGGTTGACTTCATGTTTGTCTCTCAATTAATCTTCAAATTGTCTGCACCCTTTGTTAAGGTCATGCATATTTAAATCTGGGTTCTATAAGTAAAGAAATTAACCCTTTCAGACAAAAAAGGAACAAATTTTAGTCAACCAGATGTTAAGTTTCAGTAGATAAAAAAACCCCATAAAACATGTTCAATGTGAAAAACACAGACACAAGTCAAGTTCCGTTATGATTGATATAAGTATCAGTTCAATCA
>NW_008707025.1:750146-844092 GCF_000327385.1 Lottia gigantea | reverse complement strand
TATCAAATTGTACATCATGAAGTTCCTTATCAGTGAAATTGTGAAAGATGCAGGTACACTCAATATCATTCCTGTCAATCAAATTATTCTCAGTGTGCAGTCAGCACCATACCTGGAATTTAATCAGCACGTTGATAAACTATCTGGAATTATAATATGTATATCAGTATCTGTATCTCATCATACTGACAGTATTCAAGGTAAAAAGGAAATCTGTTCTGTTGACATGATATTCCACACGAAGTAAAACAGATTATCTCGATCTTAAAAACTAATATTTATAGATATATTGACACCAAGTAAATATGCTTTGATAAAATACATTAAGAATTAAACACCTTTAATTGATAGTAAAAGGTAGAATAAGTAACAAGATAGGTGTCATTGTTTTATTCTTCATCTTCTTTCATATTAAACATCTTGATGTGGTATATTACTATAAAAACTGTTATAGAGGATAACTTACACCATCTTTGACACTTAATTTTTAATTAAAAAACAATAGATTGTTTGAGTGTAAAGAATTAATCTTACATTAAATTTATTGAGAGTAAAAAGTAGAAAATATCAATATTAGAATAGATACTGACAAGTTTAATGAATAAAACAATACAAGTATTTAAATTGTATATCAATATTATTATATAAGATTAAATAGTTTAAGTAAAATTCATTTAATCTTTTATATTTTTAACAAGTTTTATGTACCGGTATACAATTTTTTTTATACGATCCCGATATGAAATTTGAACTGGTTTATGGCCTTACAATTTTCAGTTAAATCTGGAATCAAGATATGAATGTAAACCTGCTTCTCGAATGTTAACCTATTAATCAACTAAAAAAATCTTTAACAGTTTCACAAAACTAATGATTTTGTAAAAAGGCCTTATATCTTACGTGTATTTTAGAGAAAGATACTCGTATGTCAACTGATTCTACAGCGCTAATATAAACCAATTAAATATGTAATAGTATTGTTAATTACATTATTCAGATTAACAGAATTATCCGTAAGATTAATATCTTGTTATTTCACCTACAGATATTTTCACCTTATGACGTCATGTCACACGACAAGGTGCCACAAATTATACAAAATTTTCTAAAACGTCACATTTTGCGATTCAGACTCTCCACGTGAAATGTGACTCCTTAAAATGTATCTGTGGAACACCTGTTATCACTTCCCACCGAGGCTTTAACACATAGATCTATCCTATGTGCATCAAAAATAAGATATTAATTAAAATTCAAATGTGTACGAAGTCAATCATATACATGATTAATACAAGTGGGAAATTGAAATTCTTTCATATCAATATGAATGTGTCAAGACTAAAAGGACTACCGGGGTGTAATATATATGTATATATTGATCAGTTATTCAAGTATTTTATTTCTAGACTAAAAGACGTTTTTCAACATTTTTGAGACGATGAAATATCCACTTACCAAAATACATTTTAAAAAAGACAAAAGAAAACAACAGAAAAAACCTGTTAGACATTCCCCACTGTGTCGACTACTCTAACAACATTAAGACTAAAACTAACCATTATAATTTACTGATTTCCAGCTGAGTTAAAGACACACGATTGTCACACTTTTCTCACCATTTGAAAAGGGGAAAAACACTCAGTTTTATTAGGTTCGCGACACATTCGAGTGTTGTTCAGCAATATTCGCATATATATTAGATTTGCTCCAAGATAACTGTCGAAAGTAAATAATCATTTTGAGGAAGTCTATTGAATGTGCTTGAAAGTCTATTTACAGAAACTAATCAAAAACTGGTTTCAACAGTCCTAAATATTGTGGAAAACTAAAACTTACATCATATACCACTCCTAAACTATTTATTTTCAATAATAATTATATATGTGAGTTTTCCTAGAAATTCCGCATAAGGGTTTAAGAGAGGGATTGAATCCGTGACCCCTTCCTTTCATGATGTCTATTAAAAACTAATAAAACAGTCAATTTAGAATTTCGTTCAGGTTCTTTTATGATTTCATACATTCCAACTTCAGTCTAATTGTAAAAATTGGAATTACTTCAAATGTTCAAATAAGAAATTATCCTTTAATTTAGACATCAAATTTTGATAATTGGTTAGAAAAATGTAGTTTCAAGTAAAAGCAGGTCAAAGTGTAAGCACATTAAAACTATTAAAATAAAATAAATTGTCCAGTAACTACTTGAAGGCGGAAATTAAAACCAGGTTCTCTTTTGATTCATTGCAGAAATGTTCATGGGAATATGAAACGTTTTAAAAATTTGAGGTATTAAATGTAATTATTTGGAATATTTATTGGTTTAGTTAAATGACACATGGAGAATGGGTGAATGAGTGAAAGCGCTTTCTCTATTCTGTTGAATCATTTAAAGTATTTGTAGCATTTTGTGATTTACATTTTTGACTAGAGTTTCACATGGCCAAATAGCTTTAATGTAATATAGTGCCAAAAATTTATTTGAAATTATTCCAGAATAGTTTCTCCTCTTTACATCCAGATAAAATGTTGGTTGTATTCCAATTCATGTATATAATGATGTAAAACAATTCCTTAAAATGGTGTAAGACAAGGGGTGCCTCTGTGATCCCTTCTTTTCATGATATCTATTTCAAATTTCAAAACAATGTTCTTTTCCCTGTTCTAGGGTAGATAAGGTTTTGCTTTTATGCACATCAAATCATAATTATTGTACCAGAGCTTAAATTCAAATTCTGTTTCTGAACTCTGATTTAGTACTTCAGGTTTAATTAAATATTTAGATAGTTTTATTAGTAATACCTAAAGAATAATAACACTTTTAAGTAAAATTATCCTTTTCTGATCTGAAAGAGCATTGACCTGTATCTGAATATTGATAAATATATACTTCAAAGCATACAAAAGTATTTGTATTGACCTTCATTTTAACCAAGTTTGAATTGTGGTTGAAATTCAGGATATCCAGGGCCTATTTACTTTTGGAAAATAATTAGCACATATATCTGACTATTCTTTATTAAAAAATGTTCACAACATGATATTGTTTTTTCTCAGTTTGTGCTAAGGGCACAATTTGAAATCACATTTCAATCCTTACTGAAGACGCTTTAATACAAAATTTTGAAAATATATAGGATTAATTATGATAATCTCATTGTTCTTTTGTTTCCGAATGAGTAATTTTCTTTAACCAGGATTCACTGAAAAGGAAAAATGAACAGAAATTGAACAGAACATAAACAGTGAAAATATATGAAACAACCCAATATTGAACAAAACATGTCAAAACAATCCTTCATCCAACATAAAGCCATCATCCCTCAGCCCATATAAAACAAAACAATTCGTATGTGTATATGAAATGCCATTTTATGATTTTTTATTACAACTTAAAGAAAGAATATGATACTTCTGTTATCAACAATATCTCCCTATGATTGAATTGATCTCAAGTAGTGAGACAATCTCAACAAGTTTCTACATATCCCACTTGGGATAAATAGAATAGAGATTTTTAACAGATATTTGGTGCATATGTAGTAAATGGTAACAATTAATCAAAAACGATAATGATTTGCTTACTAAACATTATCTCATATTACTTCTATTTACATATAATTAAATTTAACTTCCAATATAAACTCAGTAACAAGATTTCAGTTAAGTCCCTAGCAGGAGAGCCTACTTCAAAGACTTAAAGTTATAATTTAAATGATTACTATCAAGTGTGCATGTACTTATATGATATCATTATTACTTCCATAAGGTTCCATATATTAAAACTCTATATCAAGATTTCAGTTAAGTCCCTAGCTGGAGAACCTACTTCAAAGACTTAAAGTTATCATAATAATAATTACTATCAAATGTATCTATATAGGCCAAAAGATATCACAATATTTCATTATCACTTCCATATTGTTCAATGGATCCCATGTATGATAAAAACATAACTATTTTCAAAGTTTTAAATAAAAATCAAATGTATCCATCACCAATATGAAAAACACCCCAAAAATTTAATAGAAAAATTCTTAAAATTAGTTTACTTACTCTCCTCTTGGTTCAAATTCTTCTGATTGACTCTCAGCTGATTCTGAAATGAACACTAAATAAGTGAATATATCCTATATTTAGAAATCAGCTATAATATATGTTAAAGTATGTCTTGAGAATTCAAGTATGTGATATTTAGCAAGAATCTTCTATACTAAATTATTTTAAGTTAAATCCAACCAATAGATCATATCATGCAACAGGATTAAGACTTTTAAGAAATGAATAACAATGGTGAAATTGTGTGGGGTGGGTCCTTGAATACAAATGCTGGTTCAAAAACGTTTAAATCACCTGCTTCAAGTAACTGTTGAATAAACAGCTCTTTCAGTGGAACCACTTCTTGCTTATCTTCATATTCTTTGACAGCTTTTTTAACAGCTTCTGATGATGGTAGGCCAATCCATTCAGCCTCCTCTCTCTGGAAGATACAAAATGTGATGATATTATTCATAAGTGTCAAAAGACAATAATACTTAATCTATTGGATACTTAAATAAAAAAAATCATTTCATTAAAAATACTGGCTTAGATCATAGAATTTGACTTTTACATATGTATAACAAACAAAAGAGACAGTTTTAGAATTTCCATTTTCGTAGTATCAGAACATATCTTAAATTTCCATTTTGAAATTATATTAATATTGTCATTTTCAAATAAAGCAAAATATTTCTCAGATATCATCATAGCATATATTTTCTTTAAACATGATGATTGGCACTAAGTTTTGATTAAAACTTATAAAATGGTCAAGGCATGAGACAAGGATTAGTGTTAAGGCCTTATTTTTTATTATAATATACTAATGAATTTTAAATGTGGTCACATTAAGTTATTCTGATTAATCCTTAGCTTATTTATACCCACTCAAAGTCAAGTACAGCCATTTATATGCTAAAAATTTTGAATAAGATTAAACTTGTCACATTGAAATTATCTTTTAACACTAAATCTTATTAGACATTAAATTATAACAGTGAATTGATTATTATACAAAAGATTTTTCATAATCAGTATTTTACATGTTTTAGTGTCAAGGTGTGATTTATTGAAACCCTTTATTAAACTTGATTTAAATCTGACTGAATCTGGTTACAAAGTGAAAGGTGTCTAGACCCAATCCTAGGTGTTATTTTTGATAATCTTATCAATACAAATTGATCCTCAAAATCATAAACAATCCTCTAAAGTTTGAGGAAAAGTTATAATGCAATTTCTTTTTATAAATTCAAGATTTGTCCAAATTATTTAATCTTTCTAATTTTTTTTTTCTGAGCATTGGGATTTTAAATTCAAAGTACATTTTCCACTATGCACAAATAACCAGGAGGTATTAAAATCAAACAAACTTCATTTGATATAAAGCTTGGATAATAATATCCATGCTCAACATCCTGTTTCCCAGAGATTGAAAAACCTATAAATCTGTATTTCTCACCAAATTATCTCGATTTATGATGCATGAATCCTACACTGATACAATATTGAAAAGAGAGTAGGTTATATGGTTGTAAGGATATAAGTAATGGAGCTTTCATTTTACAACCAAAATGTAAAGTGAATTTTGTTTGAAGTCTTTCCACCAAATTAGTGTTTATGGGTGTTTAGCTGAATTTTAATGAGATTATCTTAAAGTAAATTCAGAACAATCTATCTTTAAACCTCCTTCATTATTATCCAGACAAAACAATTTAACCCTTTAACTCTACACTAAACATTTTAACACCAAGTTAATATCCATTAAAGAAAATCCATTATGTATGGGTTAAAAGTAGGAAATGATATTGACCTAAGAGGTGCAAGGAGGATATAGGTTGATCATGCATAGAAGGGGTCCAATTTCTAATTGCAATTAGTATATTTAATAAAATATATTTTATCACTGATAATTTATCACAAGCCGATAATTATGTCTTCAATTCTCAATTTAAATCACTATAACTAAATGTTTACTTTTAACTCATAAAATTTCCAGATAGTGTTGATTTATCTTAATTTATCAAGCAAGACCCAGAATAGAAATACTTTATCTTGAAATTTAGAAATAAATATATAAGAATTCATCCAAAAATATAATGCATTATGTACATACTAAATTAAATTCCAAAACAATGCAAGATTGCAATTTATTCAAACATTCTTCAGGATAATATACATATATATATATATGTATTGATCTTTATCCTCTAAAACTTATGATGATTGGAATTCTTCAAACATTCATCTGGATTATATTCAGAATGTATTGATGTTACTCCTCAAAAACTTTTAATGATTGCAATTCATCAAACATTCATCTGGATTATATTCAGATTGCATTGATCTTTCTCCTCTAAAACCTATGATGATTGGAATTCATCAAACATTCATCTGGATTATATTCAGATTGCATTGATCTTTCTCCTGTAAACATTATCACGATAGAAATTATTGGAAGTAACTCCCAGAAACTTCATGATTGGAATTCATCAAACATTCATCTAGATTATGTTCAGATTATATTGATGTTGCATCTCTAAAACAAACATTCATGTTGATTATATTCAGATTGTGCTGATGTTATTTCTCAAAACTTATGGTGATTGGAATTCATCAAACATTCATCCGGTTTAAGTACAAATTGCATTAATGTACCTCTACTAAACCTTATGATTGGAATTTATCAAACATTCATCTGGATTATATACAGACTGCATTTATGTTACTCCTCTAAATCTTATGACAGACTGCATTTATGTTACTCCTCTAAATCTTATGATTGATATTTATCAAACATTCAAGAGGATTAAATACAGACTGCATTTATGTTACTCCACTAAATCTTATGATTGGAATTCATCAAACATTCATGTGGATTATATATAGATTGCATTGATATTATTTCTCAAAACTTATGGTGATTGGAATTCATCAAACATTCATGTGGATTATATACAGATTTCATTGATGTTATTCTTCAAAACTTATGGTGATTGGCATTCATCAAACATACATGTGGATTATGTACAGACTGCATTGATGTTACTCCTCTAAATCTTATAATTGAAATTTATCAAACATTCATCTGGATTATATACAGATTGCATTGATGTACCTCTACTAAATCTTATGATTGGAATTCATCAAACATTCCCATGGATTATGTCAAGATTGCATTGAGGTTTCTCCTCAATGGTTGAATTTCAGACTGCTTTGTTTTCCAATGTTCATTTAGATCTAACCATTTCACTATGTATTGGTATTAGGCATGTGACAAATTTAGTGGTGTGAATTAAATTCTGTTTCCATCACTTTCTAACAATAGTTCAACTTCAAAGAGAATAATTGTAATTAATTAATCATAAAGCATTTTATATCTATTCAATCTAAAATTGAATGAAAAATAATAACTTTGCAACCTGAAACCTACTTTTGCTTATAGCCCTAAAACATCTATTGACAATAAAATCATCCTAATTCTGAAATAATAATGGCCTTGAGACTGCTTAATTTCTATGAGGCATACATGTGGACAAACTTCCCTTTAATTACAATTTTATGTCCTTCCTTCATTTCCCATGCAGACTTTCACTTTACACCTGTTATATGTTAAAGACTCCCTACTCTGTAATTATATCACCTACTATATAAATTTACCCAATGGCAAAAAGATAGGGACAAACTGTATATATTCCACCTGTCTCCAAAATTTAAGGAGGAAAAGTTAAAATAATTGGGATGTAAGCACGCTGATAACAGTTATAAAGTTTATAGATTTTGCTATCTGATCTTACATAGGTTAATAACAGGAAATACTTTAAAATGGGAGGTTTTTTTTTTTAAAAAAAAAGGCTAGATATACTGTATGTTGTTTATAAGCATTTTTTTTCAATCTATATAATTTCATAAGTTCAATTTATGCTGCCAACATGGCTCATCAAACAGTTGGCTGCTGGGTAAGGCAGTTTAAGGGCGAAGTCAGTATAGCCTGTTGAATTGTCATCTGCTAGAATTGCATTCAATACCATTGCTCTTCACAAAAAACACTTGCACCAGAATGCATTTTCAAGTTCTTCAATATAAGGAAAGAACATTTATTTAATCTGAGTTATTTAGGACCCCTTTTAAGCACCAAGTATAACACAACCAATGACTTGAAGTCAATGTTATCTATATATATCATAAAAAAATCTCCTCATTAAGTCAAAACTGTTTTGGACTAATAAATCTCATTTCAATTTTCATATTTAGTAGCAATATAAAACGAGAGGCAGCTTGACACAAGCACAACACAACCAATGTCTAAAAGTCAATGTAAAATATATAAAAAATGCCCTCCTTGTGAAGTGATCAGTTATGTTCTACAAGGCTCATATCAGTTCAATCAAAGTAAAAGACCCAGTACAAGTTAACTGGAGTTTATGGTGGTTAAAGGGAGGTAATCTATGATATAGAAAAGAGACAGTGACAGAAGGTGTGCTGGTGGAGGTGTGGTCAAGTGGGTTTAAGAGATGTTTAGATATAATTAATTGCCCTGTAAACTAAGATAAATTTCTTTATAAAAAACAGATGTCCCTTTCCTTTATGGTTATCTTTTAGATAAGGCAATCTATAGTTTGAAAATCATTGACCAAAATAAAGGTGAAGTCACCTTTATGAGAAAAAAGGAGGTGAACCCTTTTGAAAAAAAACATAAAATTCTCTTTACAATTGTTTGCAATGTTTCACAAGACCATACCATACAGTTTCTATTTTTCAAACTAAATCTTGCATATATCAAACTAATAACTGCATACACAATCAAGCTTAATAAATACTAATGTAATTTGCATTTGAAAATTCTATTCATGGATTATTCTGGGAGCAAAATAAAAGGCACACCACAGAACATTCAATGGTAAATCAGAGCAAACTTCCAATTATTGTTGTTTCCTCTTGTAGAGTTTATAAATCAATAATGTTAAAGACCAGGATTTTAACAGTAGTGTTAATATTGTGTAAGATTTTTAAAGTAGAATTAAATTATGTGATATATAGAAACTAGGTAATGATTTTAACAGTAGTGTTAATATTGTGTAAGATTTATTAAAGTAGAATTAAATTATGTGATATATAGAAACTATGTAATGATTTTAAGAGAGGACTCAATATATTTTAGACAAGTTGTAATTAACTTTTATTTATAACCTTTTTATTCTACAATTTATGACTTGATTTAAATCTGAGTTTCTACTAGTTCTAGTCATATAACAGACTTATTTTATACTCTAACTTGATCCAAATTACCATTAAACAGCTGGGGGCAGTAGATATAGTCTTAACTAGAGAGAAAGGGAAGAATTTTGTGAAAACTGGTAATAAGTATGTTGTAAAAGGAACACCTTGGGTGACTCCCTCACAACATCTCACTCTCAAAGGGCACACTCTGAAATGATGGTCATATTTCTTCTCTTCATTCAACCACAACATACTTTTAACTGTCATTTTCATCTCCAGCCAATGAAAAGAGAGCATTGTCATAACTCCTCCTACTAATGATGATGGACTTAAATTTTAAAGGCGGATTCCTCTGACACAATAGAGTGTTTACACTGTGAAGACTGATAGACAGACTATAGTAAAGATTTAAGTTTGTAACAGCTCAGTTCTTTGTGTTGATTGGGATAGAAAAAGCATTAGATTGGTGCATAAAGACCTTATTACCTATGGTATAGCCTCCATAACTAGGTCCCCAGTTTTGTCACAACTCTGGGATCACTAAAACAACACTGGGATTAGCTGTAGAAAGGATTTTAGTGAAGAGAAACTGTGAATGATCAACTGAGTTTGAATTTGGTGGACGACCCTGACAGTGACCTCCCACAGGAAGTGAACTGTGATTGTTGTGTTTTTTTAAGAATCAGCAAGACTCTATATATATGTTGGACTTGTGTTATGAACATTATAATATCTGAAATTGTCTCAGAACCTCAAGCAGTATTGGATATGATCAGTGTCTCTTATTGCATTCTTGAATTACAATCATGATTTTGGATTCAGTTGTTTCCTCTACTTCAAGTAAGTTTTTAATTTTATAAAATATATTATTACATTAAAAGAATTACTACAATATTCTGTCTGGCGAGAAGGAGCATAAACTAAAAATCCCTTTCATTTCATGAAAAACTATTTCTTATGCTTCTGCAACAGCAACATGCATCCAACACTGAATACACACCTCCAACACTGTGTCAAGTAGGCCCTATATACATATAACTGCATATGCATATACAAAGACATAAGACTATACATTATATATTACTATGTGAATACATTATTTTTTTATAAATAGCATTAAAACTATATTAGTTTATCAAGATTTAATGTCATAATCACCTTATATTAATGACATGGATATGATGAATCATTCATATGCAAAATAAAATCCAATAGGTATACACTTTGTTCCAGTTATTCTTTAAAATATGTTATAAGCTTATATACATTTTTGGATCTAAATCTGAACAAATTTCATTTCATTGCTAATAGGTTAATCAGCAGAATCATAATTTAACACCTAATGGTATGATATATATTGCCTTACAAACACCTTTGACAGGTATGACACATTGGTTTTAACCTTATAGGAAATTTTTCATTAATTTATTTCACCTAACCCTTCAGAAATGTGTAATGAATTAATTAACAGAATCATATATCAATTAAGGAAATAGGAGATTAAGGATTAATAATTCCTGGGAACCATTAATTCATTTCAAATGGCATAATAGTATATAGATAATGCAAGTGTTAAATAAGTAAATCACTGAATGATGTTCAAAAACCAGTATCACACATCAAGCTAAATACTTCTGGGAACTATTTTATACACTTGTTAGAACTTGTTAGGAAGTAGCTTTTTTTCTGATGAGAAAATTTGGTAAAATGAAATGAATCTAACAGTTGTGATAAAATATCAACACCTCAAGTGCAGTATTGACCTAAATGAGTGATGAAGATTTGTTATGCTGACCACTACCCACTGTGAAAGATTAATACCCAATCTGGACAGTGGTCACTTGCCCATTCTCTCATCACTAATCCCTGCTCTATTGACCATACACCACACAACTAACCACCTCATCATCACTCAAATGGAAAAAAGTCACAACTAATTTTGATAGATTGAAGCTAGGTGAAAATGGAGGTAAACACCCTTGATGTGGAAATCCCTGGTCATTCTATTTTAATTAAGATAACTATCTGAGATCTGAAAGATTGAGGTATAACTCGTGGTCAAAATCGTTTAATTGTACCCAATGGTCCTGAGGCCCTGATCAATAAAAGCAATGTTTCTGCTTCAATGTGTCTGCACTAAACCACCAGGTTTTATACTTATGCACATCACCTTGACAATTGTTCTATAAAAAAAGATAAGTAAAATGCTGAAAGCTTGCACCTCAATAAAACTTTCCATATCTTGATGAACAGTTTAGGGGTAACAATAGAGAAAGCAAGAGGTCACCAGTATGAAAAAGTTTTGAAGAGATGACAGTTTAAGATAACTGAGGCCCAAGATAATAAACAAACTATGAAGAGTTAAAAAGTTCTATAAACTTTGCAGATGAATTGAAGTAGGGACTGTTTGTACTTCACCTGTATATTATTTTTGCAATTGATGTCAGTCTTTTGTGGCCACCACCTGTCTTTGCATACCTTCCATTTTCACTCCAGGTATTGTTTAGATAGTTGAAAAAGGCAAACCTGGCCAATAATCACCTCCCTTATTTTCTTAACCTTTGGTCAACTTTTGATGACTTGCTCCATTAGAAACAAACACAACCAAAAGAAACAGAAAAACACTCAAAATGTAGTCTTTAATGAACCATTTTATTCTGAATTGCCCAAAAATTAACTTTTTGACTGAAGTTCCTCAGCAGGACCAAAATTATGTTTAAAAACAAATTGGAGGGGACAAAAAAGAAATTCAAATTTATCAAAGGTGGACTCAAAAAGTTAAGGGGTAGTTCAATTAAATTAGATATTAGTTCTTATAACTATAATGAAAATAAATTTGAAGAAGTAACTAGCTAGAACCCACCTGGGTTTATAAAAGTTTTTGTACCAATAAAACAGATGACAAATGGTAGAATGAACAATAGTCCTAACAATGAAGGTGGTTGAAAAAATACTTAATAATTTATCTCGGTATGAAATGATTACATCAATTATTGAAAACATTTCACAAAATTTCTCAACATGATTTTCTTTATGACTTGAATTATTTGAAATTTGAAAAAATATTTCAATAACAAAAAAGAGAATTATATTTTTTGTTTGAATCATTTGGTCATAAATGAAACAAAATGAATTATTCAAAAAAAAATTCTGATTTTATTCATAATTTTGAATTTTCAAAATTCACAAAACCATGGACTGACTAAAAACAAATGAGAATTAAGACCACCAGCCACTGCACATTTTGAAATAAAACCTGCCACAGCTGATTTAAGAGAAATTCTTATCACAAACTAAGGTCATTTCATTTTGCTGCATGCCTCATTTGCCAAATGTTATCAGTGAACAGTGACAATGAGATGTACAAGAGAACTGTCAATTAATTCAAATTGCCCGGTAATCTAATGATGGCAGTGGAGAAAGGGAAGGTTTGAGAAACACCATGCAGACAGATTTGTATCTACAACGGGATCAAATTACTTCTTTTTAATGTCCACACTTCACACATTAAAAATTTATGAGAAGTTTTATCAAAATATCCACTGGTAGTGCAGTAAGTAGTTGATTTAATGATCAATTTTGGCAGAAATTGTTGAACCAAATATTTAGAATTCAGTAAGAAATGGAAAATAATCAGATCATAAATTTCATTGAGAGATTTATAGTAGTGCAGATAAGAAATATCTTAAAGTGATCATAAATTTGATCAGATTTAACAAAGGTTTTCAAAATTTATGATGTAAATTATGAATGTCCTTGAAAGATTTATGGGGTAGGACAAAAGTGTTAGAATTTTTTTATTGTATCAAATAAAGAACTTGTAAATTAAAAAAAATGTAAAATTTTGAATTATAACATGATCAAATTTGTAGAGATTGTTTAATTGTCCTTCAAAATTTACAAGTAGATGTAAAATTAGTTCAAACAAATTTAAAATTATTTGTATTTCAATGATTGCCTTTAATATGAAAGATTATAGGAGAGCTTAAGCTATTGAAAAATACTTTTATCACAATAAGTCCAAGAGCAATTTAGACCAATTTACTATCTTAAAGCACAGAATGTATTATTATTTCAAACAAAAGAAATGAGAAATCAAAGAAGAGGGTGTGAAAATCTGAGGTCTAATTAGAAATGTTCATCAATAGGTCACACTTTTCCTGTTTACCTCACAAAGTTACTTTTGAAGTTTTGGACCCTGAGAAAAGAATTTGAATCTTGGACTACATTGTAAAAGGCCTGTAGATATATGCATTGTCTCTAGCCAAAGGTTTATCACAACTTTTGTAAAGGTTGGTCTGCTTTGAAGAAATATAAGTTGCTCTGAGCTATATAATTTTCTTGAATCCAACTGTGTGTCCTAGCTGTTGTGAAATATAATTTTAGACTGTTTGGTTGAAAGTGTTGAAGTTGTAATAGTGTCCTAGAGAGCTAACTAGGTTGCCCCCTACCAACTTAAAACAAAAGTTGAACAAATATTAGTCAAATTCTGACTGAGACTGTATACTTTATATATAATTGAACCAGCTAATTATGAAAAGTGTTAAGAACTCCCTTGCCAAGCTAGATAGGTAATTTTCTACATGCTGCTATCAAATGTAAGCAAAGTTACAATTAACCCCTTTATTTTACCTGGCAATTAGTTGAATATTTCACCCAGACCACTAATTATCAATATAAAGGTGCTCAAGCAATTATTACCACTAGACAAACCGATTGATTTAATTGTAATTAAGGCTTGAAAAATATGTCATTAAGGTCATTTTGAAATGGAGACTGTTGAATTGAATTTAAATTTGCTTAAGTGCTAATGACCAAAGAGGTGCAATCAAATTCTACAAGCTAATGGTAAGCAAGTTTCTAAAGAAAAATAGTCAATTGCTGTTTAACTCTTGTCCCTTCAACAACGACCACCCTGGAAATACTTCAAACATTCAATATGGTCACTTCTCATCGGGAAGGTAACATTTATTTATCATAATATATATTTATTTAATTTTCTATCCCAAAAGGGCATTCAAAGGACTAAACTTCCCATTTGAGCAATCAATTTATTTATTTACATCTATATCTCCATAGACTTCTGTTTGGTGTGACTTGTGATGACAAAAATAAATTTATTTTGATTTGATTCATATAAGATGTGAACATCATTTATTTGTAGTTTTATTGCTTATAGTTCTTCTAAACATCCAGTTATTGATATGTTCTGTCTCTTATTAACTAGGAAATGGACACATTAAATGACCCTTTTACTCATCAATTCAAAGCATATTGAGAATATCAGACATATTTGAAATAGAAAAATCTCATGTCTAAGTGTATGTCAGTGCAATGTGAGAAAATTTAAATCAACAAAATAATGGACACCAGTTCAAGATGAAAGAGAGCCCAGGGCCTCAACACATGGTCAACTTCAAATATGAAAATAAACACCCAACTTGGCATAAAGGAGCATCTTTCTTAGAGATGGGGCTTTACTTTAATTATTATAATAGGAAGGATTTGTGTCAGTAATATGGAAAGTGCTAATCCAGGACTTAGGCCACACTTGTAGGTTTGATACTTTAATTAATATTTTAATATGTTGAAAATTGGATATAAGTAATGGGATATATGTCATATGGTCTCTTGAGTTCTTAAGTGCCACCGTGAAATGGCCAACTTTGATTAATAGCCAAAAGTAAATGAGTTTCAAATCTCACTTAAGCAGCAAATAGCCTCTGGATCCATTAATGGCCAGAATCTGTTTTACAGGCTTAAGAATTTTAATTGAATATGAAAGTGTCTACTTCCAATGAACCCTGCAGTTCTTTAATTAAATGACTTAGTGGCATTATAAATCAATTTAAGACAACTTTGAGAAAATAGTCATAAAATTATGATGAGCTTAAATTGGATTCTATACAGAGTTTCACTGTGTTAAGATCTCATTAATGTAAGTGTGGCATTCCTACTATGTGGCACAGGAGGGGTCCTAGCATTTCTGCAATGATTGACCATTAGGGGTCTGATTTAGATGCTAAGAAATTCCAGATAACACCCAACCCTTAATGAGTTTCATTAGATCATTATTATGTTCAATTTCAAAGAAAGTTCATCTGATTATCCAAATCAAAATTGAAATAAATCAGGCAGAAATTAGAGTATGGTGACAATTTCCTCAATTAAGATTGGACTATTTATGTGTTTTGGAGTTAATGGTGGGGTCTATGGCCACTGAAGTGAGATAAGCTGATAGGAAATGTTGAGTTTTGTAACATTTACAAAAGAAAGCAGACATGATACTAGAATTAAATTCATTACCTGAGATAGATCTTTGATAATCTTACAGATAAAGTTAACAAAATCTCCTTCAGTGGTCAAAGGAAAGTAAAATCATCAAAGCCAACTAAGTGAACTGCATTAAATTGGCTTTTTATACTGGAAGTCTCCATAGGAGCTGTCTTTCTAGACTTTGAATACAATTTTCCACTATCTTTCATCATAATCTCCCAATATCTCATCAATGTTCAATACAAGCACAACAATAGCATTGTTCAAGTTTGCAGCAGATAACATAATCTAAGGGAAATAACTCTAGCATAAATTTCTATAAACAAGGGAGGCAACCATGAGTTAGTGTTTTTCCTATCTGAAAGAGATTTTTAAAAGGTAGGGGGTCCAGTTCAATGTCAGTTCACAGAGTGGAAGAATTTGTAGATAAGGTGATAACTAAAACCAAATCTCATCATTATAGTTCATAATGACTAATATAGAATGTCATGAGGGTGTCAGTATAGGCCATCTGGAATATCTTTTGACACTTTAAAATATTATTTAATAGCTATAGTTAATTAAATTATTTTTAATTATCATATTAAACAAAATCAGAAAAAGAAGTTTACAGAAAACATTTTTTCAGTTTATAAATAATTAATGAAAATTAGAGAAGATATTCCAAATTGTAGGCCTTTCCTGTAAATTTACTTTGATCAAATAGTACTTTTTAATTCAGGCTTCTGAAAAAACATTTCAGTTTTTCCTCTGAAAAAGTCAACAAGATGCAGTGAATGCATAAATTTGTCACTATAGAAAGCATATCATTATTTTAGCTTAGAGTCTCTGTTAAATTTGGGTAATTGAAGGGAGGCTGACCTTCAAGAATTTGTCGCCTATTGTTTACAATTTTAGTGCTTAAATAGGATGAAAAGATAGGATTAACATGTTCAGTTTGAAGACAGCTTAGACAATTTCATGATTTTAATTGCACAGATATGTTTTGGTCTTAAAAAATATAATGGGCAGTTCATTTTACCGTATTGAAAATTGATACCCAGACCTTTAAAAAAAATACTAGCCAATTGACAGAGCAACATTTGAACTCTATAAATTTGTCTCAGACAGTGTGAGAATTAATGGGTTAATTTCTGCAATAATTTTGTATTTTTTCTTTATATTTTAGTAAGTAAAAGTATTTTTGTCACATTTTCTATCATAAATTTCTCATAAACTAGTTGTTTAATTAAGACTTGTGTCTAACTTGGGCCAGATCATTAGTTAAACATCAAAGACTTAACTATAATTCAAGCCACATTAATTAAGTCATAAAACCCACAATCTTGAAACTTGCAATTATGTTCCACTCTTAGTCTGCAATTGAACCAAGTTTAGGGTCATAAACAGGCAAAGATCAAAAGGTTTAACACAAAAGTGATAGGTTTAAATTATCCAGTTTAAGTTGCATTATTTCAAGATCAAGTATATGTGTATTCAACACTGTAACATGCTAATGAGGGGTCTTTGTAGGGCTCTGATTGGTTGGATTAGGTGTAAGTGGATAAAGATTAGTAAGATATAAATTTAATATTCTTATTTTTCAATATCACTCTTGAAATATTTCTTGGAAGTTATAACATCTTCTAGTGCTATCTATCTCAGTGAACAAAATGATTATGAAATATCCAAGATTTCGCTACATGAAAAACTGTGAATTTAGTAAGTAGATGATTTATTATTTTAGCAAATATGATACATTTCTTAGTGTTTTGCTTGAAATATGATTCCTTGCTGAGTCTTTCACTTGAAATTTGAGATCACTTTTGATTATTTTAATTCTAAGTTTGATTAACATCATAGAGAAACCTGAAGCAAGTTGAGGATTTTAATGTCTAAACAGAGGGATTATACATGTCATTTTGAAAATAGAGACAAACCTTAGATATCATGATTAAAATTTGGGAGATTTAGAATGTCAAAATGAGATGGATAATAGGATTACATGTTATGAAAGTTTTCCTTCAAAATTTTTAAATTTGGCTGTATCTTGCAGTACAATATTGAGCAAACTTAATAGGGAATTTCACAGTGTGATAGAATTTGTATATTGCTGGTGGTCATGTAACTTAACCCTAAGAAATACACAGAAATGTGACCAGTTATTCAACTAACAGTAGTGTCACATATCAGTCAATCTGTCACCTTGTACAACCTGCCTACCTTAAAACCAATCTTAGGCTATCACTTATCTCTTTCTACCATACCTTTCACAGGTAAAGTGTCAGAAAACAATAGCCCGGTAACTTGACATTACACCACACTAACTAACTGTAAGTTACATAGACCTAGCGTCACTCATAGCTAGCCCATCTGTCTTCAATTTAAAATCTCCAATGTCACCCATTGTTTTGACAAATTTCATGACATGTCTCTTGATGTCACTTTACAACTTTAAGGGGATGTGACAGTTGAATTTCAAATTTCTGTCATATAAATTAAAGATCCCAATAGAGGTAATATTATTTAATACTAGTTTAAGAATAAAATTCAACAAATTATGAAATAATAAAATTCAAAACTATATAAAACTTAATGTATTGCTTTGAATTAAATAATATTTTTGCTTTAAGCAGAAAGCTGTATGTTTATTTGCCAGTATTAACTAAATCTTCCACCAAAAAGAGCATTCTATTTAATTTCCAGATAAGGCATCAATTTCAATTTCCTTGTTTTACAATAACCTATTTGTCAACCATGATCTGATCATTAAAATCTGTATTAGTGTCGCTAATTCAAATATTGGATTTAGTTTAGTAAACATTTTATCTTAAAAGATACATTGTGTCTATAGACTGAGAGACTTGTTATCCAGGAGTCTAGGTAGCTATGTTTAACCAGTGACATAACTAACTCTAATCCTGTAACAGACAAGTGTTAATCCAGGATGGAATCGAGGAGTTAGTGGCAGAGATATAGCCAGAGACATGTCAATCAAAATAATATCAACAACGTATCAATTACACTTCTCAAATATTTCAAAACCTTCCAAATTATGTCACATATTTCAAATCCATTGACTGGTTAAGACCTCATGATGCAGCTCTCATATCCTATGATGAGATTTTTACATGATGACCGTGGTAGGTTGACTTTTCCATTCCAAATTCCATATCTAACAAATTTTTATTCCAAAATTGGTTGGCTCATTCCAAAAAAAATAAAATCTATACTCTATAGTGTTAGGCTAATTTTCAAAAATACATTATGATAGACATTTACGAAATTCAAAATTATTTTTTCTAATTCAAAATGGTATGCTTTGATTGGTATCTGCTCAAGTTTTAAATCACCAGTCACAACTGTTGGGATTTCTTTCAAATTGAAATGAGCATATCAGTACCATGATCCCAATGGTCATTTAACAGCATAAAAGTAATGTTGTATTTTAAAACAGCAATTTAGTCATTTGTTGTGATATAAATCTAAATTGCTCATTAGTCATTATAGTTAGACCCAAGAGACTGCATTTATCTTTGATGTCTGTGTATATATGTATTTCATTGAAAACATTTTGATGCTATCAATTTGTAGTATGCCTTAATTGGGATTTTACATTAGAATATGAAAAACAAATTATAATAATTTATCTTTGATATAAAATTTCTTTCATATAATTGAAGCGTTTAAAAGCAATAATTTCAAACCATTCAAAGGCTTGTCATACATTTGTAATGCTACTTTAAAATTGATTGCATAAGATAATGTTAACATCTGACCATTGCCCATGAGTATTCTTCTACTCCAAAAATAAAATTATGAACATGTGTTATTCCTTAACATTGTATGAATAGTAATACCCAAGTTGAATATTTAGATTGAAAGTTTAGTTAAAAATATCCAAAATTCGGTCAGAATCATTGGGGACCACCTGCTGAGATCTAGCAGAACATCTGCTTGTGTATGAAAATAGCCTGATTTTTAATAGTTATCAATACTTTCATTAGAAATAATCGTCCACTTTACTATTGTCCTACACATTCATTCATACTTTTCCACAGAATTACAAATGAATTTCAATCATAGGTTAGGTTTCCCTAGTCATTTTCATTTCAACACCCTGAAATAGGGGGTGGGCAATTCTTAATGCTTGTTGACCTAGTAATTTCCACACTTTTGTTTCTAAAGAAGGGTGTTTGAAGGCCAATTAACTTTCACCAAATGCCCAGTGAAGTTTCTAATCTGTTGAATGTATTAACACCAATTGGTTATAAAATCTGAGATTAATGGATCTCTAAACAATGACTTCTGAGGGCTAATCTCTACCCATGGTAAATAAAAGAAATGAACATTTACATGGTCTAGGTGAGATGAGGAAGGAAAGCTTACTCCCAGGAGAGGCACTTATCCAGTATTTAACCCAGTGTAATGTTACCCTAGAGAGGGGGTATTAAATTTAACTTAGTATTTATGAATTGTTAATAATTGACCCTGTTATATAACAAGTGGCTAGGAAGTTATATATCAGAATAAGACTTAGGGGATTGGACTTTCTCTGTTGGTCATTTGAGAGAGAGAAGTGTAGCTAGTTAGGTCTATCTAGTGTAGGATTAGCAGTCTTTATGAGGAAACATCAGGATATTCATGATGCAACTACAATTTTCTTATCAACATAAACCAAAAGGTATTATTTCTATTTGTTCAGTAGTTATCCTTGATGAGGATTTAAAACTAATATGCTTTCAATTTGATATTTTAAATATGTCATCGCAGTTAAACTTATAATATTAACAAAGGCTATTTTTTGAACAATAGGAATAATTTTTTCAAATCAAAATCTTAAGTATTAAAGGAAATTAACTCTTCAGCACAATTTGTTAAAAAAAAACTTAAAACAATGATACCAGTCACAATTTAGATGTCATATATAAATGTCAAACACAAACGTGCAAAATATTTTCAGAAATATAAATTTAAATTGAGTGTTATAGGATGTTTTATCTGTGCCTTCATTCCATTCTTCATCTTACGACAACATAACACCTCTTTTCATACAAGCACATCCATTATCTTCACTAAATCAACAAGCCAGCCTCCTGCACACATCATTCAATAAAAACACCCATTTTGACCTATTGATATACTATATCCCTATTGGATAGATAATTAAAATTGTACAATAAGATCCCAAAAAGTCAAAAGATCAAAGCTAAAATGATAATTAAGTGTAATTTATGGTGTAATGTAATTTTAAGCCAAGTTAAATTTAATGTTTTTTCAAGCTAAATCTTGTATCTTAAATTCTGATTGCATTTTTAACTTATGTCATTTTCTTTTATTTTCAGATTGGTTGGAATGTACAATGGAATCGGATCATATGTCTAGTGATGAAATTTACATGGTCTTGCAGGCTGATATGGTAAAAATTCTTTATTTTTCATATTATATATCTAATCCTAATTTATCAACAAGCCTCCACAATTCCTGTCTTCACAGAAGTCTTTTAAAAAAAAAATTAATTTAAAAACCTCAACTTAAAAATCTTAGAAAAAAATTAATTTTTTTAAAAGTTATCTCCCTTGAATATCAAAATTGACACATAAACTTGATAAAAGTTTAGGATATGAAATACATATTATGATACCATTTCCTTTACTTGAAAAATTGCAATACCTTAGTAGGTAAAAGGAAATGAGCAATTTTGATTTCACACATAAGCAATGGGAAGGCTTATTCTTTATTAAAAATTTAAAACTTATATTGTCAAAACACACACCCATTATATTTAAACAGAGTATAATACATTAGGTATAATAATATAAAATTGAAATTCCAAACAATTCAAATTTGAGTTGAAATTAATTTAGATGGCTAGCTCTGTTGATTAATGTCACTTAATGTCAGTTTTAGCTGTTACTCTACATTTTACTCTCATTTAGACATCCCACTTCAGACAGTCTGCTTGCATGTCAGTCACTCTAAATATATATCATTTCTTAAATATACTTATATCCAAAACTAAGATTGCCAGATAGGATACTCAAGAAAATAATAACTAAGTGTGAAAAAAATGCCCAGTTGAGTAAATAGGAGCCATTTGCCCTATGGCAGGGTTAAAATTCAATGAAAACAAAGGATACTAAGAACTTGCCAGTGGTCCCTCAATTAACCAATTAACTAAAACTAGTCACATGACAGCAGTTGAACACTCATTAGCATATGTATAGAGAGAGGGTGAGCTGAGTACAATGCTGTCTTTGTTAAAGGGTTTGGGGTGAGGTCAAGTCAGGGGTTAGCAGTGAACAGTTTCTTACTATTACACATGGATATAACATAGTTTATAGGAGTTGACCTCAATTAATATAACAGATATTACACAAGGTAAATAATAATGTTCAGCTTTATGTCAATCTGGAATAGAAGTTGCACTATTAGACTAGAGTACTATTTAGAAACACATTTACTACAGGAAGTGGCTGGCTTGTTGTGAAATAGGAACCTAATACATTTCGGCCATTTTGGTCAGTTGTTGTTATTGTCTGGACTGGGAGAAAAATGGCTACCATTCATTCTCAACTTTATAGTTGTTGTGAAAGTAAACTTGAGATCAAATATAATGTTTAGTGCAGCAAGATATTAGATTAAGGATATATCTTATGTCTATTTTTCCATGTGAATGGGTCATAAAATTTGGATAAAATGGCTTGTTTGTATTCAAAATGCAGACAATAAATGAAATTCAAGAACTGAGGTAGTCTACATTGTCTGTTAACATGTCATTTGAATTTAAAGTAAGACATGTATTTGCTGAAATGATCATGAATATAAAATGTTTAATAGTTGTAGTATCATATTTCATGTTAATCTGTGTCAAATTAATCTTGTTTGCCAAAAGTGATTAATATTTTTGACACTTTTACAATGGGAGGTCAGATATTGTTATTAGGGCCTACTTGATAATTAAATTAGAACAGCAAGGTGAGAAAAAGTGTAAATTAATGAGAATTTCAGAAATTTATGTGGATTTTTTTTCTACTTTCAGTTGAATATTAAGCAGCAAGAACAAGCCCTGCAAGTTGAAATTGATAGCATCAAATCCAAGTTTATGACATTACTGCAAACTTGTGGCCTTGAGAATGAACTACCAGTTGATTTTGATACTGAAGTGAATATGGCGTCTGCTGAAATGACACCAGCCCCCACAACTCAACGTATGCATTACAGTTATGCTGATTACCTCATAGAACAATTATTAGCTCAAGCCAGCAATCTTACAGATACTGATGATGAAAGTTTATGTACCAATGATGAAAATGATATGAACTATAATAATGTAGATAGTCATTATGGAACAAACAATAACTTAGTGTCTCGACAACTGGATAATGCTCGAAAACTTTCTATGTTACGTGAAGTGAATATTCGTGTCTCACAAACTCTATCTGAAATAACCACATCTGAGAATAGCCGTGTGACTTCAAGCTCATCATCTGATGGATACCCACAAACAACCACTGATGAATCATCTAGCAATTCGAATTCGCATCACCATGCTGATCACGTAGTGCCAGATTTAGATTTAGAAAAAGAACTTGTTTCACGTCTTCATTACTATTCAGACTTTACTGTAGATCGTCAACGTAAGATAAACACTCTAACCACAAACATTATTAATGCTTCATTACGAGAAAGAAGTAATGCTGTCAACCGTCTTGATATCAGTGAGTGTCCCGCTATATCGGAACGTCATGTTGAGGGTTGTGAAGATGGTGATAGCTCCAGATCCAGACACATTGTTGGTTCAGCTTCAAACTCATCTGGTGCCAGCACCCTGAGAAAATCAAAGAACAAATCTTCTTCTAGAAACAGCAGTCATCCATTAGCTTCATCCACTATGAGTGAAAGCAAGTCTTCTTCATCTGCATCATCCAGAAGTTCACGAAGCAGCAAGAGTTCTCGCAGTTCCAGAAGTAGTTCAAGAAGCAGCAGTCGTAGTAATTCCCACCCTTTGGCTTCATCTACTATGTTATGTGACCCCTCTACCAATATCTATCCAAGCAGTACCAATTCTGAAAGTGTCTACACTTGGTCCTTAGACGAGAACTCTGACCGTGTCAACTTAGAAGAATCCTATTTACGCAGCAGGAAACGATGTCACAGAAACAACATTTCTCGTCATTCACGACCCATTTCCAGAAATCGCAAGTTGGAAACCGTCTCTGCCCTCAACATTAGTCACATGGTCTCAGCTATTGATGCTTCTACTGTTTCCAGAAAGGATAACATTTCCGATAGTTTTTGTGAAGAACCCGATCTTGGATACAAATCTCAAACCTTACCAAGAACAAGTACCCGTGCCTGTTTATTATTTGACCATAAATCTAGTGGAAGTTCAGGATCACCCATTAAAACTTCATCAATGCCAAACATTAGTGATAAACTTGTCAATGATGTACCTGTTCAACAGTCCAGATCTAATGAATTGCTGGGTTCTCCTTTACATGAAAGACTTGAGTTACCTGGTAAATCTAGTACCACCAGTGAAAGTCAAGAAAGCGCTGGTTTGGATGTACACCCTGCCTCAGCTACCCAGTTTTTAGCTAGCACTATTTATAATGACTCTACCCGTGTTACTGAATTTTCAACAGAAGATAGTTCCTTATTAGACTCTATTTTAACTGATAGTCCCAAAAGTGTTGACAGCAGTGGAATATTTGCTCCTTACAATTCAGATGCTACTGGTTCCCGAGGATATACAACCAGCAGTGTACCATCATCTGATGGTGGACATAGAGCACCCCCACCAACACCACCAACCATCAAGGCACCTACTACTGCTCAACCCATCTTCAAAGTTCCCTTCAGTCCAGCAATTAGAGCAAGATCTCAATCTCGATCACGACAGTCCAGTAATAAAGATTTGAGAACCTCTACACCATTACCAAGTTCTGATGAATCTTCCCAGAGTGAGCCATTGAGACGCCAGTTGTTTTCACCCCTTGCCAACAGCACACAGATAGAACCCAAGAAGTTGGACAAAAGAGCTCTAGTGAAGAAATTTAAGAAGTTCAGTCATAGTTTTTATAAGAAAGATAAGAATGGACAGTCTCAGATCCAGACCTTGGCTAACTTATAAGATGTTTGTGATACTATAATTGTGACAGGAAGACACTAAAGCATGTGATTTTTTGTAAACAATTGCTCATTTTTAAAAAAAATAATCAAATTATTATGAACTCAGGTTGTGAATTTACAGGGAAAGACTCATGTAACAAAGCTTGATGCTAACTGCCAAGGCAATATATTTTCTGTATGTATGTTTTATCCCATTTTCCTGTAGATAACAGGCAATTTTATGTGTGCAATACATGACTGCCAATTATGTCTATAGTTTCCATACTTTTCCTAATCTTATCTATCCTTCTTTTACTATATGTAAATATGTAAATAACTATTGTTATTGTATAAATGTAAATATTTTTTGTTAATATGAATATAAATTATTTTTGTTTATGATTATATATACAGTGCTATATAATGCTGACTAATGGAAAAAGATATTTTTCTAGTCAAATAAAGCTTAATTCAAAATATATATTGTCTATTTATTTCAATTATCAAACATGGTGGATACTATCATTGATGCTGACTACACACAATTTAAAAGTTGAATGATGCCAAGTTAACAAACGTCATCTTATACTTTAGACAAGATTAATGTCTTGCTTGTACAAATTCTTAATCTAAATAATATTCCAGAATTTGTCTGCTTGCTTGGAAGCTTTTGAGTGAGATTGTATTTCACTGGATTATCTTCATGTACAATAAGAACTATTTTAGCCTGGAAAAATGGCCAATGACTGGGCTTACATCAAAGCAAGAAGAAGGCCAAAGTGGGAAGGCTTCTCATTTCAAAATCAAGACAGTACACTAAAAAATGAGTTTACATTTGAGTGCCAAATGCTGGTTCTCAGCTTGCTGTAGATAATAAGTCTACCCATATGTGTTTATTAACATATCTCTAATCGCACTCCATTAATCAGTTTCATGTTCAACTTTGAATCCTGTCTGTCAGATCTTTTGACCTTTATCAATGTCACAAATAATTTATCAAAAATACCTGTTGACAGCCCTATTGAATGTCTGACTAAATATTGGTCATGTGACAAGATGGGAGTGACACTCATGTTGATTGACAGTTATTATCATGCCTAATCCGTGATAAACGCCTGCTAAAAGTTTTAATATGTGGCTAGATAATAATGATAATTTACTTAATGAAGGATTGCTGAGTCAATATTTACTAGATACTTCTAGAGCCAAATGATAAAAATTTAACTCAAACCCATTAGATGTATATCAATATCAGCTATATGTAAGCTATCATATGTAACAAACTTAAATCATCAATGTTAACTGGATTTGAATTAAAGTGGGGGCTTTGTTAATATCTTCTTAACAAATTTACAAAATACACAATGGATATGTTTCACTAATTCCACATAATATACTTTAAATATAAACTTCATAATACACTTAAGATATCTAGGCATTAAAACTGGTCTAGTTAATCCTCACTAAAATCTTCTATAATAACAACATTTCAAAATGATACTATCTGCTCAAGTTGGAATTTTCATCCATTTCAATACAATATTTCTATTTTGAAGGATATGTTACAATTTGCATGAAAAATAATCCCTTTGTTTACCAACGAATCTATACACAAACCAAAAATTTTTCACTTGGGGTCCTGATTACTCTTTGGTAGCATAAAATCCTCCCTTCGCTAATACCAACAAAAAAATAAAGTACAAACCTAAACAAAATCCAAATATCTCAACTGAAAGCAACTCAGCAAAACTTTTTTTCTTTTAAGTTGCAGAGCTCACTGACCTTTTAGATAGTGATTTGATGATGTCATAATATTTCAACAAATCAAAACCACCATACAAGTCAGCAATGTTTTAAAATATCTCAGGTATATTTGCTTTGAGAATTCATAAATAATTGCAAGAATTAAATATCATCTGTAAAATTAATGGCAAAAATAAGTTAGCTCCCTTGAAGCAAGAAAACCGTTGTTGTCCCAAAACACAGTTATTTCCCGTTTTTCCACACATTTCCTATTTAACATTTTGGCTGTAAGCCATGATACAAAAATTCACTTTTCAATGCCAAAGCTCAAAAAGACCAACTGCAGCACCTTCCAGAAAATTATATGATGCATATCATATTCTGATCTACATAGAAATATATTATTTGGAGTTTTGGGTATATGATTGGTGCTGGTAAGATATATTGGTTAATCAATGTATCACCATACGACATGCCACAATACAATTATTGTATCACGAGGTTGTGTGTGGGGGTTTTTATAAGTTGTTGAATGAAATCACAATTTTTGTTAACTGACTTGACTGAAAGTTGTTGGAAATTATTTATATGACTGTGGAAGTTATCCACTTCTATCAACAATGTTACCAAATATCACAGTTATAAATTGATATATTATATTTGAAGATAAATTTTTTTATTCTATTGCCCCATATATATATCGTATAGTGACTCATATCGTATTTTTCCATGATTGGCAATACCCAGCACTTTATGTGATCATGTACAACCAGTGTTGCAACGGTTAGGAAAAAATACACATTAATCATTAATCAACAGATATATCTTTTGATGAAACTCCTGAAATTATAAGTATTAGTAAACCTGTGATCCCATACTATATGACTATTCACACTATTCACTAGTGTACCTCCCCACCTCCCTCCTCCCTCCTCTCACCGCCCAAATCTAATCAAAACTAGATAAAAATTACTTGAAAGACCTGTTATAAGAAACCAGGACAAATTGTAGGACAGTGAGTGCTGAAGTAGGGTAATTTGAAAACCTGAACCACAATGCAGCCTTGTTATCAAGAACAGGTCCTACATCTTATGCATGGATTGCTTTAAAAATGGAATTAGAAAAGGAATTAAATAGAAAACTGGTTAGATTACTATGGAGACAACAAATAAAAAATAAATAATATCTTATTTTAATTAGATTCAGGGTACCCCCACTATCTACGTTATACTTACATCCATTAAAAATTTGTCATATCTTTTTAATAATTTTTCATGTTTGACTGGATTGTCTGCCATATTGCAGATTTCTAACAACATCTCACGTTTAAATTTCATAGCTAGTTGAGAATTTAACTGAGCTTCACTGGTCTGAAAAAAATATTTCATTTTAAAAATCAACTTGACAAGTTCTCAGGGACAGTTTCAAGGAATTCTGAAAACCAAGTGCTTGTGACAAGTCAATAAGAACAGATATTTTGCAACCTGTTAAAATCAGGCTGTCCTGATGAATAACTGTATATCTGAAACACTCATCCATTGTTGTCACATTCAAAATTCAAGTAGTACTTTGATTCAAATTTATCTATATCACCTATTATATAATGCCGGTTAAAGGTACATGATACTGATTCGTTTTTTTTAGGTTCTGTTTTAATATTTCTATATCGCTCTACAATTGTTGCATTGAGCTCTATTTTAACAGTGCAAATATTTTATTATTATTGTATAATGACCATACACAAATTGTTTTTTTAAAGCTTAGCTTAATTCCAAATATTTTCAGCCACAAATTCCCCACCCCCACCTCATCTTTTACCTAATGTTTCATAGAAATGCCAATACTTCTTTAATATCAAATTCAAATATCAAATGTTCGACAAATATATATAATACCTTCAATATATAATTATCAAAACCAAAATTTTCATCTATTAAATTTAATGTCCTCATTGTTACTGTCACTAAGTAAAATTTGTTGAATATTTCACTATATAATGGTTTTTTCACTAATAATGGTTTCCAGATTTTAGGTACCCTGAAATAGAAACTTGAGTTTTACACCCTACTCAACTTTGCTGTATTTGTGCGTATGAAATGTGTAATGGATTGCACAAAAAGTGAATTTATATTAACACAATTCATGGGATAAAATGTATGTCTTTTTTTCCAGAAGCAGAAAATGAAGACAGGCAACACCATGTTATGTGCTATGAGGGACGTTTCCATGACAACATTATCATTCTACTTTTTCAATTTGAAATTCAAATATTCCATATCAGTTCTGTTCCTAACCAATTCCTTGGTATGATATTGGCACAGGTAGGGGGGAGGGAGAGCGGTCTGGTGTCTGATCTGTATCCCTGATATCTTGTTTCAGGCATAAAATATCCAAATGTGCTACCTGTTGCTACACACTTTCCCAATGTGCATATTTAAACTAACCTATTACTATATTTTCTTATCTTGCACTTCTTTAAACCAACAATAATACCTTCACCACCCCATAAACCATTATTTGATTCCTCAGGGTAAATCACTTTCACTGGTACATTTTGTACTCTTTCTTTGATCCTGAAATAGATTTTGAAAATTTGGATACCGGATAGTGAGTCCCAGTTTACTGAATTATAAAAGATTTACTTTAAGTGGAATTGCAGGAACCTCAGATGTCTTATTGAAAATTGGAATGGTGTAAATTGATGCTATCAGTGTCCCTGATACAGATAAAAAATTTAAAAAACCTCTTTACAATCCCTTTAACATTTTCAAAAAGGAAATCTGATTTTGTATGTATACAATCATTCTAAAATTTCATGGCAACCGATATTCAATAATGTTCACTTGAGAGAAATCCAATAACAGTCTACAAACATGGACAGTTGAATCTAATAAATCTTTCTTTATTTGAAGATGTTCTAGACATCTGAGTTTTCTTCTGAAAAGTGATAAGGAAAGCTGAGGTCTTTCATATGGGAAAGCAAATATCTAAATGAGGCTTTTCATTCAAACATACATATCTCTTCCTCGTTGCTTCACTGTATATTTTTCATCATTATATTTCACATGGACAAATAATGGTTCAGCACGCATAAACTGCTGACATCTTCTTTTATAATGGGCTGGTAGTAGATGATGGACTTCATTAGACCACTTATAAATATATGGCACAAATCCTGAAACATAATCAATATTATCAGAATACATAGGTCATAGGATTTTACAAAATACTTTCAAGATATTTAATATAACTTAATATGTCACAATAAACTTATAATATTACGATATTTTTTCAGTATGGTAATAGGCCTACCGGTACTTTTTTTTTTTAATTCTGCCTTTTTTTTAAAGATAAACCATATATATCTAACAAGAATAAAATAAAAAATTAGAATCAGTGTTAAATAGCATAAGTTTATGATATAAATATCTGTAACAAAAAAAATTAAGTCATTTAAAATGAAGCAGATGATCCTATCTGGACCAAAATTTGACATTAGGCTAAGCATATATGATGATAACCAGCCTACCAGATATCAAGATATGACGATATATAACTAAAGATATTGCCCAGTCCAGTCCTATTAACACACTGGTATATTCAAATTTACCAGACAAAAGACAAAACTGGTATCAACAAGGTAGAAATAGGGCATAACGACGAAAAAAAGGTTCTTGACTTCTGACATGTTATAATCTTTTTAAGACATACAGAAGCAGGAAGGTAAACATTAAGAACACGAGTTATATGGATATACTACTTCTAGTTTTATAAGTATAATTTTACTTGATAACTTTACCTGTATGTGTTTTGCAACGTAGTATGTTAAAAAACTAGAAGTAGTATAATATCCATATAACTTGTGTTCTCAATTTTCTGACATGTTGTATACCTACTCAGCCCACATCGCCAGGAATGAATTGTTACCGGGGCTTAGATTTTGTACTCAGAAAATCTGAAAAATTAAAGGCCTAGAGAGCTCATTTCAATTTTGAGTTGCCAAAAACGTATCAAAATCTATAATATTTTTGATTTGGACAAAGACACTGTAAATTAAATAATCTCTGCTGAACTGCAGATGGTTTTTCTGCGGCTTAATTCTAACTTGCTGGGGCCTAGCCCCCACCCCAACGACAGGGCTGTATCTACTGTAGCAGGTAAACCTCATTTTATGTAGTGTAGAGTGTAGGCAATGAGGAACTGGGGTAGAACATCTCGAATCACATCCTGTGTTTTTCAACACAACTGTACATGACCTACACATTTTTTCTATTTGCTTTATAAAGATGAACAAATACACGTAAAAATATGCTAGTATGAGCAAGAATGTCTGAAGAGGTTTAAGTTGTAGCTAATTATAAAATTATTGAAATGCTTTCACTTCAATTTCTTTACTCTTTAGTTTAGCAAATGTCAGTGCCAGTGCTAGGAGAGAAGAGTGAAAGAGGGAGGGTGGATAATCATAACATTGATTGATTGATTGCAAGCCATATATTATCTGTTTTAGTAGCCTACTTACTAAATTTGGATACTTTATAAGCCATGTCATTGATTTAAAGTACGTGAAATCAAAAAAATGCATTCAGTTCATGAGCGCGGACATCTTGGATTGTACTTTGCTTCAGAATACAATGTAGAATGTAGTTACCTCCCTTTAGCTGCAATAGTGAGGAAGGTCCATAAACTTATAGCCAGCTTCTACCATAACAAATCTAAATTAGAGCTGAATATTTCAGTGAATGACAATGAAGTACAAAATGTTTCCAGACCATTAGCAATCCATTAAATGCATCTAGTTTTGAGATAAAATCCTATTTCGAATTTCTATTCTTGGTCCAATTTTTTAGTTCTGTAACTCTATGATGACTATGGATTGGAATATACCAAAAACAAAAATACCTAAAATAAAGGAGAAGCCAATGGTGATAGCTTCGAATTTGGTCTACAATTATTGCCACTGCTTGACCTATGAAATTACTACTTCTCTCCTAATATTAAACTTGTTTATTTGAACCAAGGATTGCGCAATGGGGGACTTATTATATACATGTATGTATAGCCTTGAAAGCAGCACATTAGCCATCTTTCTGCTTGCACTTGGAGCGTCAGCTTATTGTCCCAGCTTTATGACTGTTAGACATTTTGTATGGTGGCCCACAATGACATCCGGAAAATCACGATGTTATTAATTTGACCAAAGAATTCTAGTTTTATCTGATGGAAATTAAAATAAAGTGAAAACAAAACAATATTTATTTTGCCAATAATATGTTATATTTGATAATAATAAAATTCATTTGAACCAACAAAAAACATTAATGTACCACAAATGTGTAAAATTATCGAACATTATTCAACATTAATAGGCTTACCTTATTATAAAACTCAAATTAGATAAAAAAAAAATAATCTCTGCAAGCTTGTTACTGTCTTAAAACTTTCATAATTTGAACTTTTGAGGCTAATTTGTGTATATACCTAGGGCAAGCAGATAAATTCAAAATGACCGAAAATCTGTATGCCTCTGCGCATTATTTTGTATTTTTTGGGTCATTATGTTTAAAATATAAAAAAATATTCAATAATTCCAAAATAATTCCAAACATCAGTAGTGTTAATGTACCCCAATGCAAATCTGACTTGATTTGATTTTACAAGATAAACAGATGCAAAATGTTTACAATTCTACCATTGTGCATTTTGTTCTTGGGTGAGCCTGTATACTTGTAACATTTTTTCAATGATATGGCAATTATATTGTAATATTGTGAGTAATATTGTCAAAAGTTTTAGAGCTGTAATTCTTGTAGTCCTGAACAACTAGCCTATGATAATGTACAACCAGAATCATGCCATTTTGCTAAATAAACTTTTATTAAAAATCTCTTAAAATACATCACAAGAATATTTGCCTATAAATAAAATGAAAGACAAAACAGTATTGAGCACATTAAAACTTGGAATGTCAGAGTGAACACTGTTCTGACTATCCTGCAGAAATACCAGCCAACACAGCACCAGTAACAGAGAATGCACATCCTAATAATAATATTACTATATTCCTTTTACCCTGAAATATACAAGCACAACAAATTTAAAATCGTAGCGTTTTATCTGAAAATCCCTAAATCTTTAAGTTTACTTTACCAAGTTGCTATAAAACACAAAACTTTACTGGTGCCACTCAATTTGTAAGTTCTGCTTGTTTGAGATTCATGGAATCAACTCAATAATCAATTCAGTTAACAAATTGGAACAGGGTTTGAAGGAAAGAAAGAAACTACTATATTTTACAAGGATAACAACTTAGGTTCACAGTTAAGGATCCTTTCTACCTGCTGGTCATTAATCTTTCCCGGATTATCCGTACATGGAATCATGAGTGAAGATGACTTATTTAACGTCATCAGACCATCACACGCCGATAGAGATCGGAACCCACAGCCGCCATTTGCTCGACGTAACCAAGCAAATGACGTCATGTAAAGAACCAACGCTATGTGGTATAGAACCTCACAGAATTGTGATTGTGATCCAAAAAAGGTGTAGACTGAATTCTAAATGGTAGAGAAAGGAATAAGTAGGGTAGATTTTGAATGTGACACATCTGTTCCTGAACTGTTCGTCCGATGTTAGAATTGGAACAGATGGAACCTGTTCAGGACTGACCAATTAAGCGCTAATACAGCATGAAGACTACAGGACAAATTATTATCCTGTTTAATCTTTTTTGAGTAATCAACCAGGGATGCACTTGCCCTGTTGTTTGAAGCATTAAAATCTTTTTGTCATTTGCTTGTATATGTCTAACAAATGTTGGTTGTCAGTTGTAATCTAAGTCAGCACTTAGTCCGGTGACTTTAAATATGACATCTTTCTCCAGCTTTAAATTAAGGAAACCTGTGGCTATAGACCACATAACACCTGATACAATCCCTGGTAAGATGGCTTCAGAGTATATTCTGGGTTTGTTCTTCATTATTAGACAATATATTAGAAAATAAACTGTACTTGCAATATATATCCCACAAAATGTTGCAAATACATAATCTAGAGCTGAAAATACAAATGACATGTTAGATTTAGCATTCAGTTCTGTTCCAATGGCGCTATATTTAACAAATCAAAGAGTTTTATGTAAAACCTATTTCTTGATAACAATAATGAATTGTGGGATATAAGCAGGTAAGGCAACATATTTCGCAACTAACTTTGAGTTTCATTATCACATTTTACACACTTCAATTGGTTCAAAATAATGTCATTAGAATGGGACTCCATTAGAAAACTGTTAGATTACAAAAAATATCAAAAAAAAAAAAAAAATTGTTAGCAATTCTAATTAGATTGGTCTTAGAAAGATGAAATTACTTACAATCGGTACTACTGCCAGGTATAGCATACTGAACATGTAATGATGGAGAAAATAAATTTCCATAACATAAACCAGATACCAGAGATAATACAACACCCCTATACAAATAAAATACCAGATAATCAACTAAAAATACTCAAAAATAATCATTATTTCTGGGGGCTAAATTTTTCATGTTATGGAAAAGCAGAGACCAAGAATTTGCTTTCGAGGACTGGACTCTTGCACAAATTATTTGTTAATTTCAAAGCACCAGGTACATAAATAAAGTTTAGTTCTATCAGCCCGAGAGAGTTTAATCCTTTTAAGTCCTTAGTGCTGAACTAGTAAGTAGAAAATTGTTAAAAATAGATGAAAGTCATATCAAAACATGTTTCACTTACGTAATGAACTTGCCTTTTGGTGACAAAGTATCTATAAAAGTTACATCTTCTGCAGCCTATAAACATTAAAATAATATCCTTTACATTCTGCATTAGGTGAACAATTTAGTAATGGTATAATTCAGTTAGTGGGGAATTAGGTCAAATACTAGCAAGATAACATACTGGGTTATAATCCCAGAAGTACTGGCAGTTGCATCAGAATATTTCTTTCCTTAGGGAGGGATTGAACCCATGGTGCCTTATCACCTAGCGGGTGAAAATCCAACTTGCTACTACTGACTGTGCTATTACACTGCCAAAAACAAAATAGAAGCTAATTTGTCATCAAATCAATCAGAAAGCAAAATTCTAGATATACTTACTTTTTTCTGACTTCTATTAGAAGAAGTTAATATGACATCTTGAGAATTAGTGTAGGGACCATGTAATGTACCATCCATTGGAGACTAAAGTACAAACAATTCTTGTTATAGAATAAATTTAGATCTAAACAGTGTGTGTGTGTTTTTTTTTTTAATATTAGAAATGCACTGTCACTAAAGCTTAGTGTTTCATGATGTTTCATATTATAGAAGCCTTGATAGTGAGGCCATATACTGTTAATCATTTCTGTAATCACAGGAGACACAGATATTTGACAGAAAATAGGAATCAAGCAAATATAAGCTATAAATTCCAAAATATACATAAAAGATAGCTTGCCTGGCAAAGTAACAAATGCCCACTACCAGCTGTCAGCCTGGCAAAGTAACAAATGCCCACTACCAGCTGTCAGCCTGGCAAAGTAACTAATGTCCACTACCAGCTGTCAGCCTGGCAAAGTAACAAATGCCCACTACCAGCTGTCAGCCTGGCAAAGTAACAAATGTCCACTACCAGCTGTCAGCCTGGCAAAGTAACAAATGTCCACTACCAGCTGTCAGACTGGCAAAGTAACAAATGTCAACTACCAGCTGTCAGAAATAATAATTCTTTAGCTGCTTGAAAATTAACTTTTAAATAATCTTAAAAATATTTATAAGTCAAGGCAAAATCTCAAAAACAGTTCATCAAATTATCATGAAATTCAAACATGAACAAGGTCTCATTGCATACACAAGGGCAATAACTCTGAAACCTTTAATCCTATTATTATCAATTTTGAACTTGACCGAGATCTCATCAATATATATACATACATACCAAGTTTAATCGAGATTGGATAAAAATTGTAGCTTTTACGAGGTCAAGGACAATAACTCTGAAACCATTCATCTGATTATTACTTATCTCGAACTTGACAGAGATATCATCAATATTTACATGCATACCAAGTTTATCAAGATCAGATAAAAACTGTAGCTTCTATCATGTCTAGAAATGCTCATGGACAGACAAACTGAAAAAGCTGTAGAACCTCTTTTTGTTGTCTCTCTAGGGTTTACTTACTGAATTAATTAATCTCTCTCTTTCACTATCTGTTGGTTGTTCAATCACTAGCTCTGTACTTTGTGCACTCACTTCACTTTTAACAAAAATATAAATAAAGGCACTGGAAAACCAAATATTAATAGAAACTATTAAAAGTAAAAAAGTAAATTTTATTTATTATATCCATATTTATATATAAGCTTTATAAAAAAGGGCAGTCTTATTTTTTATCAACCAGAAATTTTAATTTTAAAACCGATTTAAATCATACACAAAAAATAATATTTCAAAGATGTTCTATTTACTAATATGTATATCCTGATCATACTGAATTTATTTTAATAAGGTTAATAAAAAACGAAGTGTACTAATTATTTAGTAAGCATTTTTTCATAGTTATGCTTAAAGTACATAAGTTTTCCAACACCAACCAAAAAAATCATAGGGATTGTAAAAAAAACCTTTAAGATTAATGGCAGGAATTTTTCAGTTTAAATTTTCAGATGAGGTAAGGGATACACATCCCTAGATTTTGATCTATAGTTTTCATTAATTTGAGCACCTAATTTTTCCAACCTACTAAAAAAAATCATAATGCCCCTATAAAATGGGTAGAGTTAAGGCAGTAATAAATGACAAAATTACCTACCTACTACCTGCAATAACAACTCCGGCATAATTCATAGCAGTATTAGCTAATACAGCTTTCTTAGTATCAAACAAACCAAATCTAAAACCAGATATACAGATAATTAGGTTCTGTATACAGTGAAACCCCTGTAAACCACTGAATCATTTTTTAATACATAGGAGATAAACAAATTACCTCAAAAATGACCCCTTACAGAAAGGGTGTACTATATTCAGTATAATTTACTTTGAGTAGTTAAATGGATTGTAAAGAGGTTTTCTAGCCTTTTATGTGAATCAGGGACACCTTTGACTTCTATTTGGGACAGTGGTGGAGCCAGGTTTACGTCGGAAGGAGGCAAAATATCTGAGATTGCCCAAAATTTAGTTAGGACATTTTTGACGAATCAAGGCTAACTTGATTTACCAAATGTTCGCCTCACCAGCTATTTTATCAAAAATAAGGATATATAGCACTCTGATTTGCACGAATATCATACTACTCTTCCATTCCATCATCTTGTAAGGGGAGATAACATATATTTATGTACATATACATTATGTTATTGTGGTCTGGCTGTATAACGATTCTCTTTAGGAGCTACATCATTTCCAGTTAACTCTGTCTGGAATTGCAAAAATCATACGAATTGGAAAAAAAAAAAAAACTTTTTACAAAAAGATATGAAATAAAATAGCCATTCAACTTACTTTCCTGTAGCCCAACCAGCTATCAGATTAGTTGTTGCCCATATACATAATCCTAATCCTAAACCAATAGTTTTTATAATTGGAACCACACATATATTACCTTAATATAATAGAGAACATGTTTTTACAACAAAATGTATCTTACATTCTTATTGTCCGAGTAACTTGTTTTGGGAATGGGAATATCAGCCTCACAATAGTACTGTTAGTCTAAGAATGCCTTTGTGTTGATAAAACTATAATATTTTGTAAGTTTACATTGAAAAGGACTTATCAAGTAATGAGCAAATTCAAGAAATCTTATGATATTTACCTGTAGCCCATATAGCCCCACCAAGCAAACAAATAGGATAAAACGTAGATGGTCTGATGGCTTGTAACACTAACCCAGATGCTAATATTGCACTGCATAAAATCCACTGGAAAAACATTCCTGTATTAAAAAAAAAACAAACATATGACATATATATTTCTAATGAGTAAAAAAACTCTCATAATAGACAGCACTTTAAGTTTCCATTTCATTTATAGATTTATCTTCATTTAAGCATAGATTGTCTGATGTCCGATTTTGGAAAGTGCTATATATATTGTATTGGCAGATAGTGTGCGTTAGATCATTGACTGGACCTTTACAATATGAAGTTGGGTAATTTCACATTTTTTATCGTCACAGACCTATACTCAGAGGCTATTTTCAACAAGAACAAAGAGTCAAAGGGACAAGTGTGGCAAATATTGTATTTTACAAAAAATCAAAATTGATTGAACAATTACTGAAACATTCCAGTTCCACTTACCATCCCCTGTTTCATACTTCTTCACTGGTACAAAATTACTTCCATAAAATATAACAGCCACACCAGCACAGATAAAACCAACATATTCTGGATATACTGGACTATTATCTGGTAGAACCGTTGAGTTAGTGGTTGGTGTATACATTGTGGTAGTATTATACATATCAAACAAATTCATATAGTCAGCCATAGTGAATTATTAACACAGCAGACTAAACTCAAGTTTTACTTTGTTGGTTCTGCAACAAACAAAACAGTATTTAAAACTTCAATGTGGCGGAGAAAAATTGGAGCTAAACCTGCACCTCAAGTAACACTAAGTAAAATCATTTTAAGATATTTCTGCTTTTTGGGTTGAGATATCCTGTTTGACTACTGACACTGTCTGTAGTTTATGCTTATCAACAATTTATGCAATGATTCAATGATAGTTTACTCTCTGACTACAATGTTTTCTGAATTGAATTTTGACAATCATTTTCCTATGAATTGTAACACGCCTACCAACTACAAAATACTAATAAGAGTCTTAGATTGCCTTTGAGTTGATGAAAATGTTAACCACTGGAAAAATATGAATTGTTTTTAATCATATTATCACTCATCACTGACATCAGTTCATCATGAATTCAGTTAACATTGATTATTGAAATTTGGTAAAAATCGTAACTAACAGTAATCCATTAACGTAAACAATTTGTCATGTGACTTCATTCAGTGCTATTTGTTTTTATCAACATATTCGGTGCGTCACAAAAATCACAAAAATTAAACTGAAAAGTTTGTTGAAGCGCAGAATTATAATTTGAAAGTTGTGAACAGTATGTCTGTTTAAGTTTGAAAAATCTTGAATACAACATCAACTATTTTTAAAGAAGCAGAGTGTTGTAGGCTACCAGAGCTTAGATGAAACGTCTATATGTATAAATTGAGACATGCCACATGGTATAGCCTAATTTTTAACGTAATTAATTAGGCCTATGACCAAGCCACAGAAAAATGATTTATGACCGTCGAGACATAATATAACTTACTAATTAATCCGGTTAAGATTTAATTATGACGGCTGATTTTCGATTAAATGCTTTCCTATCAACAGATCCTCTGGTATCACGAACGATATCCAAATGAAATAGTCGGGGTTATTTAATAATTGTGATAACAATTGTGAGATAACCAGATAAGTGAAATGATGTCAAGGATCTTTACTCGTGCATATCTTGAACCATAAAAAGCGCCTAAGAGGTATTAGTGAGTCAATCCATAGAGTTAAAAATCTATAGAAAGAATTAAAAATTCAGGCTTCTTTATTTGGACATTCCAATAAAGTTATATATGTATATTTCCGACATTTCGGGCTAACCGATGGGAATCAGGACCGGTCGGACCGTTACCGTTTCGGCCCACTCATTACACTACCAACTCGGATCGTTACTGTGTCGGACCTATACCGATTCGGCCCACTATTTTTTATTTTAATCGGACCAAGTCTTAATTAACAATACTCAACCAATTATTAGGTATTAATTATCACTTTGATGTGAATTGTTCAATGAGATTAGTTAAGGGATTAGACGATTTGTATTCAACAGTTCAAAGTTGAAAGATTTAACTGTGGTACCGTTCCAGTGTCAGAACTGTACGACTCCTATACCCTCAGCCTCCCATTCCCGATATCAAAGCAAGCAGAAGGTGAAATGAGTACCAGCCAACTATTAAAATAACCAAAATAATTAAACAGCCCTTTTCAGGGACATCTAAACGGCCCTTTTCAGGGCCACCAAACTCTCTCAAAAGAGTGAATGAGTCCAATATATTTTTTTGAAAAAAAAATTTAATATATATAAAACACGGTCATTATAATGGCCGCCATATGCATTGTCTTTTAACATTGTTCTGAGTCGGTAAGGTATTGGTCCAAATTTATAAAAAAATGTGATCCGAGTCTGTCGTAAAAATTACTTCGAGTCACTAAGGTATTGGTCCAAGTCTAGTGGGCCTAGTCGGTAGTGAGAAAAAAAACCTTGGTCCGAGTCGGTAGTGAGAAAAATATCATTGGTCCGAGTTGGTTATAAACATTTTTTTTTAGGTCCGAACCAGTAATGGTCCGACACGGTAATGGTCCGACCGGTCATACATTCAACTGCGACTCAGTGATCTTGTCAGAAATCCTATTGTATACCGAATGATATCGTACCATCTTTTTGGTTTTTAATTTGAAGAGCTTTATTTTTTTTAAGAATATCAACGCATGATCTTGATAGTATTTGCCTGAAAATTAGTCTATTATTCACCTAATTGCAAATAGGCTACTTAAAATTTGAAAAGTGATTGTATACAATTTGTATACATTTTGTTTATGATAGTATATTAACGAGCTCTATAGAACTGTAAGGGAAGTTACTCTCTTTTCGAAACTAGTGGAATACTTCCTTATCTAAAAATAACATTATAAAGAAAGATGAAGATGTCTTAATCGTCCACGGAGATCATGGTTAAGTCACGAATTTGTCAACAATCTGTGATATTACTGTGCTGTTTTGTATTAGTGCAGTGTCTAGGGCCTATATCTGGTTTCTATGCAGCTGTAGCTGCTGTGAGCTCAGGTGTTTTCTCAGGGTATAGATATATAAAAAGTCAGTTTACTGAATGTTGTGACGACTATTGGCTTTTGAAAAACACTACAGGTAAAAACTGCAACAGCTATGTTTTCTTTTCATAAACCTTTCAATCCTGCAATGGGTTATACAATGGGTGCTCGGTCAACTCAGAGATAATTTTTGTTGGTCAACTCGGTATTTGAGACAAAATTTTATTGATTAACTTGGAGACAAAATGCAACTCGATGACAATATTTGCCGAGTCAACTCAAAGACATAAATATAATCCTATCCATTTCCTTATTCAGCACAATTTATGACTTAGATGCTATTTTTAGTAGCAATTATGCCTCCATTGTTTTTGAGCCTATACCGCTTATTTTGTTTGAAATTGTTCAATTACGCTTGGATTTGGCTCTTAATGAAATGGTTCACTACCCAAACTATGTTTAATAAAGTTCCTATCGTATTGAAAATAAAACCACCACAAATTTATAATGAGTAAAGCAAAACAATGTTACTAAGATATCACCTTTATTTCAATAATATATCTCCACGTTAACTCATGGTTGTCTCTGAGTTAACTGTCTCAGAGTTGACATGTCACCAAGATGACTGGTATTCCTGCAATTTATGATAGTTTTGGCACCTCTGAAACTTTAACCATATAAGCCTTACATGTGTAATACTAAAATTAAAAGATAGGCTTGTGAATTGAACTTATCATAATTATTTACCATTTAGAGATTGTTGACTTCTTGAAAACAGAACTTTGTTATCCCACTATTTCCAGTTAACCTAGCTGTAAATGTCTAGGCCTACAGATAAACCAGGAAAGATAAATGCCTAAGGTGGTGTCAACAGAACCTTCTCCTGTAGAAGATAAATATAAACAACATACTACTGTATTTTCAGGCTTACAAAATGAATTACAAAATAAATTGTTTGGTCAGCATTTAGTTTTAAAAGCAGTGGTCAATCATGTTAGAGCTCACATTGAAAATAAACATCCACCAAAAGCTTTGGCTCTGTCCTTCCATGGTGGAACTGGTACTGGTAAAAATTATGTCAGTAAAATGATAGCTGAACATTTGTATAAACAGGGAATGAAAAGTAAATTTGTTCATTTGATATCAGCTACTAAAGAATTTCCTCATGAAGAAATGGTTCATTTTTACAAGGTTAAGTGTATTAATATCTGATAGCTAAGATGGTTTTTCCTAAATAGAAATTCTTTTCTAGCAAAATCGTGTAGCTTCTCTATGTGCACAGGCACCATGACTTAATTCCCTATGAGCTTATGACTGAAAATGCTTGAATATGAATAAATTTTGGGGGTTCCTGGATGTCCAAGTTGTAAATTGATATATTTTGCTTACCTAAATTGCAAATATTGCTTAGAATTAAAGGCTAATTTTGTGAGGAAAATGAGAAACAGCTTTTATATGTTGTTTTAAGACCTTCGCTAATCCGTGTTTGCTATAAAAGCAAGAATAGAGCTTTGTGGAAAGTGAGATCTTGTATTCTTTTTTATTATAACTCAATTATTAGGGTATTCTCTTAGCCTAAAAGGACATTTTTATACCCAATTGATTGTTTTGTATTTTACAGGACCAGTTAAGAAATTGGATAGAGACTAATATATCAGTATGTAGTAGATCATTGTTTATTTTTGATGAAATGGATAAAATGCCAGCTGGATTATTGGACACCATTAAACCATATTTAGATTATTATGAACAGATAGGTGGTACAGATTATAGAAATGCTATCTTTTTATTTCTCAGGTAAAGTTGTATTTAAGGTTGAAGTAAAGCATAGCAGCTTCAAAACCAGGGCTGTTGATTTGGCTGTATTTTTCGGACATGGTTGACAGACCAGCTAAAATGTCCGTTTTTGGCAAGGATCTGTTGAACATCAAGTATAGGTTGAATAAATGTTACCATCAGTTGAATGATTAACAAGTGACTAAATACTACTTAGTTTTCTAAATGTCTGTTTAATCTGATGAAGAGAACCCCTCCTGAATGATTGATATAAAGCCCCAAATCATTTATTAATCATCCACATGTTTATTGTAGTAATACAGCTGGAAGAGATATTATAAACTTTACTTACAATAAATGGACAGACGGTATTCCTAGAGATAATATCAAACTGAAAGAAATAGAAAATATTATAATCAAATCTACTGTCAACACTATAACACAAAGTAAGTTCATTTTCTCTGGCTTTTCCAGTCAATTCATGTGTTTTTGATCTGAAAGGTAATGGTTAAAGGTTTTCTAAACTTTCTATGTGTGTTGGGGACACTGATATCATTGATTTTGCACAATTCTGGTAAAGTAAGCTATTATTACATAAGGATCTTGGCTATTGTAATATCATGAATGCAACAAACATGAATTAAAGGCCATGGTTCACCATTTTGGGGGTTAATTAGAGTCTTTATAGGAGTATTTGGATTTTTTATAAAAAGTTTTCATTATCAAAAACGTTGTAAATCATACCTGAAAATATTTCTAAAGTATGCTATTTATATCTTTGTATCTTCTTGATCAAACTGAATTTGTTTTAAAAGGGTTGACTAAAATGGAGAGAGTACTAATTAATTTAGCAGTTTGACCAAGTTTCGGTGATAATGACTCAATATTACTAGAATTATTTAGAACATATAGGAGACATATTACTACAATAAGGCGTTTATTTTACCCAAATCCTTACAGTAGTTTTCTAACAGCTTCTAAAAAGGATAACGAATTATAAAACTTACGTATTGGTTTTAAATATTTACGGATGGATTCTATTAGTTAAAACTTTCAGATATGTTAAAGGGCATATTTGTCTAGATTTTGTATAGTTTTCACCAATTTAAGCAAAAACAATTTTTTTTTTCCAAAAAAGCAGAATGTCCCTTTAATATAATTATGTCAATAGTCTTCAGAACTTTTTAAACTGTACCAAATTCTTTCAGATATACCTGGAACTAGAAAATTTAAACCTCTATTTTTCTATTCAATATTTTTTTTTTTCAAAAGGAAATTGTCATTTCAACTCTCAAATGCAGACATGCATGGATTTGAAGGCTCAAGTTTTGACGATATTACTGATTAGCTTTAATAAAAGATTCCTGATTGGTGAACCAGATGGTAAAGCTGTCCCTTTAAACACATACACATTTATAATCTTGTTTTTGTTTACAGGAGGTTTATGGCACAGTGAGTTAATAACCAAACATCTAATAACAGCTTACTTACCATTCTTACCATTAGAAAAATCTCATATAATGGAGTGTATTAAAGATGCTATGGTACTGCGAAAGCATTATTCTGACAAAGATCGGTATAGAATTCCTGGAGATCTTATAAAAGAAGTGCTTAATGAACTCACCTATTTCCCAGAACATGAGCAAATATTTTCCATCACTGGTTGTAAAAGGGTCATGGAAAAGGTAGACTATGTAATGCTTCAGTAATCACTGAGGTTTTCTGTAATGCTTCAGCATTCACTGAGGTTTACTATAATTTCAGTATTCACTGAGGTTTACTATAATTTCAGTATTCACTGAGGGTTACTATAATTTCAGTCACTGAGGTTTACTGTAATTTCAGTATTCACTGAGGTTTTATGTAATGCTTCAGTAATCACTAAGGTTTCTTGTATCAACAATTAAATGAGTTGATTTGGAATTAATCATACATTTCTCTGTGAACACGAATTGGGCCCTGGGCTTTATTTTCTCCCTTTTTGAAAAACCAAAATATTTATTTTAGCTTGACGTGGACTCTGCAAACAACAAAATCTATATCTATGTATCAATTTATATGATGTAAACAATCAAGGATTCTCTTCAAGGGACAAAACAGGAATAATGGTCATTATAAATGACAATTCGGAGTTTTGGCCATTGTTCCCAAAGTTCAGAAAATTCTAAGGTGCACTTTGCATGAATTGTGGTACGTGTGAATTTAATGTGTTGAAAAAGGAATAGTGAAATGAAATATTTATACATGTAAAACAAATCATGGAATGAATAATATTTTTTGTTACGCTTGTTTTCTGTTAATGTAGACATTTTATTAACCATGGTGCACTGTCTATTAGAAGGATTACTATGGCCTTCAGTACAATTTTCTTTCTGTAGAATATTGAATATTGAATGTTAAACTGATATAAATATGCAATGGTAACATTATTTGTTTTGTTCACTATAATTTAATCTGTTAAATGAATGGTAATCGGTGAAATTTATCAATGAAATATTGAATTATTTTGTAGCCCTTCATTATGTGCATTAGAAGTATAAATGTATATTTTTTGGTTAAATGAAATGAAAAAGTGTTTTCTGCAGTTATTTTGTTACTAATAGAAGAAATGATTGTCATCAAACATGAAGTTCCAAAATCATCCCCCCCCCCCCAAAAAAAAAACCGCCCTAACCCCAACCAATCTCAAAAGGGAGATTATTTGGTGAATGCCTATACCTTTATCTTTCCACCATGCAGAAGCTTACCAACAGATCTGAATGTAGACTTGATATTGATAAGGTATCTATATTGGTTGAATTGTAAGAATATTCAAGAGTTAATGTCCTTGACATCTGTCTGGAGTATGAACTTCGGAAAAAAAAACTTGTGCTATAATGTATTCCCTTATAAAAAAAAGGTACCTCCAATCGTAGAGTTTCAACCCTAATGAACGCCTCGATTGACTTGATGTTGAGTTAAAAAAAACAATCGTAAGTATCAAAAATATTACGAAACTATATGGATTAAAAGTAACCCCGAGTAACTCTTCAACTACTTTCGCCTCATGTAAGTATCTTCAATTTTCAGAAAATTAGTCTGTTTGTGTTAAAGCCACTATTCTCAGAGTAAACCCATGTTCAGTATCCACAATGTGGTTAAATTATTGCTAAAAGAACGTGTTAGATGTGGATAATCATCACACAGTTGCTACAGTAACATGTTAGATGTGGATAATCATCATACAGTTGCTAAAGTAACATGTTAGATGTGGATAATCATCACACAGTTGCTAAAGTAACATGTTAGATGTGGATAATCATCATACAGTTGCTAAAGTAACATGTTAGATGTGGATAATCATCACACAGTTGCTAAAGTAACATGTTAGATGTGGATAATCATCATACAGTTGCTAAAGTAACATGTTAGACGTGGATAATCATCACACAGTTGCTAAAGTAACATGTTAGATGTGGATAATCATCATACAGTTGCTAAAGTAACATGTTAGATGGATAATCATCACACAGTTGCTAAAGTAACATGTTAGATGTGGATAATCATCATACAGTTGCTAAAGGAAAATGTTAGATGGATAATCATCGTTCCGTTACTAAAGGATCCTACCGCTGCTTAAGAACCATGTAAATCGTACCCCTGCTGAAAGATCATGAGAGATCCCCATGCACAGGAAAAATGGCACTTTTTTCTGTGTCCAGAAATATATGGATTATATATGAATATATATCCTATATACAAAAGACCTTTCCTTTCCCATACACAAAACCTTTTCAAGACCGGCTGATCACGACTAAACGAGGAAATTGAATGCGAAAGTAGCATTATTTGTTTCAGGGGTGTTCGTTCTAGTTTGCAAAAGATTATATATATGGATTAAAAGATTATATGGTGTTGGATGTTATAGAAAATACTCTCTTGTAGAAGATTAAATACACTATAACTGGTTTCGAGAAATCGTCATTGTTAGCCTATGCACAATATATTGATATTTATTACCTATATAGGGTTATCTATTGCCGACAAAGACAGGGTGCTCTACATGTATATTATAATCTAATGCAATGTCGAACTCTGACGTCTGTGACTGTCTAAGAGTTTTGTTAGTAATACTAATTTTCATAATATTGATTGTTCTAGTGTTATCTGGAGGCTTTTTAATATTTTCTTATTTCCGAAATCCCAGTGAAAAGTGTGATGATACATGGTTGCTAAGAAATACGTCAGGTTAGTAACATTAGGACTTTGGACTTAGCCCTTATCATTCACACAGTTCAAGTTTTTTTCGTGTGATATTTCTCAGCTCAAAATTTCAACTTGGTTTACGCTTTTGTGCATACAGTCTAGGAATTATCAGAATAAGATATTATATTATCATGGAACTCATAGACCTATTGTTTCAATTATCATGGTTCAAGGACCAACCGGTTATAACCGGATTCCGTAATTATCATCAAGAAATGATTACATATCAAGTATAAATAAACCCCTGGATATAAGTAGATATCACATCAGTTATAAATAAACCTCTGAATATAACTGAATTTGATGGCAATTATGAAGAACCTTTGATAGTTAGTTGAATCCATGTCAATCATAAAGGAACCTTTGATTATAACTAGATTCCATGTCAATTATAAAGGAACCTTTGATTATACCTAGATTCTATGTCAATTATAAATGAACCTTTGATTATAACTAGATTCCATGTCAATAATAAAAGAAAATTTGATTATACCTAGATTTCATGTCAATCATAAAGAGACCTCTTATAATAATTAGATTTCATTTCAATCATAAAGAAACCTCCGATTATACCTAGATTTCATGTCAATTATAAAGAAACATCTGAATATAATTTGATTACATGTCAATCATAAAGGAACCTCCGATTAAACCTAGATTTCATGTCAATCGTGAATAAACTTTGATTATACATAGATCTCATGTCAATTATAAAGAAACCTCTGATTATACCCAGATTCCGTGTCAATTAGAAAATAAAAACTTCTGCTTTTACCTAGATTTCATGTAAATTAGAAAAAATCTCTGATTATACCTAGATTTCATGTAAATTATAAAGAAACATCTGAATATAACTGGAATTCGTGTCAGTTATAAAGAAACTTCTGATTATAACTAGATTTCATGTCAATTATGAAGAAACCTTTGATTATAACTAGATTTCATGTAAATTTTAAAGAAACCTCTAAATATCTGAATTTTGTGTGAATTATAAAGAAACATCTGAATATAACTGGAATTCGTGTCAGTTATAAAGAAACCTCTAATTATAACTAGATTTCATGTCAATTATAAAAAAAACCTTTGATTATAACTAGATTTCATGTAAATTTTAAAGAAACCACTGAATATAACCGGATTTTGTGTGAATTATAAAGAAACATCTGAATATAACTTGAATTCGTGTCAGTTATAAAGAAACCTCTGATTATAACTAGATTACATGTCAATTATAAAGTAACCTTTGATTATAACTAGGTTTCATGTCAATTTTAAAGAAACCTCTAAATATAACTGGATTTTTGTGTCAATTATAAAGAAACACCTGATTATAACTAGATTCCATATCAATTATAAAGAAACCTCTGATTATAACTAGATTCCATGTCAATTATAAAGAAACCTCTGATTATAACTACATTTCATGTCAATTAAAAAGAAACCTTTGATTATAACTAGATTCCATTTCAATTATAAAGAAACCTCTGATTATAACTAGATTCCATATCAATTATAAAGAAACCTCTGATTATAACTAGCTTCCATGTCAATTATAAAGAAACATCTGATTATAACTAGATTCCATATCAATTATAAAGAAACCTCTAATTATAACTAGATTCCATGTCAATTATAAAGAAACATCTGATTATAACTAGATTCCATATCAATTTTAAAGAAACCTCTGAATATAACTAGATTCCATATCAATTATAAAGAAACCTCTGATTACAACTAGATTCCATGTCAATTATAAAAACCTTTGATTATAACTAGATTTCATATCAATTATAAAGAAACCTTAATTTATAACTAAATTTCATGTAAATTTTAAAGAAACCTCTGAATATAACTAGATTTTGTGTCAATTATGAAGAAACATCTGAATATAACTGGAATTCGTATCTGTTATAAAGAAACCGCTGATTATAACTAGATTCCATATCAATTATAAAGAAACCTTTGATTATAACTAGATTTCATGTAAATTTTAAAGAAACCTCTGAACATAACTGGATTTTGTGTCAACTATAAAAAAAAACACTGATTATATATAACTAGATCCATATCAATTACAAAGAAATCCCTGATAATAATTAGATTCTGCGTGAAGTTTAAAGAAACCCTTGATTATAACTGAATATAGTGTCAAAAGAAACCTTTGATCAAAACTGAATTTCGAGTCAATCATAAAGAAACCCCTGATTCTAATAACATGGACGATCCCTCAATTGCAAGGTTTGCTGACTATTTAACCGAACAGTGGTTTGAAAGAGAAGACATACATAATTATTTGGAACCATTTTCACACTGTAGGTCCACGAATCATGTTCAGGGGTGGCACCCTGATAAAATCTGAACAAGCAATGACACAAGTGACCATCAGTCTGGTGGTAAGAAATGCCCCAAAAAGAGACAGTATCACCAATTGGAGCATGGAGTATGCAGATGCTGTCTCCCATCTTGTTGGCTTGTAATGATGTGTAAATGATTTAAAATTAATAAATGAAAATAAATAAAATATCACCTCATTAGTAGAATTTTATTTGGCCTAATCCGACTAATCCGTATAACCCAACTAATCAGGATTAGAAAAATTTAATGCCGGGAAAATGAGAACACCTCGAAGGAATACTCTACATATTCTATGATTTATATTATAAACCCTGTATTCTTTAACAATGTTAAAAGTAAGTCTTTTTTTTTGCAGGCTTACAAACAGTGTTACAAGATAAACTGTATGGCCAACATTTAGTTCTGAGAGCAGTAGTCAATCATGTTAGAGCTCACTTTGAAAATAAACATCCACCAAAAGCTTTGACTCTGTCCTTTCATGGTGGAATTGGCACTGGTAAAAGTTATACTGCTAAAATTATCGCCGACCATTTATTTAAAGGTGGAATGACCAGCCCATTTGTTCATTTGATATCAGCTTCTAAAGAGTTTCGCAGGAAAGATATGATTGACGTGTATCGGGTCAGTTGATTTTCAATCTCTTAAATTTACTTTCAACGATATAAAACCGAAATTTACCGTGCATTTAAATAAACCTTGACACCAATGTATTGCCAAACTTTTATGTTGGATTTCGAGTTTCGTTTTGCTATTTGGACAGTTCGTACTTGTTTTCATCATATAGTGCTTAAATCGACTGTTAATCCCTTATTTATTTTATAGGATCAGATCCACAATTGGATAGAGACTAATATATCAGTATGTAGTAGATCATTGTTTATTTTTGATGAAATGGATAAAATGCCAGCTGGATTATTGGACACCATTAAACCATATTTAGATTTTTATCAACAGATAGGTGGTATAGATTATAGAAAAGCTACGTTTCTGTTTCTAAGGTAAAGTTATTACCTATTTTGTCTTCATTAACAACAAATAGAGGTATGTTTCTCAAGGTCTTAGTTTGCCATTTCAGGGGATTGATTTGGGTTATAATCACTTAAATTATACCTCAAAATAGAAATTCTCTCTCTATTTCTGTATATGTCAAGTAAAGGCGAGTCGTCATTTTAACATTCAAACGCAGATAATTCTTGAAACACGTAGATTTGAAGGCTCAGAAGTTGAACTGTGAACAATATTTATGATTAGATTATCTCAAGAATTCCACTCTCTGAGACTATAGGGTACGATTGGTCAAAAGAGCAGTGAATCTGTCACTTCAAGGTCATTTATGAAATTCCTTGGAAAAGACGACAATTAAGTCCTATAGTTACTTGATTTCAATTCTTTGTTTAAATTACAGCAATTCCGCAGGTAGACAAATAACGGATTTTACCTATAAACAATTGAAGAGTAATGTTTCCAGAGAATCCATCAAACTGAAAGACATGCAGAATATCATTCTAAACCAAATTGGTAACGAAGGTAAATCATATGTATATTTAAAGGGGAACAGTCGGCATTTTCGGGGATTGATTTGGGTCTTTATTGAGCTTGAATAGTCTGAAGAAGTACTAAAACGCACGAATATCGCACAATCCCTTCAAATATACTTCGAACTATAAATTTCACTGTCTATTCCTATACGTCATGTGTTTTCTATAAAATAGGGCATAGTCTCACTAAAATTCGAGTCGAATTTTTAACTTTCAAACGTCAATAATTATGGATACACATGGATTTGAAGGCTCAAATTTCGACAATGAGCTGTGAACACTATCACTAATAATGTAAGCTAAAAAAAATCCTGTTTCTGAAACTAATGTATAATTGGTCCAACGGATAGTGAATGTGCTCCTTTAATTGTATTAAAATGCACTGTTCTCTCGATGATACCACTTTAAATAATGATATGTACCAAATAGTTTGGGGAGAAAATCTAAAAATTTTGGCACATTTAAGGTTATCCCCCATCTTTTTTTTTAATCTATCAAATATACAAAGGGTTCGTGTATTTCATATACTTATTCAGATACAACTGCGCCTGCATATAATATACGGTCACATTTATATTATAAGTAAACTCATTGTTAGAAACATAACATAAGACCACAACTAACATGACATTTTCTTTTTTCCAGATATATCTCGCTTTCAAATTATAATACCATTTTTACCATTAGAAAAAAGACACGTAAAAAGATGCATTCAAGACGCGATGGAGGCTCGAGAATATTTTATTTCAGAAAGTATCGTTCAAGAAGTGATGGATGAAATTGTCTTTTATCCACAAGATGAAAAGATTTTTACAGTTACCGGTTGCAAGAAGGTTTCGGATAAAATGGAATACGTGATGTTTAGTTAAAGGGGTTGTAAAGGGGTTTCTTAAATTTATGAGTATCGGAGACACTACAAGCATCAATTTGCACCATTACAATCTCCAGATAGACTTCTGTTGGTCTTGCAGTTGGGCTCAAATTACTAGTCACTTTCCTCTAATCTGCTAATAATTCATAATCATATATATTTTCGAGTAACCACAGATATCTGACTGAAAATTGAAATGTTACAAATTATACACAAAATAAATTTAGCAAAACCTCTTTAACCAAAATAGTCCGAGAAACTCTGATCCGATCTGCAGGCTGTGAAATAGCTATCAACCGCCTAGGGGAGGATTTGAGAGAAATATACCATTTTCGTGATAGATTGAAATTAGTCTGTGAATAGTTTAGTACGCTTGTATATTGTCCAAGTCTATCAAAAGGCAAATTGAATATTATTTTTTTAGAAATACAAAAAATCACCGAGTGAGAGGTTACCCACGAAGGGTGAGCTTTCTTACACCAAAATTGCATGGTTATCTTTGAGCCTATCCCTTCCGACGAGCCATCCATTATAATATGTCAAAGTTTGTAAGGTAAGGTCAAAGTGATTTTTCACCTAAAATGATATTTTGTACTTTTTTAAAAAAAAATATTGTTATTTTTGAATGATATATATTTTTCTCAGTAATTATATTCTGTTGTCCTTGATTTCATGTAAAAGTCGGAAGTGATTTTTTTGTGTTTAATAAATATTTTTGTTTAGTGATTATTGTGCCTGTCTAGAACAGTTTATTATATGAAATGTTTGTTCTTCTTCCATTAAAGGGATTATACAGAGGTCTTCAAGATATTGTTAAGATATGCTTCATCACATAAGGCCCTTCGCGATTAGTGACGTCATCAAGCACTTATAGTTTTAGTGGAATTGCAGGAACCACAGACGTTTGATTGAACGTTGTCCGGGTGTAAATTGATGTAATTGTGTCCCCGATACACATACCAATTTTAGGAAACCTCTTCACAATTCCTTTTAAGTGCAGTTCACAATCTGGTATTATTGAACTTTTTCGGTAAATCCATTTCTTCCAGAATTTAAGCTTCACAAAACTAATGTTTGAAACAAAAATTACAAACGTATATTATACAGTGATCAATATTACTTTCCCTATTGAAAAACCCTATGACAGTGCCTTCTGTTGAATAGTGACTAGATGCTTTACAATATTAACTGGTTTCTTTTCACCTCCCTAATCCCTTTATCTGTTGGGTGTGCATGCCATGAACATAGAAAATTGTCTCGTCCTAGCACAAAGGAGTTTAGTTCGCCATCCAATCTACCTTAGTCTCAGCAACGGAAGCTTAGCTTATCAATAATAGTTTTTACAGCTCACAGTTGAAATTTGAGTCTTCAAATCCATGTGTGTCAAGAATTATCCGAGTTTGAAAGTAAAGATGACTGTCTTTCCTTAAGCTATATATAGAGATATAAGTCAAATCGGGTATTTTGAAAGGAATTGTGCGATTTTTGTACATTTCTAGTATTTAACACCCAAATCAACCCCCGAAAATGGCGAAGCTGTCCCTTTAAACTTTGACTCTACAACTTTAACAACATCACTTTTCATTTATTCAGATAAGTAAATTTCAATGAAAAATGTTTAATATCTATAGGATAATTCACAATATGAAGGCAAAAAAGATACAAAAATTACACAATCTTTCCAAATATGTACATACATTTACTCAGAGTATAATCTGTATTATACAAATAAATTAATATACAAAATAATCTATAAACAGGGAAATGTTAACAAAAAAAGCAAACAAAATTGATATCATTTACATCATGTAATTCAACAGGTTTAGTTTTAACAAACGTAAATAAAATAAAGTCTTGTTTTATTTTAAATATTTTCATTTCTAAAGATGTACCTCGAAAAAGATGAATTTTCTAAATCCATGTATAAATATAATTTAAAATCAGGCCAAAAGGCACACATGTATGGTAATTAAGTCTATTCAAGGCATGATCTAGTGGCTCAAATAGATAGTGGGGGGCCTGTGGATTTTTTTTTAACACATGCTCTTCTACATTTTTTAGACATGTTATAGACTTGATTCTTAATTCTCGTCCAAAATTCATGTGGAAGTAAACATGAGATTTGGAATTAAGTTACAGCCACATTTTTTTTTTTATTTTTTTTTTTTTAAACAAAATTGTTATGAAACAAAGCAAATGGAAAAGATCCTATACACAACCAAAATAAATTAATCATTCAGTAAAATAAAAACAATGAAAACACAAAATGAAATATAATAATAATTTAATTGAACACAAACTTCATCTTAAAACACAAAAATGATTAAATAACTGGAATTTCATTTATATTTTGTACACTTTCTTTCATATCTATTAATGTTTTCCTACAAGTTTGAACTGATTTCTTATCACCCAAGACTTCATACATTCTCTGGGCTTCATTTATTAAACTAACTCTATCAGACATACTGGATACTAATTCTTCTGGTAGATGTCGTCCAGCCATTAATAAAGCTGTAGCTTGTTCCCTTTCTGGTACATCACTATCATCTGATGAAGATTCTAGAGGACAAAAAGATTAAAATGAAATGCTGTATAAGATACAACCCCACTTATAATCTGATTGATTCATAAAAATCTGATATTTTCCTCAGGTTACAATGAATTAATGTTTTTGGATCCATTAATTTTATGGATTTATCAGATTATAGATGCATTTTGGTGTACAGTTATGAAACCTTCTGATATACATTATTGACCAAGTTTAAGAATTTAAATATAATGATCATTCTAAGAGGTAACATTGTTTTAACCTCCGAAAGATTTATTCTCTGCTAGGCAGGGCTAGAAGGCTGTTAACAATGTTGGGTTATGATCCATAATTGTTTTTTTGTGTCAAATATGTGTTTAAATTAAAATTTTGTGCACCGTTTCAGACACATGAAAATATGCCATCATGTAAATTAGAGATCAAAGCCAGGTTATCTACATCAATTTGCTAATATTCTTATTTGTTTTATGAGCGCCGATTTTTTCAAATGCCAAAATCAAAGCAAGAAATTAGTGTGTTATGTACAATGATACATACCATCTAAATCAACTTTAACTCTACGTCTAATACTACAATCTAACAGCTGTTGTGTTCTAGCTGGACTAGCACCAGCCATCATTCTACCTGTAGCTTCATGTAAAAACACCTACAATATATAATCATATAGTTTAGAAATAATTTTTTAGCATTTTCAATAATAGAGGTCTTGTTGGTACACAGTCACATTGTGTCAAACATGAATATTGAAAACAATTGAATTTACTTTTCAATCTAAGACTATCAGTGCTGCCTGGACCCTAGTGTATTCAAATTCACCTAAATATAATTGCAAAATGCACCAACAAGACTGCAGGTGATATCACACAAGGGGGTCATTAATGAAAAGAAAATCCACTTGTTCTATCAAAGGATAGAGTTAGGGCTGGATATCATATTTCTTATGATAGTTTTGTAACAAAAAATCCCCAAAATTTAAGTGTAATTAAAAATCATATATGTTTCCTATATTAAGATTGTTGTTCAAATTCTGGAGATGATCTTACCTGACAAAACTTGATGATTTATCAAGAAAATAACCATTTTTGAACCAATATTACTATCAATGTAAGTTCCTATACCAGCATTTATTGTTACCGGTAAATCACCAAACCCTTCTATAAATCAATATGATTATCCACTAACCTTAGATAAAGCTGTTTTCATAGTTTGTGCTAACTTTCGTAAGCTAGCTAGATCTTGTTGAAAAGCTATTAATTCTGTTTGTGTGGCTGTACAAGATGTATCTTCATGATTTAAATGATTTAATTCCCAAATTTCAGTTCTTGTTGTCAATAACCAATCACATAATAACAACTGTAAACCCTACAAAATAAAATATATACTTAATGTATAAAGCATTATAAATATTAAAACTGATATATAAACATCCTCAGATAGTGAGAATATTTTATCTCTGGACATCAGAAATTTTGGAGATTGAAAATATTTCAAGGACCTCTCTAGAAGAGTAATATTTTTGTTATCAAATGAGATAATGACTGTATAGGTGATAGTTTCAATCGTAATGTTTGCACTGCAGATGCATTGCATAATTTATAACAAATGCAATGCAACTACAATGCACCATCACAACTGCTTAGTTCGGTCTCGTTTCATTTTTGTTGGATTATTTTAAGCAATCATTAGGTAAAACTAACATGCAAAGTATTGTTTTTTTTATTTTTTATTATAGAATAAATGAAGTTTACATGCGACTGTTCTGATCCAAATGGAGTGAAGAAAGAAGATGGGCAACACCTTGCAGTGTGCATGAGGGAAATTTGCAAAGAGAAAAGAAGATCTCAAAGTGCACATACAATAAATACACAAATCATTTAAAAGCTATTCTTTCAGAATTCAACTATTTAAGCCCAAACATGTACCCACCTTAATTATATGAGTATTTTCCGATACGTAAGTTAATTTTAAACTTTCTCTGAGTAATCTACCAGCTCTATCACATTGTCTAATACAAGATTTACCATTCACTGTATCTGGTTGCAATATTAGTGATTTCCTAGCTTTATACGCAAATAATACAGCTTTAGGTAGTGGATCACTAGTGGATAAAAAAGAAATATAACTCCAGTAAAAACAAATTAAATAACCTTTTGTTATTTTGAAATTTTTAAAAATTGGATAAATCCAGATAAAAATAAAGAATCAGATTAGTAGACATAACTTAATTCAAATAAATATTTGAGACTGTCCAATCAGATGAATGATGTCACGTTTACCAGAAACTTGGTCCTGTTTCAAAAACTCTTTAATAAGAATTTGTTTTACATTGAGAAATACCAAAGGCACAAAAAGATTTTAATCGTAATAAAGACTGAAGAAATCATGAAATTATGCTTTATACTTACTCTAGATTTTGCAGACGCTTTGGAAACACATCCAATACAGAGTAATATCTGGATGCATTTTCATCATCACCCATCAGCCAATAATAGGCTACACAGACAATACCAGACCACCATTTTGCTGTTTCATCAAATGCTGTAATCAAACAAATAGGTTTGAAAAACACATCTAATCCAACCAAATCAGAAAATTAACAAGTATCAGCACAATCACAATGTCAAACTATTACAAACTCTGTCTTATACCTTGACATCATTGCTTGACATCATGAGAGGAGTATCATCAAAAATGCCATAACATCAGGAATGACTGTATAGAACAACAAAGACACTCTTGAAGTGATGTCTATTTTCAATTCTGAAGCTAAGTTTGAGCCCTATTAACTGGTAAAGCAAGTTTTCAAACGAAAGGACCCTTTAATTTGCAGAGGGCTGTAAGAATATACTAAAATCTAAACTAAAAAGTTTCTTACCAATTGCTTGGCTGATATCATTGATTGTATCTTTACTACCACGTTCTATAGAACATTCTTCTAATAACTGAGCATACTGCATGGTGTCTGATAAATGACCAGGTCGGCCAGGTACTTTAGGTGAAACCAAGGAATATAATGCTTTCTCAAATAATTCTTCTTTATAAGCTTGACATACACGCATCAGAGGGTCAACTGAAATAAACAAAGAAAATTTCTGTGCAACTCTCCTCTCATTAGGTTGAAGGAGGGTTCAATGCTACCTTAGAGCAACAGAATTTCAAAGATTTTCAACCAGTGACTGATTTCCTTTGAAGCAAAAATTTGAACTCTGTTTGTGAACCAAACATTAAAACTATCTTACTATATTCACACAAAAAAAGCTTACTTTGTTCAATGTGACTGGATAATATGGTATCTTGTGACTTCAAAGACCAGTCTGAATCAATAAAGAATCTATGACCTTCTGGTTGACATAACCATTGTATACTTGCTGGTATTTCATCATTGCGTCCAGCACAAACATGTCTAGCACGACTCAAAAAATATCTCTGTAAAAAAAAAATGAAAATGTTTAATATATCATGTGCTATTCAGGTTAGATTATGTTTTGGTAGAATTGTAAAGAATACTTAAGGGTTATGAGAGGATCAATGGCAATTTTAACATTGGCAATGACCATATTTTAAAAATATTTTTTAAATACAATGTCCATATTTCTAAAATATTCTTTTTAAATACAATGTCCATATTTTCAAAAATATTTTTTTTAAATACAATGTCCATATTTTTTAAAATATTTTTTTTTAAATACAATGTCCATATTTTTTAAAATATTTTTTTTTAAATACAATGTCCATATTTTTTTTTAAGTACAATAGCCATATTTCAGAAAGTGAGGTACATGAGATATACAGATTATCAAGGTACAAAATAAGTTACTTACAGCCATAAACATAATTCTATTGGTGAAGGCATTTCGAACTTGTAGTGCTGTGGTACAATATATCTCAGCTAATTCCATTCTTGACAGACTATCTTTAGCTGCTTCTGCCATATTTACAGATGATATAGATAGGTTTAAACCCCACCAGACACCACGCTGAGAGTGACCTAGTAACAAATGAATTAACTTATTAGTGATTATTTTAATTCTTAAACGCCACATGCAGTTTGCCACCCTTGACATTTCTGTGCCCCTCCACCTAATGACTGAACATTTGAGAGGGAGAAGGCAGCTCTGCTCAATTTTTTCCCTTGAACTACAAGATTTGGAAATCCAGGAAAAATGACAAGTAATATTACACAATTAAATTTACTGAAACAATTTGATATTTCTAGTTTTGCCAAACAGGAATTATGAAAGATGAAATGATCTGATGTTAATCTCTAACTTAAAAATTTGACAGTCTTTTCTTCCACCATTTTCTTTCCATGCAGACCAGACAGTTGCTGTATCTTCGTTTAGAAAAGGGATAATTGTAAAATTAAATTTACTCACCACTAAGATGTAACTGATTTAGTTTATGGTAAGACCAAGCGGCATGTTTAGCAGATGTTTTAATGTCTTCTGCACTGGATCTTTTTATCAATCCTCCTGCTTTACCACATAGCCATTTACCCAGGTAGAATCTATGTAACAATTGTCTAAAACTCTGCCATAATAAACTAGAGATTATATCTAATTTAGATGTAGGTAATGGTCGACCCAATGATAGTAAACATAGTCTTAATTGGCTATTAGCACCAGAGTAGTCTCCCTGTAATGAAAAAGAGGTCAAAATGAGTATTTAGTTTTAAATGAAATGGGTTTTTTACTTCCAACTAGCCTTTTTCTGTTAATATAAACAATGCCATATAAATTTTTCAAGAACAATGCTATACAGAGTACAATGGGTTATACATTCCATTAGGTCAGGAGCATTAAGCTTCTAGATCTCATTTCCAGCTATCAAGCAAATGTTGTGCACAGTCTGTAGCACCTATAGCTGACATGACTACACAACCCATGAATTGGAGGCAAAATCCTTTGGCTTATCAAATTGTAACCATTTCTTAATGCAGCTCTTTTCCATGGTCTTTGTGTGTTAGATTTGGCTACTCTGAATATTTACCAAAGCAAACATTCTTGAACGTCTAAATCATGCCTCACTACCACAAACACTTACCCTGGATATATCAACATCAGCTTGTTTGCGATGGCGCCAATATGAGACAGTAGCACTACTTTCTTTAGTTGTTACTGGTTCCCCGAATACAAATAACTTCGCTAGTACACCAACTACTATAATACCATTCACTAGCCACATAAATAATGTAGGCATCATCCAGTCATACCAACTTATACTGTCTATAGATTACATAAAATAATTAGTATCAGATATCGTAATGTTTTAATCAAACAAGTTTTCAATTGGAGTCTATTTACGAGATTTTACCAATCAAAGCCTGTTGTCTATTATCCGTTTCTTTATAACGATGACAAATTGTGGAATAGCAAAAATGACAGACTCTTTGCACTAATATACCAGAATTCAGTAGTTTTTTTCAGGACACACTATGATTAGTTGATAATACCGCAATAGAACCGGAATATGGTAGAAAACTTGATAGATTACAATGGAGAATAATATCAGAAAAAAAAGAAGCTGTAATTCTGATTGAAATGTAATAAGCCTACCTGAATCTGTACTTTGTAAAGTTCTTCCAACATGACCCGATTCAGATGAAAAACTGGATCCAGGTCCACTTTTAAAGAAGGAATTAAATGGATTGAAGGCTAGAATGGCAAACATAAACATACAGAGAGCCATTCTAGAACGATCCATCATGCCTGATGAATGCATATCAAAACTGTCATCCATACTGTTATCCATAGGGGATCCTAAAAAATAATATAACATTTGGTATTTGATATTCTCAAAAGCACAATTCTTGCTGGATTTTGACAAAACTTATGGCATTATTCATTATAAAAGCATCTAAAACACTGGGATTCTGTAGAACAATCAGAGCACTGGAGACTTGACCATTTTTTATAAGGATAAAAATTTAGGTTCATGACAATCCTTTAACCAGCTGGTCCTTGGTCAAACCTCTCGACATTGATCTTTCCAAGATAGTAAAGACCTATTTACAGCTTGGTTGACTAGATTTCTGAGGGAAGATGACTATCGAAGGTCACCAGACTTTGCACTGAGCTATACCACCATCTGCTTAACATAACTGATACATCTGTCCTTAGTGACATTGCAAAGAAGCATGTACAAGTCTAGAACATATCTTTTGTATCCTTCAAAGAATTAAAATTTCAATAAAAATCTAAATTACAATATTTACCTGGACCATCATCAAAACCAGGACTATTAGGTGATGAATCACTGTCAAAACCTTGTGAACTATGTAGAGGTGAATTATGATCAGATGAAGGTGGTGTAAGTGGCATGGAAGGATCCACTAGATCATGAGGACTGGATAATAATTCTTCCAAATCTGAAGAACAAAATTTTAATTATATATCAGCAAAATGTCAGAGGAAAAACTGTTGATCAAAAGAAATTCGCACCATTAAAACTACAACACTGAAAAGGAAAAGACTCAGCAATAACTGTTTTGATTTTCAAGCATCATCATTAAAAAGCTAAGAAGTTATATAATAAGGACATTTGATCAATTTCAGCAAAAAAGGACACAAAAATTCTGCTTACTCTGTTTGTTAGCTGCAAGTTTCAAGGTCATATTTTCTTGTTTTAATCTGGTATTAACATTTTGTAGATATCGAACATAATCAATGGCTTTTCTTAAAATAGCAGATTTATTCAACTGAAAAAAAAAAAGATATTGACTATTAGCCACTTTTTTAAAAAAAATTGTGTAATTCTAAATTGATTTTTCATTTTCAGATTCAGGTTTTTTTTTCTAAGGTCTCTCAGAAAATATGTGTAAATTTTTATTTCAATTGTGAAATATTTGTTATAAAATGGAATCAGCATTATCTTATTAGGTGTTCTTGATAAACAATCTTTTATGTTACATTTGTTCACATAACTTTTGAGCCATGATCTCAGAACAAAATTCTCAACAAAAAGATTCTCTCACCTTAGCCTCTTTTCCAGCAACTAGGTCTTTCAGCTCAATAATTTTATCATTAATACTAAGTCGATATCTTTTCTCAATAGCATTATGGGCAGTCCTCTTCTCTCCCTTACCCTTCATTTTTGGTACTGTATTGAGTCTGTTGATAGGTACCTTGTCATTGTCGACTACTTGTACCGGAATACTAGTTAATATGGTATTACCACCACTGGTGACTATAGTTTGTAATGGTGAGGATAATGTTGGTGGTGATATGGTCGCTGGTGTATTGGTGATGGTGACAACATTTGATGTTGTTGATGCCACATTGTCATGGTTATTGCCTACTTTGATTCCAACAGGATTCTGTAACAAGAGCTGAAAAAAATCGAATGAAGATGAATTGAATATTTATATAAAAAAATCTTGAGCTTGAAAATTCATGTACCAGGAAGCTTAAATTTTTAAGCCAAGTTCTTCAATTCTATTTTCAAACTATTATGGAGGTATTAAAGAAAGGTCAATTAAGCTCACCTGTTGAAGTTGTTGTACACTTATAGCATTACTAGTTTGATTAACTGATGGCTGTTGTTGTTGTTGTACAACATTTGCAGTTGTTGAAGGTCGAGTATTAGAAGCTAAAGGCTGTTGTAAAATAAGTTTAAGTTGTTGTTGGCTTTTCGTAGTTTGATAAGAATTTTGTAGTTGTGCATGCTGTCGTAAAGCAGCAGCTTGTTGTTGTGCTTGAATTTGTTGTTGACGCTGTTGTTTTTGTTGTGTTACAAGCTGTGCTTGCTGAACAACTGCTTGTAATTTAGCTGCTGAAGTATTTAAAGTATTTTCTGCCCCACCCTTTTCACTAAGTTCTAAAATACTGCGTAAAGCAGTTGAGTTGAGATTTTCTAACACATCAAGAGCATTGTAAACTTTATCAGGATAGTTTGTTGTAGGCTCTTGTTTAACCACAGGAGTGGAATTATTTATTCCAAAGTTCACATCTTGTTTTAAGATTTGGTTATCAGTTGAAATGGTAGGTGATGCAAGGCCCAAGTCCACCCCCTGACTGATAGGTGGTAAAGATGTTGTGGTACTGAAACTGAAAACTTCATTTTCTTGCTTTATTTGGTTGACTTGACTAAGTTGACTATCAAACAAATCACAATCACCATGGATATCACTGTTTATATACTGTAAAATATCTGAAAAAATAAACAAACATTTTAGCTGGAACAAACTCAACTTAAGATTGCCAATAGGCTGATAAAAATTCCCATCAATCCAAAATTCATTAGAATATTTTCCACTTTTCAAAATAGATACCAGTGATATGCAATTGCTAGTTTTATTTTGAATATTTGTGAATTTACTGAAACTCATTATTGAGCCAAGGTGTTTAGGCAATCATTAGGATAATAATAGCCTTCATGTCCTGACCTAAACATAAACAAACAATAATACAAGCATGCTTTGGTCATTCAAATACATTATATGCTACAAGATCAATTTGAGAAGCAATCCATAGTCTTATATCATAGGCATTACCATGATTACCCTGGCCTCTGCCTCTGTGTTTATCGACTGACTACGGTGGTAGTAGTACAATTTACAAAAAATGAACCAAATTAAAACTCACCATCTACATCATTTAATCCACCATGATCAATATCTGTTGTGGCCAATAAATCAGGCCCCAGGTCGGGTAAATTAGCGGTATTGAGCGACCAGTTTAGAGGGTCAGCCATCTTTAGTGTTCTGACTGAAGGTAACACCACAAGACTTCAACCAATCATAACACTGGATTGAATCGGATGATTTTTCGTCATTCCTTATTTACATGTCTAAAAATAGATTTGACCCGGAAGCAAAATAAAAGGTTATGAATCATCCGAATCACGTGGTTAAGGAATATACTATAATTTATTGTAATTATAAGAATACAACTAAGAATCACAAACCATCTATTTACAATCATTTTTGCACCATTAGGACAAAAAATTGTATGAGCACAATTTGGTAAAGCAATTGTAAATAATATGGTCGTTCATAATCAAAGAATAGGGCACTCGGAGCATATTAACATTACTATAGCTTGATCATTCCAACTGATGGGTATGAAAATATGTTCATGTATCTTCACTTGTATCCAAAGTACAATTATACCATTATCAATTATTCCCTTGTCTTGCTAATTCTTAGCTTCTCTAAAAAGATTTAAATTTTCACCAGGCTTCAGATTTTACCATTGAGGTCATTACAAGTGCATATTGAGAAATAAATTTGCTCTGAGACTCTATATCATGTCACTGATTTTATTTAGGCTTTGACCAAACACTGGCTCTTCCAATGAATTAACTGATATGTGTAATTCCAGCAGCTAATAAATAAACAAAAGCTAATGAGTTGACGAATAATCATCTTTAAAATGTAAAGCTATTAGGCCTACTCTAATAGCCACCTTTCTTGTATTACGAAGTTTGTAAATCAAACATTTTGATTGCAATTTAAACAAAAAAATATCACCAATTTTGCTGTGCATGTAATTGAGAGCTCTGATTGGTTCCATTCCCCAGAATACAATCCAATCAAATCTTTACATCTATAAACTTCATTGATAATGGAAAGGTGGCTATTGCAGTCAAGGTATTAGACAGCTCATAATAGCTTGACATTGTGAAGATGACGAATAATATATCCATTGAATTTGAAGAAGATCAAGACAGTTCTTGAAAATTTTTGATCTGTAACATTCTCATAATAATGCATGTTTTGTTAAAAGCTGTGAGAAGTGGAATTTTGGGTTTAAAAGGGCTATGAAAAGGTGAATTTTTGGGCATTATCAAATGAGGCACTTATTCAGTTTAATATTCAATAATCAACACATATATTTAAAGAACACCTTTATTCCACTTGCATACATTTTCCTTCACATAAACATATATAGAAATCAAACAGGACTTGTCCAAAAATAGTAATATATGTATATATTATATATATATGAATACTTGTGTATAACGTCTAGAACTCCTTAAGATTGGCAATACCGACTAAAATATTGAAATAGTAAATTGGGGAAGAGTGTGATAGATCTATGTAACTTTGTCCAACTGAGCCAATGCTTCTATTAATTTTGGTTTGTGACTTTGCTGCAATTTCAAAATAATGAACATCTTGAAAACAAATTTGAAATCAGTTTTGTTTTGGTAAGATCAAATAATGGGAGGTAGATTATTTCAAATTAAAGATAAATATAGTAATGGGTCATAATTAAGTACAAATTAATTTTTGTTGTAATTTCTCTTCATGGACCAAAAAAATTTCAGCTTTAATATTTTTATATTTCTTCAAAATCTTTTAAGTTGTATGAAAATCCCCGGAACATTTTAAATTTATTTTGATATTCTGAACATCAAATGATGCATATCTTTCTAAATTAATTAACTAAACATTTCATGGATAAAAACAAGTGACCAGGTTACAGCTATCTGCATCAAGATTGTATGTACTATTACAACCACTACCCAAGTGGTGAGGAATTTGAAATTTTGAAATAAGTTTTTAAATGTAAAAAAGTATCACAGTTGAATTACTCTGATATACAGTGAGATCAGGAAGAAAAAAAGAGCCTTGTTGAATTCCTTTTCTACAAACAAGTTTTTTTGCACCATATTTTTGGACATTTACAAGAGAATCACCTCTTTAAATGGATGAAGTAGTCTAATTATTTTTCATAAAAGCTCAATATAGGCTTATCCCTATCACATTTCAAAGGTTTTAACAAAAAAGTATCCCATATTAAGATGCCTATACAAAACAGGCACATAATGGTTAAAATTTATTAGATTTCTTCAGTTGCAGGACTCTTTTCAATATTTGAAATAAAACAAAAAGGAATTCAACTAAGGCTTAAATCAAGTTATTTCTGAGACGGTTATTTTTTGTTTGTTTATAAAATAAAATAGTAAAATATAAATCATTCTAGCACTATATAGGTTATAAAAGCAAAAAACATGTAAAATAATAAGTGTATTGACAAAAAATAAATTTAATAATACTGCTTTAATTTGATATTTGAAAAAGATAAACTCAGTTTTTTCTATTTCTCTTATTTTAATAGGTTTTTACTTTCAATTGAGTTATTATTCTATAGAATTAGTCTTAAAATTAAGTTATACTTCAACAGTTCACTGTTGTTCTTCTATCTTATGTATTAAGGCAAATTAATTAATTTTCGTTGTTAATTAGCAAATATAAACAAATATTTGTGCCTATGGGCCATGAATAAATACAAACATAGATAATAATTTTGCTCTTTTGGTTATAATTTGATTTAAATCATAGGGTACAATATTGTACACAATGGAAGACACTACGAATACTTTGTAAGCACTTACAGATATTAAAGGGAAATGTCTAAATTTTGAATTAAGGCTTTTATCTTCTAAACTTCAGTTAAGGGATGTGTTTCTATTCTTATGCAAAATTTGAATCAAAAATATCCGAAAAAAAAAAAATATATATATGAAAAAGCAAAAATGTGTAAAATCAGGTTGCATATTATGAGCATAAAAATATTATCACAATATATTACATACATAAAGATAAAAAATAAGGAAAATAAATGGACTATTCTTACATCAAAATATTTTATAAAGAAACCAAAACTATCTTTTTGTTTCTTTTCAATAGTAAACTGTTATAAGTATAGGTCGTATTGCCAATCTTAAGGGTGGAATATTATGGTAAATTCACATACATAATATACATGTATGAAAATTTCCCAATGTAAATTGTATAATCAATGCAAATATTGTAATTTGAATAATATTCAACATATAAACTAAGGAATGGCAAAAAAATAAAAAATAGAAAGCACATGCTTTGCTTTGAAAGTTTATAACAAATTCTTAATATTATCAAACTGTATTTTAACATTCAACAAGAAAAAATTCTCAACATCTCAAAAAAATAAAAAGTCAAAATTAACTTTTAACGAAAATCTCAAGTTTCTGTGGAAGTTCTGTGCATAACAAACTGATTTGTGATTGGTTTGTAGAAAAACACCAGATATATGGAATATTAATGCTTTTAGAAAGGGGTGCAAAATATTCAACATTGATAAAAAGTCTTGATTTTTGACTGCATAAAGAACTACTTTGGTTGTCTACAGTAACTATCATTTGTACAATCTGGCAAAGATATTAAGCACATCAACTAGCAATCCATATTAATTATGATAATTCAATTGATAATAATCACACAAACAAGTTTTTTTATATCATTTCTACTTCCATGAGCTCTGCTACAAATCACTGGACTTGTTTAAGCTTTGATATCAGATGTGCTCAATATCATTGCTTCGCCTTATTTCTGCAATTTACAGCAGTTAATAGCATTGCTATGAACCCAGAATTTATGTCTTTAGTAAAGCAGGGCATGTTCTTCTTTCTGAAACACCATATTCTACTGCCATTTAATTGCTGCTTGGCTTCACTCACCACACTAACGACAAAAGTCACTCGTAAATTTTGTGAAAAACAGGGGATTAAACTTTAACAAAACATGCATTTAAAATTTCTATACACTAAAAAAAATTCAGTAATAAGTCTTCAAAAGTATTCCACACAGAACTGATAAACTATAAAATTCGGAATGTTTAGTGCTGAGGCTGAGGTAAGAGTATTAAAAGTTTGGCATTATTCCATTGTCTAAGAGCAGACAGACAGCAGCGATTTCCAATCTTAAGATTACTGTACTTTGCACCCCTTAGAATATTAAAGCTAATGTAACCTAAACATAGTATAAAATCATGGGAATTAAACATTAGAACTAAATAAGGGTTTGGTTATAAATAAAAAATAAGCTAAATAATATATAATGGAAAAAAAAAAAACATTGCAAAACATCAAATTAAATATATATGTATAGATATATAATTTGTATATGAAAAGTGTTATTTAAGAGTAAAGTAGTTTCAAAAATAATACATAATAATACCAAGTAAAAAAGAAAATCGGCTAAGAGGCCAGGCCATATTAAACTTATCATAAACTATAATTCAACTTGGCTAAATACTGGAAGCAAAGAGGGGTTTATTATTTCCCTCTTGATGTCATTCAGCTTTGCTAACCTCTGCTTATTCGAAACCAATGATCTAAAATATCTACAGCATTTCTGAAAAATTTTACAAGCAAATAATCTAACTTGAAGAATCCAGGATTTATCCAAGAATGAAATGAAACTCTTTTCAATCTATTAGATTAAAAAACACAAGCCAGAATGCATAGCAAATCTTTCATACTTCAATACATTCACAGCCAATCTCTTAATAGTTTAAGCAGAGGGTAGCTTGCTGATCAAAAATGATGAAAACACATCACTCAAATTGAAGCCAATTAAAAACAAACTAAATATAATAGAAGAAATAAACTAAAAGCTGACAAAAATAAGGAAGGAAAACAAAATACAGTTAAAGAGTACCTGGTAAAATTATTTAAATCCCTGTCTTGAATATATACGTTTATATAGATGATAAAAGTGGGGAATACTTTTATAATATGGCATAGTTGATGGCAATTTCTGAATGACAAATCCCAAAAACAAACTTTCTTGGTTCTAAATGAATACCCATCAAGAAATCAAGTTTTCAAAACCAGGCGGAATGGGTTCCAATCCTCAAGGTAAAAACAATTCTGATGTCAGTGCCAGTGCTTTTGAGATTTTAAGATACAATGTTTATTCTTGCCACCCAAGAAATTACAATCAAATATGGGTAGCTTATCTTTATATCCTCTCTTTACTTATTACTGTTAGCTTGGTTTACATATTAGTTACATGTTTACATGCAATAATATATCATTAATTTTAACTAAAGTATGTTTACATTTTCACCGAATATAGAGGATTCCTCAAATTTTAAAGTTCTTACTGTAACCATCTTTAAGTTTTGAATCAAATAGGTCCAGCACCGAATATAAATTTATAGAAAATTGTTTGAAAATCACTGTTAAAAGGCCTCAATGTTTATCAGAAACAACTGTAACTTCTTATATTATTATTTCATTGCCTCTAGGATCTCAAGTTTTTTGTTGTAATTCCTGAAAAATCAGTGCAAATTCCAATTTTAGTCAAATGTTATATCTAAATCTTTCTCTCAAATTACCTGGAATTAAACAAAAATGGTTCAAATAGAAGCCAAAAATGTTTCATTACACAAAAGGTTTCTTGATATCTTAGAGTATATTGAACTAACAACAATGGATTAATTCAAACACCAATATTGTATCATTCTCCATAATGCTCATAACAGTATCACAAATAAATAATGCTTTTAAATCTGAACTTGGCACTTAACAATAACATGTAACTTTGAGAGTAAGTCAACTATCGTCTTAGCTTATCAATTCAACAAATATAATAAAAAGAATTACATATTTAAATGTATACCTTAAGGGATGACAAAAAAATCGAAATTTTAAAACTTGGTCAAAATGAGGCTTTGTTCATCATGGACTTACCTGGTGTCATAACTATATAACAGATTCCCTCTATAATCCAATAAATCCATAAATCTAAGTAAAAATTCGTTAAACGAAGTAATTTTTCAATAATTATTTAGTTTAATGGATATAGCGTCTTATGTCGAGATTCTATTCTTTAATCATGATACCTGGTAAGTCCAACTGATGAATATATACACTCGTTGACCAAGTTTGAGACTTAAATTTTATGTCGATTTCAAGAGAGATAGCATCCTTTTAACGTAAAGAATGAGAGGGTATAAGATAAGAGTTAGCATTGTAGACTGATATATATATATGTATATAAGTAAAATATAAAGTAATTGTTTTGGTATAAATTACCCTTTTATGCTATTGGAAGAAACAACTGTCTTCACTACATTACTCAACATAACAGACATTATATATAAAACAGGTATAATTGGAGGAGATATGATTTTAAGAATTTATCAAAACCAATTTCTATATTCAAACACTAAATGCAAAATGTTCAAAACTTCAAAAAGACTTGGAAAATAGCAATAAAAACATCAAAAATCAAAACATTTTTGTTATTTTTTTATATTTTATATTTTTCAATTTTTTTTTTTTTTTTTTTTTAGTTTTTTTTTAAATATTTTTTTTTGTTAGGGGATGGGGAAGGGACAGTATATTGTGTTGATTTAAAATTTGGAATATGATCTATAGGACTATTGAAATAAATGATATTGTACACTATTTTTGTAGTGAGATTTAGATAAGATGCAGGGTGGGGGAGGGGAGGGGACATTTTTTTTTAATATATATTATGATTTAACTTCAAACTGGAATACTTGAAAGAACATGAACACCAGTAAACAATCTAACTAATAAAGAAAAGCTCGTTGTGAATTTCAAAACCCAGATTAACATGAAAATCCAAAAAGAAAACTTAAATTTGAAGAAATTAACATTCTCTAGAAATAGGTGCTCAAAAGGGAGCAGCATTTTCCTAGATATACTAAACTGCAGTCGAAAAACTAGTTTGATAAAATATATTTCTTCTGGAATATGTTTGAAAACTAAAATATATTCACACTTGTTTCTCAACGCCCTAAGGTTTAATATGATAAATGTTATAATGGCAAAAACCAATATGAAAAAAATAACGAGAAAAACAATTAACAATATATATATATATATATTTAGTTTTTTTTTTTGATTAGATACATATGCTAATATAAGTATGGTGGGTAAAAGTCTAGGATGGTCTTTGTATACAAAAATCTCCACATGAGCAAAATTTAGCATCTACATGACTTTACAATATATGTATATTTCTATTTATATTTTTTGGGAATCCTGGACAGGCTAAAAATGTACTTTTAGAAATAAACTAGAAAGTTTTTTTTTATACAGCGTCCAAGGTTTCTACTCATATGTCCAAAACCTTGCAAAATTCTACAAGCTAGTTTAGGCTCAGAAGCATTATTAACTATTGCTTCAGGTATGTTAACTTTGGAAGAAAGTTTTTTTTTTTTAGTTTTATTTTAACCTGCCCAAGGATTCAATTTTTTTTTTCATTTTGTGATTAAAAATGGCAAAATCTAACAAAACATTAATATTAACATTTGAATAAAAAAATATTTAATTATAAAGCTTGTTTACACTATGAACACCAAACAAAATTTTTTTTTATTATCAGAAATGGTACTACTAGAATGATTCAAATGATAAATTTTTTGCCTCCTTTAAAGTTTTGTTAATTTTCTTGATGCTCACATAGATATTGTGTTCTATTAAAGAGATGAGGTTCATCTAATAAGCTTGTATGGTAGTTTACCAAATAACCACGGTTTCTCTATACCATTCTAATATTAATGTGAGCACCACAATATGTACCTATTTCTTGCCACATTATTTATAAACCAGATTTTCAATAAACTAAATAGCACTTGCCAAAATAAATAACCTCAAACCATTGGTTTTAAACCCAAAATCACATAAGAACTTGCCTAAAATTTATAAATTCAATAACCAAAGGCAATAATCAATAAAAGTAAATTAAATTAGTAACAAAACTATCTTTCATTGTTAATTTAAAAAAATCAAAAATGGGGAAAATATTTCTATTATCCCTTTAAGGCACACATAGGACAAAAAAAAAAGTCATGTTTTGACTGAGTATATATGACTAGAAAATAAGCAATTTGCATATATTATATTTGTGTTTGTATATGTCAAAATAGATGTATAAGGAAAAAAACGAGACCAAGATATCAATTTTTGTTATAACGATTGCTACAACGTCCCATTCAACAGAAAAAAAAATAAAACATGGCAAAAAAAAAATTATTTTTTTTAAAAACATGTGACTAATACTAGTGATTGCTTACCGCTCTTAAATGTATTAATTTTTCTATTTTTGCTTTTTTTTTTTTAATTTTTTTTCTCAAATTTTTTGAAAATTAATACAAGTATAAATCATACATTTAAAGGAATATAATTTTGGACTTCTAAACAAAAAAAAAAAAAAAAAACGAAAGAAAAAAAACAAACAATATTTGTAAATATAAACTGAATATAACATGGGTGTTAGTTTACTATATAACAAATTTTTCTGAATCAAACCCCCAATCAGATAACATAGTAAATATATAGATATATTTCTTATATATATAATAATAATTGGCACATAGTTTAAGTAATATATAAAGTATTCAAAACGAGCACATGATGATTATTCTTGGCAAGTGTAACGACATAGCCTTCTGATGTTATTTTCAATCCACAACATCGACTTACTTTAACATAGGGACACTGGAACTCTCCAATCAGAGAGCCATCTCGCTGGAACACGCCCACATGGAAGCGGTTGCCATGACTATCTCCAATCAAAACATCCCCGTCATCACTGATATCAATACCATTAGGGTAGTTAGTTATATTTTCACAACCAATTCTTCTCATAAATTGACCTTCTTCATTGAAAACTACCACACAATGTCCCTGAAAATATCCGTAAAAATAAAGATGGCAAATTCCCTAATTACCTTTAATATCTTTTTTTTAATCTGATATTCCTGCATTTTTCTTGAAGTTGAAAATGCTGTTTCAACTGGCTTAAAGAGTTGGTAAACAAGAATTTATGGAAATTTGTAGTAAGACCAACCTTGAAATCACACACAAAATATTCTGAGCCACTAACAGCTATATCTGATGGTTCTCTCATATAATCACTACAATCAAACCATTTGAGTAAATCACCAGATTCAGCAATACAAAATACTGTTGGTGAAACACTATCTACAGCTGCAATATTGCCTGTAACAATTATAAAATATTATTGCTGCGTTCCATACACAGCACTGAAATAGTGTTAACAACTTCCTTTTAAATCCAAACACAAAAGTGCAAAGTTCAAAAGTGGTGACCGCTTGGGCTATGTTCACACTTTATAACCAAGGTGGACGACAATGTTATGCAAGTGGAATGGCCATATTTCATTTTTTTTTCAACACGGAAATTCATCTCATTTACAAGGTAATCATGAGAAGTATCGAACAAGGTATTAATCACCAGATGTACAGAAATATGATGACAGACTAAGATTCATAACACATGTTTACAATTCCCCAACCATGATTAACAATGTCTGATTCACAGTGTATGAAATACAGACTTTACCTGCAGCTGTAATAGCAAGTCCAGCTACAATATCAATATAGCGAATAGCTATCTTCTTGACAAAATGACCATTCTTAGTAAATATCTGCATTCTTGATCTTTCATTACCACGATCACAAACAACGTATCTAGCAGAGGCTCTCATTACTGCTACCTTACGTGGATACCATAACTGACCTTCTTCACGACCTGAAGAGTGATACATATAACATAAGTTAAATGTGATTTAGTGGATGGTTAGCTGAAGCCTAAAACTCAATTGATGATTCTTCAATGTGTATGTCTTCGTCAAAAGAATTGACAGAACTCAATATCCATTTGGTTTATCTGGCATAATCAAGCCTGACAGGCATTATTGGCTTGTGTGCAAGAGTTCCAATTCAATTGTAGTACCCTTCTATATAAACGCAAAACTTAAAGGGATTCTAAAGAGGTTTTCTAAAAATTTTATGTGTATCAGGGACACTGATAGCATCAATTTGCATCGTTCAAATTTTCATTGAGAAGTCGGTTGTTCCTGCGATTCCACTAAAACTAAGTGTTTTATGACTTCACTAATCACGAAAAATGCTTTATCACATAAGGACTGCGAGATAAGTGACATGATCTTCAATGGGTAAAGGTACTGACTCCTTACCATTAATATCTTTGAATTACATACAATTTATTTGGACTCTGATCTCCTACTTGTCTGTACCAGATAGAGCTCAGAAGACGACATGTAAGAACATATCAATTGGTATAAAAGTTTTTAATAGCAAACAAACCATACCTGGTATACCAAACTGATATTTAAAATCACCAGTCTTATCAAAAACTTGAATTCTATGATTGTTAGTGTCAGCAACTATTATGTCTTGATCAAATCCCAAACAAAAACCATGTGGTGAATTAAACTGGCCTTTCCCAGGGCCTAGCTGACCAAATTTACATCTGAAAGCAACAATTACAAGACCATTTTCTTTTGATTAGCTCAGATATCAATGCACATCAATGCAAATTAGTGTTGACCCACCTGCCAAACAGCTTCAACAATATCAGCAATACTTCCATCATAATCAAATGTCAACACTGTCTATGGCATTCCACAAACACAACTTATTTTCCATTCAAAAAGCAACTAATTAGTGAACAACAGAAAAAATTAGTTAAGAAAGGTTACCTTATTTGCATTGAGCTGATCTGTTCACCACGTCTAATTGGTGGATATGTGAAGGTAGAAGCATCTCCTATCGGTGTGGTCATTCCAGATTTCCTGTCCACTTTCTGCCATGTTCCTGAACAAAAAATTTCATTTCCTTAAATATATGACTACGCTTTAAGTTCTTCCATTTGACAAAGACTGTATATTTTGTAACATATTGTCATTTTGAAAAGCTTACAAACAAGAAAACCAAAAAAAGACATTAAGTAGCCATATTTTATCAATTACAAAGGTACAGTATTATCAGAAAATGAAACTAATGAGTCATCTTGAAAAATTATCTCCAAGAACAACATACCTATATCTCCACTCATTCCACTACCCATCATGTTATCCATGTTACTATTATTAGCTACAGCCATACTTCTCATACCACTAATAATTTTATTAATTCCACTCAATGACTGGTTCTGGGGATTCAACAAATTGGCCAAGTTCTCAATATTACTACTTTGGACACGTTGACCAATGGGCGTGAGGGAGGCCAGGCTGGTAGGTGATAATTCAGCATGTGATTGTGGGGTCATGGTACGACTACCACCATCTGATGATGTAGATCCTGAATGAGTGGTCATTCCACCAGATAAACCAGCCATCAGTGGGACTTGGCCAGCTGAAATATAAAAACATGGTTATCAAGAACCAATTTTTCCAAAAAACCAGTGAACACTCTCATTAAAATCCATCAAAGTGATTTCTGCTTCAAGCCTTTAAATTCATGTACAGACCAAATAGTTGTATCAATGTGCTGAGCAGTACAAATCTGAACATGAAAGATTCATTCATTCAATAAGGACATTTCAAAGTATTTGTGTTTGAGAATTTAAACAAATTATGAAATGCTGGTACATACCTAAATTTGCCATTGCTGCAATATTGATCATAGTAGCACTATTATTGCTATTGGTGCTAGCTGCATCACCTACAGATATACCACTGTCAGACATGGCTGGACTGTGAGAATTCCTAGATAAACTGGTATCATGTAGAGGATGTGACTGGCCAGTGAGAGCACTTGGGATATTGGCAATAATAGATGATAGACTCTGTAGATTACCACTCAATGAGACAGGTGGAAGAGAGCCCATGTTGGACATAAAACCAGCAGTAGAGGCCGTCATCATGGCTTGATCTGGACTTCTCACTCCTTGAGATAGAAATCCTTCATTTTCAAATGAAGAATGTAGAGGAGATATCAACTGATTTTCACGCTGAAATAAGAAATGAAGATGTCTAATTACAGTTACCAGTTCCCTCATATTTTCCAGACATCCTTAAGGTGTAGGAAAATACACGACGTCATGAAGCCACTTGTCCCTTCCACTCGTACAAATCATAGTAATCAAACTGATGCCTTGTGCTGGCAATATCAAGAAGATTGAATTTGGTTCTATTTTGTTAACTTTCTTGAGCTCGAGGCCTGGAACTTTGATAAGTTCCCAGTTAGCGAACAAGTTGTAATTTTTCAGAGTGTTAAGTCAATGTTGTAAAGGATTAATGAAATTTGTTGGTTTCATAATATGCAGCCAACAGTCAAGAGCTTACCTTTTGATCTTCAGGATTTGAAAAGGTACCAAAAGTTTGATTGATCATCTTCTCAAAAACTGTGGGATCAGTTTTAAACTCAATACTTAGGTTTGGTTCTACTGATGGAGAGTTGTTGATCAAGGACAGGAGCTGTGTGGTAATGATGCGCTTTAAACTAGCAATTTGTACAGAATTGCCATTTTTAAGTACATGTTCAGTAAATTTACAACTATCTTCCACTTTATCCACCATATTGTTAATATTATGACATAACCCCATCAAATCTAATTCATGATGAGAATGGATTTCATCTAATTCTTCCAGAAGAGAAGTCTAAAATACAGAAATGCATCTAGAATAAAACTTCTGAAATTAAACTAAATGAAAAACATCTTTTAGGAAATGCAGTCAGTTAATAATCTCTTCAGCACATTGGAAACTATTGCATTTTTATACCATGCTTCACTATGGCTGGTAAACCCCATATTAAGTATCAAAGTAATAATCATTCAATTTGACCAAACTGGTCCTTCTTCCGATTTTTAACTGCAGATTGTTTTCTTTTATGTAAGACCTGCAGGAAAAGGGGTTGACAATCCAAAAGCATCCTCTCCACTTATGACTAAATTGAAGCCAGTCAAATTCTAGATAATAAGGGAGGAAGGCTGAAACTGGGCAGACTCTCTAAAGCACTGGCACAGGCGGGTTAGGTAGCAAGCATTGACCTCCCTGTAAAGTAAAAAGAATGTTAATACTTCATCTTTACCTTTTTCTTTTCAAGAATTGCTTTGTAACTTTGGAATGTTTCTTCTATGAGACTCTTGGCATCTTCTTGTTGGCTCTGTAACTCTGACAGAGCTGATTCTGCTTTCGAGGCAGCCAAGGTACATGGCTCAATCTTACTGAGACACTCTTTACGTAAACTCTCCAACTCATTCTTTAACAATTCTTCAACATCCAAAATTTTCTCATAATTATGGTCTGGTTGTTTGTGATCACTCACCATGCATTCGCTACATATAGCAGTCTGAAAAATATACATCATCAGTTATTATACTTTATAATGACAAGGATGGTATATTTCAAAGTAACAGCTGTTTGTTTATGAATTCTAAATTAATTTTGAAACAATCTGTAAATGTAAAATAGTGTTGAGGTCTCTAACAAAGGTCAATGAATCCTATAAACCTTCTTTGAAATATAATTGTCAAAAAATACGCCGGGTATAACTACTCAAACTTCATCTTGTTTTGGAGATCAAGGTATGATTGAACCAATGAATGACTAATGTGTTACTTTAAAACATGCCAAACTAATACAGGCATGATTCTGGCTAATAAAAAAAAGAACGGAAAATTTGAACGTCAAGACACCTCGAAAAATTGATGTCCTTTCTACACAAGTAACAATGTGCAACCCGTTTTCTGTTAATTTTCCTGATAAATCGACCAACAAGTTCTTTGTCAACTTTCCGCTCCAGCCATTCCAATTTCCAAACCGTTATCTAATAATTTTGTGTCAAAATCGCGTTTAACAACATTGGAAGCCATGCTGCTGTTGAAAGCGACAATGATATTAAATACTGCTGTGTAATCCGATCTTTCATTGGGAGATAGGAATGTTTCAACCAATCATATCGCTTTTTACAACTTGAAGTAGAATATCAAACCGGAAACAATCATACAGAGTTGTCTATTCTTGCAGGAAGAAAAGACAACTCTGTACAAGAGTTTGATCAGACTTTTGTGAAAAAAACGGATTCGATCAAAAAACTTTAACAAAAAAATCGGAATCGGACAAGACGAAAAGTGGAATTCCGCTTTAAAACGGATGAAAATCATGTCTGCTAATAACTAAAACCAATAATATTATAAGATTATATAATCTAAGCTTACTCAAGATTTAATAATTAATACATAGTCTATAGCACAGTATAAATAACTTGGTTTTTAACAATATTCAATAATTACATAAGAAATTAGCACTAACCTCACAAGAATGACAGAAATATTTGAGATTTTCTGAAGGATGTACAGTGCAGTAAATGGGCTTGTGTATAGATACCCCATCACTACCTTGCACCCCCAACTCATCTAATGTCAAAACCTGAAACACAAATGATAGAATAATACTATAATGACATTTAACATATTAATCTGGTTTGTATAGGCTGTTTTTTCTTCTAGAAAACAGCAATTGCCATAGAGCAATTAGGAAACAATTCATATAAAATATAGTCAATAATGACACCATGATTGATCCAAATTTGAAAGAATTCAACATATAACTTGTAGCAAATATGGATTTGAGCCATCTTACAAAAACCGTTAAAATCGCCTTCTTTAAAAACCATTTTCAATAACAAAATACCTACCTTATGGTTATCAAAACAGCGCATAAATCTGTGAGCTGTCACACAATTAGGACAAAGAAAATTAGCACAATCATAACAACGTGCAACTGCTTTTTCTTTTGCTTTACAGCTCGTGCAGATTATATTTTCTGCACCACAGACATCCAATATATCTGAAATAACATGTTCTGTTTGCAGATCCGACACCCCATTCATGGGCACTTGAGTCTCCTGTTCGCATTGTGGACATTTAATTTTATGTGGCTGCACTCCTTCATCAGAGTTTTCTTTTAATAATTCCTCTAGACATGCTTCACAAAACACATGAAGGCATGTCAAGATCTTTGGTTCGGTTAATTTCTTAGAACATATAGGACATTGATGTTCTTCATCAACAGGAGCAGGAGAAGATGCAGGAGAGCTTTCTTGATCTGTAAGAGGTGTGTCTTCTTCAGATGATGTCATTTTTCATTAATTAACCTACAAATAGAAAAGTAAATGATTATCAAACTACTACACCTACCTACCCTAATAAATACGCTGACATGGATTTACATTTCTAAACTGTACGGTATATGATATATAGAATATATGGCAGAATTTCCAAACAGACACATCCAGCTAAGGTATTTATCAAAAACAGTTCGGGCTCACATATACAAAAGATTTTCAACAGTATTTACTCAAAATAAAACTTTAAAGCAATACATTATCTGACTGTTTCGTTGTGTGTATACTTTAGGCCAGACAATCATACCAAACTATGTATTTCTGTTACATGGAAATACACAAAACTGTAGTTCACAATCATTTTGAATCTCTAGCTCGACCGAATAAGTTGAATTTTGAAAACGGCTAGAATATTTCAACTAAGCCTTCTAATATTAATAACATGACTAAATACACAGTCTGTTGACTGTCAAGTTTACCAGTATCATAATGTACCGTACATCAGAATATTTCAAACAACTTTTGAATTCTGTTTTCTGTAGCCTCTAGCTTACACGTTAAGTTTACAGCAATACCACTAACCACAAATTGCTTAACGACCAAAACACAAAATTAATGTTTAAAGTTTTAAAACTCCGAAGCGATCTATAAACTACAGACAATTACTTTGAAAAGAAATCAATTACACTGCAATTACTTTTTCATGGTTACATTACTATCAAGCTAAAATAGAAAACATGTAATGCAATTGAACACAAAATATATTCAATGTATTTAATTAACAACTGTCCAAATGATGAGATATTTCATAATGGTTGTCTTACTGAAGAATATTAGTTAGTCTGCGTATAACATGACTGTCTGGGGACTTTACCACAAAACAAAACTCATTCAATCCAGTATCTTATTCAGTTGATTGAAAAATTCAGCCAAAAAGGCAAACTCTTAGACACAACCCTGAAAAATGGCTGGTTTGCTTTCAACTTCCTTCTCCACCTAAGATCTATAAATAGTTCTCCAGCCAGCTACCGTTTGACACAGATCTAAATGTACATTTTTAGACCTATTGCTTTTCATAATATGCTAGATCTAAGTAATTCAATATAGTCTAGAAATTAAATTATAAATTGCAAAGGAAAGAATAAAACAATAAACCTTTACTCTTATGACTTAAATCTGTATTTACTTGGCGCATTTCGTTCACAGACAAACTGCTAAATCATTTTTTGATGCAGGTGGAAATTCAGTGGTTACTACGAGAATAAAAATTCCTATACATGCGCGCGCATCCAAAACAGAATCCGCCCACGAGACTGTCTATGGAAGGAGACTTTACTAGAAAGATCCAACCAAAATAAATCCCATCCTTGCAATTATCAGAGCAACGTATCCGAAAATGTTTCACGGTGTACTTCCTAACCATCAAAAAGGTCCATACAATTCATTTATTTTTCCTACAGAGAAACGGTACAAGTAAAAAACGAAGGTCAACCACTTTTCGCTTCTGACAAGCATATTTTTGTGAGCATAAACAGCTTTAAACCTTAAAATGATATAGATAACTCATTCTATGAATACTTACATGGAATGCATATATAAATATCCAAACGTTTAGAAGATTACTTTCTGATCTTTATGGCAATAAATGTGGATTTCTTGTTGGAAGATTCATTCCCGCCATCTTTAGATCGATAAGTATCTAAAACTGCTCATGCGCAAACGGCACGTGTCTGGGAAGGGAGATAATGATACAATAATGAATTCAATAAGACAACATCTACGCGACACAAGCATAATTGAACGTGAGGAAGTCTGAACAAATTTAATAAGGAATTCAATAATATTAAACCCTGTACCTTTCTACAAGCTTAACTTCTACAGCTTTAACTATTTCAATTCAACAATTGAAATGCTTGAAAGGGATTCTGATTTTTATATCCCCACATGTAGGCATTACACGTAGGCCTATATTGCTGGAACCCTTTTTGTCTGTTTGTTTGTCTGTTCACAATTTTTGTAAACATGCAACAGGCCAACAGTTTTTGAGGAATTTTCTTGAAATTTACCGGCGCTATTACGTCTATTGTTAAGATTTTCAAATGTCTATTCCAACCTGAAATGGAGTAAGGCCTACGACCCTTGCAAGTTTTTGAAATTTGTTCTTGAAATTCTTAGTTTTAAAATTCTGTGGTAACTTAAGGTAGATCCCTATTACATTTCAGACGCGTAGCTAGGCTACTTGGACAAGTAGACACGTCTTAAATCTAATAAAAGACGCTTAGTGAAGTACTGCAGATTTTCAAATGCAGAAATCTTGAGGATGGAAACATCTTTCGACTGTGAATTAGCTGAATTATAAGAGAATAAGCAGCAGAATTCCAGTGACCGATCAAAAGATTAAAAAGTCTTTTTATACGCCCACATGAAATGTGGAGCGTATATTGTCGTCACCAATGTCCAGTGGCGGAGCCAAAGGTGGGGCAGCTGCCCCCACTCACAGCCCCGAAAGCAAGTTTTCCGGGCAAAAATCTCAGATATTTCGCCCCCTCCCCCATCGGACGTAAACCTGGCTCCGCCACTGGCCATGTCCGTTCGTCCGCCCGTCCGTCCACAATTGCTCGTTAACACTAATTCTTAAAGGATGAACCCTATTGAAAATTAAAAAAAAATCGAAAAATTATTAGTATGAGTTATTTTGCCCTTGTTCCTGAAGACGCGTTCTAGTTTTAGCTTGTAAACACAGAAGGCCCAATTCTTGACAGATTTTGACGAAACTTGGTAATATTATTCAGTTTCGTCCCCAAAAAGTTCTAAAGAAATGTACGACTGAAGGTTGAATATTTCATACGGGTTATTGTTACTGTACTGCCAAATATTTTTGTTTAAAATCAAAGCTGCCAGTGGTCGTATTACTTTTCCTGGCAAGCTATCTTTTTGTTTATCCAGACTGTACATACATTTATGATTGCTTAAAACCCTTAATTATATGCAATAAGAACATAATGATATGATTAAGGATACAAATGAACACGATAATTCATTAGAAACATCAAATCAAAAAATTTGCTTAATTTGACACTAAAAAATAAGGAAACCCATCTTTAAGTGATGAATACCAAACGTTTCTTAAAAAGGTGGTAACGAATTTGCTTTAGATACAAGATGTGGAATGTAGAAATCTCATTCTCAATCTCATCACATATATTTTGGTTTAGAGAAAAATCCGAAGCTTAAAGTGCTGTAATATAGCAACTTCAGAGGTGTGTACCTTCAGTGCAAATTTCAACTTTACATCTCTGATAGTTTTCGAACGACAGCCGATTTTAAAGTTTAACCCCAACCTGTGCATCTAGATTGTATAGGCTGATTGCAAATCCCACCCCACCCCATACTAAATGGGGCATACCTTCACAAACTTTGACCTGAGAGTTATAATGCTTGTTGCAAATAAAAGTTTAAAAAAGTCATGGAATTGTCCATGACAGGAACTTGAAATTTGGAACAAAACAACTTCAGATGGGTGTGTACCTTCAGTGCAAATTGCAACTTTACATCTCTGATAATTTTCGAATGGCAGCCTCTCGAAGTTTTGGTCTTAATCCCAATCTGTGCAACTTGACATAGGCTGCCTGCTGACCCCACACCCACACTAAAGAGAAGAGTAGTATAGCCTAATGGTTGTTGCAAACAAACAGGTCCCGTGTCTATTTCAGAATAATTCAGAAATTAGAAAAATATAATAGAGTTTTTACTTTGCCTATATTTCTCTAACTGAAGAAATAGCTTGTGTTTGTGTCGCCTTCAGTAGCATTGATTGTTTTGCTTCTCAATATCGCCCCCCTTACTTTTTTCATCCTCAAAATGTTTCAGTTGACTTTACAATTTAGTCAGTAAGAGAGAACTATGTATCTGATTATTTGCAATCTTTGCAATCTGTGTAAGCTATTTTGTATTTGATAAATTTTTGCGTATTTCTTTTTGTGTTTTTCGTATTTAATTTTTGGTTATTTTACGAAATTAATCCTGAGAGGTTCTTTAAAGTTATACTTAAAGTTATTCCACCATGCAAATGGATTGCTCTGTAAAGGGGTTGTTACACATCTTGGGGGTGTCGATGGCGGCAATGGCGGAAGAGGTGTGTCTGCTTCGCAAGAATTTTGTTCACTAACATGCACAATGACGACATTTTCTTCTTGGTTTTTTTTACGGTTGAGTCTTCATCAACGCGAGTAGATTCAGAGATCGAGTTAATGAACTGAAAAGTTTTGTCGTCTTGATTTCTTAGATATCTGTTCATGGTCACTTGAGCAGTTCAAACTTACAGCCTGAGTATTGGTCGGATTATTAAGAATAGAGTTTTCTGATGGGAGTTCATTTACTGTGCTATTAATATCATCTTCAAAATAGTCACGCACTCTATTTCCAAATTTGATTTTGATGAGAGTGGTACACTTGACGTCTCTCTTACTATTTTAAATAGTTTTAAATCTATCGTGGTAATGTATTTTCACTTCTTCTATTTCGCTTTAGGATATTGGAAACTTTTTCCTCGAGATGCAGATGTCAGAAAAGCACTGGGACTACTATTTAATCATATCATTTACTTACAACAGTTATAATACAGCCTGGTTGTTGTAATCTTATAAATGATATGGAGGAATAAAAATGAAACACAATTTTCAGTTTGAAAAAATAATTTATCACGTAAATACTACGTCAAATATACACAATACGATGCTACATCATTCTGTTAAAACAAGGTGGAAAATGAGACCAGAAATAAAATGGTTGTGGTCGCAGTCACAGTTCCCGTAATCATTATAGCGTTAATCAATTTTTTGTTAACCTCGACCAACCAACCACCTTCTGACGTTTAGAATGAACTCAATTAGAAGGGAAGTAAATCCTTGAATGAGCAAAGTGGTCGAATTCTGTAATCAATGCAGGTCAGTATTTGAACATACACCAAAGCAGCTGAACTGGTAGATGAAGGTAGACAACCTCGTAATTCAGCTAATAGAATAGTACTTGGACTCACACCACTAAAACATTTTATTGTAATCCGTGCTTTTTTATAAATTCTCTTGCAAAAATAAGGAGTTATTTGCATGCCTATTTATATCTAATTTTCAGTCTAGATTTGAGATTTGATGTCTGAAATTGAATTTTCTTTTGGTGATTAATTGAGAGATTTATAGGCAGAAGGATAATTATAGAAATAATACGTTGTGTGAGCAATAATTATTCAGTGGTTCCACTAGGCTTTCCCAACCCCTCATTTGACCATTATGCAATACTGAGATAAAACGTGCAAAGTTTGTGTGCAGTGTCTTTAAAATCATTCACAGTCGCACATTTTCAATTTCTTGGACAGCCATTCTATTTTTACGTTTTAATGATAATCTTCTTAACACTTTTCCTTTCTTCATCTCATTGACTAAATTATCCACTATTTTTCTGTTATCCAAAACAGCACCTAGTTTATCCATATTGTGTTTCTGGGAGCCCATATCCCCACCTGTAACATAGAAAGTCCAACTTAATGAAGGCCATGTAACGGTGTCTTGATTGAATGGAAGCTTAACGGTTACCATCATTTGTTGTGTGCTCTAATTGACAATGGGTACACTACATTGAATACTCATTATATATATAGTACCTTTCTTGACCAGCGAGCTATACCTGGACCTAACCTACGATCTCATTGTTCACCTAATAGCTGGATAGGTCAACCACTGTCTTCTGACAGCGAAATCTATCTGATCTCATTCACTAAATCTTATATTCTCAACTGACATAAAAGAACTGGTTGGTCTCCTATGATGACTTGTGTTGTAAGCTTGACGTAGTTCCACGATATAAGGTGAAATGCATAAAAATCTTACTTTTTCGTTTTTCTGCCAATTCTTCCATGGCTTTTCGTCTCATTTCCACTTTCTTTGCTTGTATGTTCCTTGCTTCTATTTCCTTCAAATATACAAGTAAAATTTTGTATTGAGTCATGTTTTTCTGAAGATACTACATTCCAATAACGTTCTGACCAAGTAGCATCTTAAGTTGTCTAATACTATAATGGAGTACTTTCGTGACAACTAATGTGGTCATGTAATAATTATGTTGGAGTTTTTTCGTGACAACTGTGTGTGGTCATGTAATAGTTATATTAGAGTATTTTCATGATAACTTTATGTGGTCATGTAAGAGTTATAATGGAGTACTTTCGTGACAACTAATGTGGTCATGTAATAATTATGTTGGAGTCTTTTCGTGACAACTGTGTGTGGTCATGTAATAGTTATATTAGAGTATTTTCATGACAACTTTATGTGGTCATGTAAGAGTTATAATGGAGTACTTTCGTGACAACGTTATGTGGTCATGTAACATTGGGGTACTTTCGTGACAACCTTATGTGGTCATGTAATCGTTTATATGGGGAACGTTCGTGACAACTATAATATGTGGCGTTGAGTATAAACTTACTTGTTCACAAAGCTTCACCTTTTCTGTAAACTCTAAGAAGGAATTCAGGAAGTCGTTGACATTGAAAGGATTGTTCTCACAGAAATGATCTCTCAATTTAGCTGATAATTTATCAATTCTCTCTAAACATTCTTCAACATCAGCTAAATCATTTTGAGCTTCCTGAAAAATCCATAACATTTGACATGAAAATTAATGAAGATTTACGTACTACTTTTTCTGCACCATGTGGACTAATAAAGACAGGCAACGCCATGCAGGGTGCTATGAGGGAAATTTTGCCAAGACAAAGGCACTAGCCAACTGTCGAGGGATCTCTAACGTCAACGGGCTTTTTCCAATACATTTGAAATGAACCATGCCGAAAACATATTGCCTCTTGTACTTTGTGATACAAATTCTTCAGAGCATTTCCAAGCTGACAAAATCCAAATGATATGGTTGCATGTAAAGTTCAATTAGATAGAATTGTTTAAGCAGTGGCCAATGAAGGAAATATATTCTATGTGTTCTGTAGTCACAATGGCCTTCCTTAAGTAAACGTTTTATCATTAATCTAGAAATCAAAATTTCGATCCTGACATGGGCTGGAGAGGTTAAAATGTCTTTCATAGTATACAAATAGACGGTGGTACCGTGCTACACGCTCTAAATTAAATCGATTGTTATTCAATATGGAAAATACTGATTACTGCCGCTGTCGTGACAAAATTTCCCAGTCGAACCTTCAATGAGATGTACAAAGGACCACTCTCATCCATGCTTGTAAAACTATTACTAAAATTACCTCTATGAATTCCGCAAAGTGTTTTTGAAGTTCTTCATCAACAACACTCATCGAATGTTCAAATTTATCTATACTTTTCTTAATTTGGAGGTATTCTGCTTTAGTATTCTGTAGTGTGAACCTGTATAATAATGATTCTATGTAAGATCATACAACCCTATCTGTCTCTGGTTGATTAAAATATCAATTTTTAATACTTTCTGTCTATCGTATTTTCTTACGAAACATCTGTCTAACTAACTAGCAGATTGTGACACTATAACATTGAGCAACGTAACATCTCTAAGGAAGGAATATGACACCAATTTTATGTTTTTGACGAAACACCTGCAGATGACTGAAAACAATTCACCTTAAATCGAAAATTGTGTATAGAGCTTAAAAGGATTGTATAGACGTTTTCTAAATTTTGTATGTGTATCGTGGACAATGATAGCATCAATTTGCGTCATTCCAATTTTCAATCAGACGTCTATGGTTCTAGCAATTCTACTAAAACTAAGAGTTTTATCACGTCACCCCCACTAAATTTGCTAACCACAGACGTCTGATTGAAAATGGGAATGGTCCTAAAACGCCAAAATGAATTCAAATTTGTTTGAACTTAACGTTGATTTTTCACTTGATTTTGTAAGATGTTATCAGTGCAATAGAAGATATGTTTGGCTTACTTTGATGCCTTCTGTAACTGTTCTAGCAGCTCGTCAACAAATTTAAGCGCATGTTTATTCTGATTGAGTGCTTCTTCTACCAGATAGTGTAACAGAGACATTCGAGGTACATTGGACTTCACCATTACCAGTTTTGTTAAAGAACTGATTCTAAACCCATACGCTCGACCGGAAGTACAACCCTGAAATGAAGAAAGATCAACAACGTGTTCTTTCTGGTAAGCAGTCATTGTGTATCTAAATGACAACGAAGCGTCTTTTCGGTTCACCATTTTCCGGAATGGATTGGGGTCTTGAATATATGTAAATAGTCCTCAGAACTACTAGATCTGCACGAATATTGCACAATTCCTTCAATAATACCCCAAACTAGAAATTTATCTTTCTATTTCTATATCTTTTGTGTATATATGGCGGTGTCTCAAGAAAAGACGAATGGTCATTACGTGGATAATTCTTGACACACATGGAGTTGAAGACTCAAATAACATCTTTTATGCATTAAAGATATCCAATCATGATTTTTACATATTTCTAGACTGCCTTTTGCAATTCTGTCTGTTATAGACATTCATGTACATGATTGGGCTTAAAATGATACAAAAGTCGACTTCTCAATAATTCTATTCTAAAATAATAATATGTCCACTGTACCTTATTCAAGTAATTTCCAGCATGTAACACGAATCTTAAAAACATTTTTAAAGAGTCACTATGAAGAATTCCTCTACATAATGAACTAAGAAGTTGTATATTGGGTCTAATTCCAGACATCTGTGAATTAAAGTCAACGCGGAGGTTCATACCCTCGACACGAGTATTATAATGAGGTATTTGAATAAGTTCTCTATAAAAACTTTCAGCTTGGCCCAATTTGGTCAGGTCTCCCTCGAAGTTGGTGATCATATCAACCTGAAAGCAAATCATACACTTATATAAATGTGGATACAACATAATAATACATGTAACTTATTAAGAAGCCTTCCTTCCTTCTTGTCATGTTTGTGGTGTATGTTTAACAGCTGTGACGGGAGTGGCGCCAGACAGTGTATGCTTACCCTTCTATTTTATTATGAAATACTTTCTCACTTATTATTGATATAATTCCTCACGTGAAAAGTTCATTAGCAGCTGCCAATGTTTTGCCGGTATGTTGTTTGGATTTGTTTTGTTTTGCGATTCGGATCGTTATCTATTCTGAATATGGTGCTCTCTTTCAGATCGACGTATTCTCATACAGAATTAGATAAGTATTCGTGAACACAATGGTACTGTGCCCTACACTTTCATGATTATTGTCTTTGATAACTTTACTGTCCAAAATATGCTTGTTACTATGGTCATGCATGTACATGGTTGTCTATGGTCAGATTGTTCATTGCGTTTGTAAATGAAAAAATTACATGGTGGAACCTATTCGAATTGGCTCCCTTGTTTGGCATATTTTAAAGAAGAAAAAGCTCTATAAATTTTAATTATATTGAACCACGTTCGTCCTTGGTTACAGCGCATCATTTAATACATAAGACGTTCCTTTATGCCTAGATCATCTGTTGTTTTTTTCATCAGAAATGATATGGCCGTAGAAAACTTTATCAATTTTCAAATTTTCCTGGGAGAGAGAACATCCTTTCCGACTCCAAACCACCCCAACGACCCTCCTCAACAGACCAGGACTGCTGGGACTCGTGGCACACCCTTTGCAGTCATTAAAATGAACCATTTTCTCGGTCTGCAGCAAACAAGGCTTCCCCTTTCGAAGTCTAAACCATAAATGACAAATCGTTAACAATCACCTCTTCTTGAGTTGGTAATATTTTCACCAAGCCTTTTATTTTCTCAGTACCAAGAGCTCTGTTATCACATCGTTTAATAACGTCTGTTAACACATTCCGTTCATTTTTAAACTGCTTTAAAAATATATTAACAATCATACTTCTTTTTGGATCCAATAGAGCTACCTAAAAATAAGAGTAATGATTTTAAGGTTAACAAAATCAATGGAGCCAGTATCATTCAGTTGTTGTCCTTGTTAAATGTGGATTTTCTTTCATCTTTTTCACCAATTATTTGTGCTGCTGCGTTGCAATTGTATAAAAGCTTAAGAATTAAGCTGCATTCTATACACCCATCGTATGTTAATCGTGAACACTGATGGCATCAATTTGCACCATTCTAATTTTCAGTCAGGCGTTTTATGACGCCACTCTCGCTAATAATATCTAAGTGCCTTTGCGATAGTCACCTCATAAAACACCAAGTTTTAGTGAAATTACAAGAACTACAGATTGAATGAAATTTGGAATAACATCAGATTAACAAGTCCAGCTTACTTACCTCCATAGATACTGAATGTCTTTTCAAAGCTTTTTCATCAGGTTTAGCCGTACCGAGGCGATTATTGTCGTTATTGTTGAGAGCAAACAATTCTTCTAGTTTATTGTATCGGACGTCAATCTTATCTTTCATACTAGCAACATCACCCCAAATACTGTTTTCTATAATATAACCATAAACCACACAGTTACAAGAAGTTACAAGAGCGAAGTTGGGACAGTCCAAGGAAATTTTGAAACAATTTTATTGTTTGAGACCTTAACGGTAATACATTGATACTTAATTATAAACCTGAATTAATCCCCAAAAATTTCATTTTGGACCACAGACTTTCATGCATTTAGCAATTACGAATAATAATGAAGACCAGGAGTAATACACCTAAATTCTCAATAATCGCTTATACTAATACCGAAAAAAGTAGACACATTTCTGTTCAAGTTTTGCTAGGAACTCTTTACAATAATTTGACATTTATATATACTCACTCCGTAAACTATGGATAGGAACTTTACTCCAGTTTAATGACTTCATCTTACAATTTGGTTCCGGTGTTTTTATTTCTTCTACTGGAGGAACGATTGGTGCAGCAGGTCCACCAAGACCAGGAAGTTGAAGACTAAATCCAGGCGGTGGTGGAGGAGCACCAGGTGCCGAGGGAGGTGGAGGTGGTGGTGGTGGAGCCATCGGTGACGGTGGTGGTGGAGGGACGGGGATTGAACCACCCGGAAGAGGTGGTGCGGGTGGCGCTGGGGCAGATGCTGACTGTAAAGAGTCTTTTTCGATTTTCCCTGTGTCAGGATGGTTGATGATGACGCCATTTTTACGACGTAAAGAAGATCGTCCTTCAGAAGACAATTCAACAGGATCTGTTTGGGATTCCTGGTTTACCAACTCTTTCTGCCTCCCGTATTTATAATGTGTCTCTTCCTTGGTTTGATTTTCCACACATTGCTGTACTTGTCTTTCTATGTTGATCCACGTTGCTTCACTAGAAATATAACAAAAGACTTAACCCATAATTCTCACCAATCTCATTTTAAGTGAGACGGCCGCCGAAACAAACGACGGCTTGCAACAACAAATTTGTGTCCTTGATAGTGTGGAAAAATAATGTCTGAGGATCGCACAGCGTGAAACTCTTAGTAACAACATGTTTCATCAATAAATTCCAGTATAATCGTTGGAAATCTGACTGATTGCACATATCAATGCTTCTTCTTTTTCGTGGATTTCAGTGTGAAAACTTTTTGGAGTTGGTTAAGCCTCAAGTTGCAAATAACTACAGTATATTGCACCTACATAGGCCACAACCTCTTCCAACAGACCAGTCCTTCAAAATCTTTAAGAGATTGAAATATAAATATTTACCTGTGGGAATGATGGTCATCTATTTGATATAAACTATATAATATACCAATTATTGAACTTTCTATAGGTGTATCTTGATACTACAATAACAATATTATATTGCAATTTCGATCTGGAATTTTTTCAAGACACAGTTCGAATCATGCAAGTTTTCATGTTGGCTACAAGTGTACTGAAAATACATAAGCTCTAGAGACTGTAATCAAAGACATCAAATGCAGTCTGTCAGCAGGGCATCATTTGAAAAATGTTCTAATCAAGATATTTCAAAGCAAACGATATGACACAACATCCAAAAGCCTTTCTAACATGCGATTTCCAAATGTCGGGTAGGGTCATTAAATGTAGCTTTAACATAAATTTGAGCGCGAATCAATTGAAACGGATGTGAAATATCAACAGATATACATAATGTTTGAAATTAGGCTAAACAAATAAAACTGTGAATTATAAATAATGTGAATTATTTCATTACAAAAATAGATATTAAATATATGTGTTATATTGTGTGGAAGTAGTAACATGTGAATCCAGTCAGGGTGTGGGCTGAAGAGAGTATTAGGATGGATTAAACTAATGAATAAATACACAGCACATATTCATAAATATCGCTATAATTGTATCCGAATTCATTGGTAAAAGTAAACATTTTCTTTTTTTCTTAACAAAAGCCCAAGTATAACCATTCCTTCAGCGTCAGCATTGTGAGGTTTTCTTCCACCCTGGGAGATTTTCTAATGTGAAAAGGTGGAGAATACATTCAACACGATGTTGGAAATCAAAGTAGAGTGAATTTTTCATTTTTAATGGCCCAGTGAGGGGGAGAGGGGTTCATGGCCCCATTAGCGCCTAAATACACACTCATTTTCTCTTGAAGAGTCATTTCTACATTACAAAATAACGTGGCACTTTGATTTCTTTGGTCATAATGGTTTATTAAACACCCTCAACAGTCACGGGTCAGTCATGATTCTGTTAAGGTCGATATTATTATCAAACATTCCAATAACTCATCTATATAATTAGTTATATTACATAATGTAGTAGGTTTTGTAGTATTAAATAACGTTAATACGGTTCCTACGGTTCAAGGATAAGCTGATGCGAAACCTTAAACTTTGCATTATATATTTCGTTCGGATGTTTAATTTCCTCACCTTGTTATAAATAGCTGTAAACAAATCACGTGGTTTAGTGATATCAACATCGGAGGTGTTTAATTCTGAAAGAGCATCAGCATCAGCACTTAATTCATCATCAAATACTTCACATTGTACATGTAAATCATCGTCTTCAATATTCCTTAATCCTTGGATTACATCTAGAATATTTAGTGCTGGAATTGAAAGAAAAAATCAGGTTTTAGCATATATAGCATAATATATAAAGTCTCGTTGGATTATTGAAACACGTCTCAGTAAGGTAGTGACGCATATAACATATAACATCAATAATTTTGACCGATGCCTCAGTAAGCTAGCGTGGACGACTCGGTGAATGAACGACACATATTTCAGTAAGGTAGTAAGCTTGCATCACATGTATCAATCAGTTAGAGACTTACGTTTCAATAAGATGGACGACTCAGTAAGCTAGTGACACATATCTCAATAAGCTAGAGATGGACGACTCAGTAATCTAGCGATGGACGACTCAGTAAGCTAGTGACACATATCTCAATAAGCTAGTGATGGACGACTCAGTAAGCTAGCGATGGACGACTCAGTAAGCTAGTGACACATATCTCAATAAGCTAGAGGTGGTCGACTCAGTAGGCTAGCGATAGACGACTCAGTAAGCTAGTGACACATATCTCAATAAAATGGAGACACGTCTCAGTTAGCTAGAAACACATGCCTTAGTAAGCTAACGCTTGATGACTCAGTAAACTAGCGACAGATGTCTCAGTAATCCAACGACACACGCAACTTTGTCACGGGCTCAGATAGGAAGTAGAAGTTCTGTTGTTATGAACTTAAAAGTGAAGGTCGATGTTTTATTATAAGAGTGAAAGCATGATAATGTCAGGTGGCTCAAGTATAAAAATATAAATGTATTTAACAGTAGGAGGGTATAGAGGTAAATATAGCTGGTAGACTTATAACATCATGATAAACAGAGGGTAAAAGGAGGTCGATGTTTTAACTGTAATAAAAAACATATTAAGCCTTGGCTTCCTTCCAGATGAAGTCGTGAAAGTTTGATTAGAAATAAAAACATCTAAAGAGTGGAAAAACTTGGATTGATATTGGCTTCCAAAATTCCAACCGAGGGAATTCTGAGTAGACAAACACAATCGCAGAGGCATTATGGGTGGATTTCGATGAAGACACCCAAAGGGGAACTTTGGTGTGCATGGGCGTACACAAATACAGGGGGAAATGGGATCATTTGACTCAAATTTGATTTACAAATTTAAAAAGTCAAAACATGCAAAACTGGGCATTCTTCTGAATGTTTAGTTTTATCATCGAAACTAAAGTAACTTATTCACGTGTTTTTCAGAATACCTTATTTGGTGGTCAGATTTTCAAAATTTCTCTTGCAACAAACCCCTACACCACCCCTCCCCTGCATAGCTCTTACAGAAAATTATGCGGACGCCCTTGTTGATGGGCTTAAAGCTAATACCAAAATTTCATATATCTATACACACCATAGGGACATATATCATTGTTGAATAAATTTCAACAATTTCGATTTAAAACATTCGAATTCAACTGGCAGAAATTATTTAAAAATAGTGCTGCTGGTACTTACCAATAAATTCGTTTCTAATTCGAATTCGATTGTGAATATTTTCATTCGCTACAATAATTGAATTTATAAAAGCCAACAATGCAACTTTAAATGGCACCAAATCAGCCTGTTTTAATTCTTGAACAATGATACTGAATCTGTATGGTAACTTCTGCCATACCTGAAACACACAACACAGTGGTTATATATTGCTTTGATGGTTTAAATTCGATTAAAACCAACAACTAATATTGTGAAAGTGAAGAAGGCACATTGACTGAACAAAGCATGTTACATTATCAGAGTGAGCATAGATTTTGAGCTGTTTGGATATTGCGAAAGGTATCAGGCCTTGCATCACTCGAAATGTATCCTTTCTTTACCGAAGACAACGACCTGAATTTAAAGGCTTAAGACTTGATAGCTTTTTTTGGAATTTCGCAAAATTTCCACCTTTTGGAATTATTAAAAGTTAGGGTGTGATAAAAGCTATTAAACCTCTTGCATATGGAATTTCAGAATAGTAAAATTACAAAACATGAGTCCTGTCTGTTAGTTAACAATCAAAGAGCAAGGAGAACCAACCGAAAATTTCCACAGCAAGCTTAAAGAAAAGACACATCGGCCAGATTAATAAGGATCTATTCTTTCACCGCACGCAGTATGTAATATCAACGAAACTAGGTGGCAAAAACCTTTAACGTTTTGAACTAAAGTAACCTTTTGTAAATAAACTTTAAGTGTAGGTATTAAATATTTAAATAGTAAGTGAACATTTTATTAGAAACTTATTTAACTTACATTCTTTAACTCTTACTAACAATTTCTTATCTTTCTATAGGCTTTAGAAATGAAATTTAACTAGGAACCACATCATGATTTGTTTTAAACTTTCGATGTAAAAACGGTTTTTGTGCATAGATCGAGTAAATATAAAATGTTCCTGTATATTGAAATTTGAAACGGGCGATATCAAAATACTTTTTCAAGGAAGAAAATTAAATATTTATTAATATAGTCTGTGCTTTTACTATTGGTTGGGTCTGATCGGTTAGTGTAAATTATGATAAATTTAAGGCACCATCAGATCAGGATTTTACTGAACACAATTTGTAGAAGAATTCCATAAGATCATTAAAAAAAACCCCACAAAAATCTAGATTTACAGAATTTATTTCGCAAGATTTGACATAACAAGAAATGCCAATTTAATATCAATAATATAGATTTTCAATCAAACTAAGACCAAAACAATATATCATTCCAAATTCCAAGTAATGGCATCAGATATGGCACGTCATAGAAAACAATGGGTTTCCCCTATAAAAAAAAGTTCTTACCTTATATCTATCAAGAGCTTCTAGAGTTAAGTAAAAACCCTCTATTGAATATAGACAGAGTGCTGATAATAATTCAAATATCTGCATCTTGACCATCATATTATTGGTCTTTAATGCTGAAAAAAAGATTTAAAATTTGTATAATGACAATCGTCAAAATATTCGCCCCACTGAAGAATCTAAATCCCAGATGGCGTAAATAGTGGAATAAAGTAACCTGATAAAGTGATTTGACAGGATAAAGTAACCTGGTAAAGTTACTTGAGAGCGAGATAAAGTAACCCGATACAGTGATTTGACAGGATAAAGTAACCTGGTAAAGTTACTTGAGAGCGAGATAAAGTAACCCGATACAGTGATTTGACAGGATAAAGTAACCTGGTAAAGTTACTTGAGAGCGAGATAAAGTAACCCGATACAGTGATTTGACAGGATAAAGTAACCTGATAAAGTTACTTGAGAGCGGGATAAAGTAACAACTGATAAAGTGATTTGAGAGCGAGATAAAGTAGCCCAATAAAGCAACTTGAGGGTAAGATAAAAAAAAAAGGCTTCATAAAGCAGCTTGTGGATACGATTAAGTGACTTGATAAGGTGACTTTGCAGTAGAATACAGTGACTTAGTGATAGAGGGATATAGTGACTTGATAAAGTGATCGGGATAAAGCGTCTTAGAGCTGGATTAAATGATTTGAGAATGGAGAGCGAAATAAAGTGACTTGATAGTGTGACTAGAGAGGGGGATATAGTGACTTGAACGTGTGTTTTTAATCATGACTATATTTTAGATCCTGTACTCTGTAACTTGTGAACGTGTTTCGCTCAATATAATTCTAATGTAATGGCCGCAAAGAATCCATCTGAATGATTTTAATTGCTCATTANATCCCTAATTAGATTATTAACGTATCGATAGATATCTGATTAACACACAAACCTATATATACCAATAAATAACAGGTCATGACC